>NC_067237.1:16646507-16961257 GCF_019924925.1 Ctenopharyngodon idella | reverse complement strand
AAAATTTCATGATAATTTACTCACCCCCATGTCATCCAAGATATTTATGTATTTCTTTCTTCAGTCGAAAAGAAATGAAGGTTTTTGAGGAAAACATTCCAGGATTTTTCTCCATATAGTGGACTTCACTGGTCTCCAAACGGGTGAAGGTAAAAATTACAGTTTCAGTGCAGCTTCAAAGGGCTTTAAACGATACCAGACGAGGAATAAGGGTCTTATCTAGCGAAACGATCGGTCATTTTCTAAAAATTTTTTAAATGTTTGAGCTTTATATAAACAAATGATTGCCTTCGAGTGGTTCCGTGCAGTGTAATGCAATGTAAGCCTTTTGAAGAATACAGAAGTGCGGTTTTGGCACATTCTGACAATTTGTGCTACCCTGTCAGATTTTGCTACCTCCCATTGAAACAGTGGGCAGCAAAATATGACAGCGAAAAATGCTACCTATCAGATTGTGCTTCCAGCGTGATATTAACATGGTTTATGGCTTTATTAACATCTACACCTACCCCAACCCTAAACCTACCCTTATAATAATGCAAGTACAGTAGTGGTAGCACAATATGATATAGCATTAATCGTTAGAACAAGTATAAATCGATAGCGAAAAATGCTACTTATCAGATTGTGCTTTATTAATGTCTACACCTACCCCAACACTAAACCTACCCTTACAATAATGCAAATAAATACAGAAATTTTGTGTTATTTATCATGACAAAAATGATGTAATATTGATGTGCACACGTGCAGTAAGCCCGGGTAGGACAATCTGACGGGTAGGATGAAATGTCAGGACACCGGAACCACTTGAAGGCAATCATTTGTTTATATAAAGCGCATACATTTAAAATTTTTTTAGAAAATGACCGATTGTTTCGCTAGATAAGACCCTTATTCCTCATCTGGTATCGTTTAAAGCCCTTTATGAAGCTGCACTGAAACTGTAATTTTTACCTTTAACCGTTTGGAGACCATTGAAGTCCACTATAAGGAGAATAATCCTGGAATGTTTTCCTCAAAAACCTTCATTTTTTTTTGACTGAAGAAAGAAGGACATGGACATCTTAGATGACATGGGGGTGAGTAAATTATCAGGAAATTTTCATTTAAAAGTGGACTAATCCTTTAACTAAGACAGTGATTTTCTGTGTTCATATATTTAAATAAAGGGTGATTCTTTTAATAAGTACCGCGTTTTCTTTACTCGTCTTACTCAGGAGGATGTAGCTATGCATGCAGTTATATGCCCTCAAATTTCAAGATACACAGGCATTTTTGCCTCAAAGAGTTTTTGTCATTATATCATATGATATTATGTAATTGTATTACAATATCACACGAGCAAGAGTGCCGTTTTCCCCAAATCAGCACAAATGCAATGTTCATTTAACTTATTGTTAAATGAACAATGTGAGTTACATTTTAGACACAGTATTGTTAATATTGTTTGTTGTTTTCTTTATTTCGCCAACAAAAATTTCAAAATTATGAACAGCAGAACACTGAATCAGTCATTTGAACAAATCGGTTGAATGAATGACTCACTCACTCTTTAAGACAGTGACTTGCTGCCACCTACTGGCAGTTTAGTTTTATATTTAAAGTACATTTTAATTAAAAAGTTAAAATTAGAAATAATTCCATATTTAAATATTGAATTAAATTTATTTAGACAAATTGTAAATGCTGTGTAAATATATTAACGCCACTTCTCATTCTGTGTCACCTCTGTATTGCAAAGATGGATTTTGTTGATAGTGATTTCATTTGATTGTTAACACCCCTAATGTATAGGCTACTAGGCTAGTATTAATTTTTATTTCTTCAGGTCTTAAAAAGCCTTAAATTTGACTTTAAAAAAATGCGCAGCAACCCTTAAAAAAGAAAAATAAACAAAGTAATAATAAATTTGACTGATACATTTTTTCCCCCAAGGATTCTATAGATATCGCGATATATCGATATTGTGAATTCTTTTGGCCACAATAACCGTGGTGTGAAAAATCTAATATCGTAACAGCCCTAGTTGAGGCCATATCGATTCCCTTTCTCCTACTACCAAGAAGGATTTGATGCGTTTTCTGGGATTAGTGGGTTACTATCGGGTATTTTGCAGGAATTTTTCTACCGTAGTAGCCCCACTCACTGATTTGCTGAAAGCAAAAGCTGCTTTTGTCTGGATTTCTGTCTGTCAGGAAGCCTTTGAGGCTAAATCACTGCTCACTTCCGCTGCTGTGTTAGCTGCTCCCCGATTTTTTAGGTTGTGTGTAGATGCTAGCAACGTGGGTGCGGGAGCTGTACTGTTACAGGCCGATGATGTTGGCATTAGGGCTGGGCGATAAAACGATAACGATATGTATCGCGATAGACACGTGATCGATATCAATAAAAAATGTGTTCGATAAAACGTTCTATATTTTTTATTCTTCGTCGGAAGAAAACAGAGGTTTCGAAGCAAGTTTGGTTGCATTAACAAAGGCACTCGCTCTCTGGTAACCTAGCAACGTAGGGAGTGACAGGCTAACAGCCAATCATGTAACAGTATCAGTTTGGTTGCGCCATATCGTTGTCTCGTGCTGGTCTGCTGGATTCCTCTTCAGTAACCGGCGACTGATAAGCAGAAAATGAGTGCCGCAGCGAGCGAGGAAATTGTAAATAAAAGAGGAAAAGTCAGCTCGCCAGTATGGCAGTTTTTTGGATATTATAAGTCTGACCGTAGTCAGATCAATGTCGTCTGCAAATTATGCAAGACCGTCATCCCCGCCACGACTGGTAATACCACGAACTTGATGTACCACCTTAGCCGCACTCACCCTTTGGAGCACAGCCGCATTCAACCAACAACATCTGTAGCTGCAACACCGCACAACATTTTAATTATTTGAGTTTTCCATGGTTGTTGACATTTCTGTCTTAATAACTGAGGGGATTATGATCAGAGGAAGGTTAAGTTTAAAATAAAAATGTTTAAATGTAATATATATTTCTCCTGGTCCTTATTTTAATAGGGTCATAAAAAATATCAATAATTATCTATATCGACCGATATGAAACACTGATATCGTGATACAGTTTTCAGCCATATCGCCCAGCCCTAGTTGGCATTCACAGTCCAGTTAGCTATTTTTCTAAAATGTTTTCTTCTTACCAGCTAAACTATTCTATGGTTTTTTATTTTTATTTGAGGTGTATGTGGGATCTGTGTCGGACCCATAGGTCGTGTATACCGACCACAATCCGCTCATTTATTTACATTCTTTGTGGGGCCCAAACCAGCGATTGAGTCATTGGTGGCTCTTTCTACAATCATATGCCCTTGATATCAGACACATCAAAGGCACTGACAATGAGGTGGCTGATGCATTGTCTAGAGCTCCTTTCTCCTCTTAGCTGTTGACTATCCATGTTTTTTTTTCCCCTCTTTTTGACTCTCTTAAATTGCTTATACGGGGCCCGTAGTTGCTGAGGACATTGGGAGTATGACAGAGTGGTGGGTGTTCTCTAGTATGTGGGAGTAATCAGGGGAAAGGTTAAGGTTGGGTTATATAAATGGACACCCTTTTCTATGGGGGAAGGTGTTATGAACCCAGTAGGCTAGTGGGTCATATTTGTGGGTTGGTTGTTTGTTTTTTCTTTGGTTGTTTTGCAGGATGGAGCTAGGGTGAGTCATTATTATTGAGGACTTATACCTGAGTTGGAGCTGATGTCAGTAAATTTAAGCAGTTCCCTTCAGTTGTGATGGCGCTCGCTCTTCCCTCCTTGTGTCGCTCTCGTTCTCTTTTTAGTTGTTTGTTTTGTTTTCCTTTAGTCTTTTTTCTTATTTTATTCTTACTTTAATAAATGTTATTCCTTTTTGACCATGATCCAACGTGTTGTTCCTTTCTTTGTCGTGGCTTGCCGTGACAGAAGCCAAACAAGTAAAGGTGCCACTTATAGTCTTAAAGGGATAGTTCACCCAAAAATGAAAATTATCCCATGATTTACTTACACTTAAGCCATCCTAGGTGTATATCTTCTTTCAGACTAACACAACTGGAGATATATTTAAAAATATCCTGGCTCTTCCAAGCTTTATAATGGTATAATGGTAATGAATGGGGTGAGATTTTGAAGCTGAAAAAAAATGCATCCATCTATCATAAAAATAATCCATTTGGCTCCAGGGGGTTAATAAAGGCCTTCTGAAGCGAAGTGATAGGTTTTTGTGAGAAAAAAATATCCATATTTAAAACTTTATCAACTATAATAACTAGCTTCCGGCAGATGGTTGTAATTTTCAGTCGAAGGGCAACAAGAGAAGCGATGCAAGACTTCACAGCTTTCCTAGCGAGAAAAAGAGGAGAAAAGAATGGGAAGTTGTGACGAAGAATGGGAATGTGGACGAATAAAACTTCCTAAAGAACCGTGTCTTTGTTCTCTCCAATTTTGCCCTGATGCCTTTGAAACTTTTTCATCTTTGGGGCAATGGTAATCAACGCATAACAGTTACAAGTCTTAATTTCCACGGGGCTCCTTTTAAAACCCAATCAGCCTTTTCAATATGAGCCAGAGCGCAAAATTAGTGAGGATGAAAACATCGAAGCCGTGCAATGTCTCTGTGGCTATTTGAACTAACGTTACTGTTGTATGACTGACGTGTAAAATGATGTGTTATGGGCTGCCCTTATCTGTCTCCACAACAGGTACGACATTTGGTTAAAGCATATGCTTATATCCATCGCCAACTGTAAGCTCTTTCAGCTGTGGTCTACTAAAAGCCTCAAAGGCACCAGGGCTAAAGTGAAGAGAACAAAGACGCGGGTCTTTAGGAAGTTTTACTCGTCCACATTCTTCACAACGTCCCATTCTTTTCTCCTCTTATCGCTGGTAAAGCAGTGAAGACTTGCATCGCTTCTCTTGTTGCCCTTCGACTGAAAATTACAACCAAAAGCTGCACAATGTGGCATCGTATATTATATTCCGAGTTGTGTTGCGGTAAAAACAGAATAGCGTCAGTAGCTCACCGAGTGCAACCATTTGACATCATCGACGTAGAATGCACTGTGCACAAACAAAATGGCGCCCCCCATTGTCCAAAATATGTCATGGATTTTTTAAATAACGCAAATCTTTCACGGGTTTTCTACATATTTCAGTAAGAGACATAATTTACCTTATATTAAGCCATACAAATCTTAATACCCGAGGTTCCCTTTAAACCGTGAGAGGCGTCTAAGCTGACGATTCTTCTTCATCCTGCGTCGCGTCAGGGGTTACTCTTGTGGCGCAAGTCGACTCTCAGAGTATGCATACAGTATTTTTAAATGTATCTCTGATTGTGTTCGTCTGAAAGAAGATAGTCATATACACCTAGGATGGCTTGAGGGTGAGTAAATCATGGGTGAACTATCCCTTTAACATCACGAACCCAAAGAGAAGCCCATTGAAGTTGAGAAGCTGTAGCACTGTATTAAATACAATATTTCAAATAAATCCTATAGGCATGGTGTGTTTATGGTGCATGCAGGTGGGGGCTTCAAAATACTTTTCTCTAACATAATAGGGGCCTGGAGGAAAAAGTTTGGGAACCACTGTATTAAAGTGTAAGAATTAAACTCGATTGGGTTATATGATGGCAGGAAGATAAATGACGTCTTTGTAGTGTCTAGAGCAAAACATAGGGTTTACAGAATGTAAATTTAGTTTTCATATCTCATGGC
Organism: Ctenopharyngodon idella; assembly: GCF_019924925.1. Lineage (NCBI taxonomy): Eukaryota > Metazoa > Chordata > Actinopteri > Cypriniformes > Xenocyprididae > Ctenopharyngodon > Ctenopharyngodon idella. The sequence goes on along the minus strand of NC_067237.1, from coordinate 16,955,555 downwards.
AAGATGCTGTTTTCCTATTTAGAAAGTTGGCATTGTTGTAGTGTTTGATTTACAGGAACCCAAGTCTGGAAGCAGACAGACTGGCTGGAAGCATGTCTTGAGTCTTAAGGCATGACAAAATAGGTCAAGTAAAGTACTTCACATTTTAACACATGAAGAACTGGTGTCAGCTATCAAAAACAAAACATCTGTGAAGATATAGCCCTTGTAAATTTCCTGTGTGACATCTAGCACCAATCTCCACTATAGATTTTATAAAAATTGGATTTAAAACTCTCAGTCATAAAACTATAGACATGGTCTTCTTTACACAGTCACTGGCTCTGTGACCAAGCCAAGTTTCAGCTGTAATATGTGCGAGCTGGGCTGTTCAGTTGTGGGTGGTGTTGGAGTCATTCAGGAACCAGACATTTCATCAACAGTGAATCTTTCACAGACATGTTGATTATGCAGGTATAGTCAAATTAGTTTGGCCAGTTTAAGAGGTAAATATAAAGTTAATGAAAGAAGCAAAGAAATCAGGTCCAAGCATAACAGAGAAAAGGCAGGAAATTTTAGAAGCACCTTTGCCCCTATATTACTGAATTATGACACCCTTTAGCAAATTGTCAAATGAAATACTAATAAAATATTAAATATATCACATTAGACATGCTCTGCCTTTTGTATAGTAACAATATGTAAATTAGATAAAAACTTTTGTTTTACGACTAAGTTTACTTAGTGGACCCTCATCTTCCTCATCAACGTAACAATCTGCAAGACATTCTGGTTTTGTGAACAAAACTGTATGAGGCCTCAAGGCCTCAATAAACCATCATTGAATATCATAGAATGTGAGTGATTCTGAGAAAGTAAAGTTGAGCTACTGAGCTTAAATGAAAAGAAAAAAAAGCTCTAAACATCCATATAAAAAATTATTCAATTTTATATATAATCCTATTTATAACCTATAGATGTTGTCTGTGAATGCTTACAAGCTTCTGACACTCTCTACTGGAAACTTTCCTTGAGTGCAAAAGCTTCCAGCTCACTGATATTCTTTGGTTTCTGTGCTCAGTGTTTTGCCACTGCTTTGTTCAAATTTCACCAAAGATTTTCAAGGGGATTTAAATCTGGAGTCTGAGCAGGCCACTAAAGAACATTCAAGGACCGATCCCTGAACAAAGCTTTGGTAGATTTGGATGTATACCTGCAGGAAAGTCCAATGTTCCAGTGAAGCTTTAGTTTACACACTGAAGGCCTCATAATCTTTGCCAAAAATGGCCTGATACTTCAAATAATCGTTGATGTTGGTCACATGGTCAAAATTCAGTCCAATGTTCTCACTTTATATTAAGTGTCTTTAACTACTGTAACGAGTCATCACTCGAGTTGGGATCCATAAGCAGGCTTTTATTAGAGAAATGCGTAGTACAACAGGCAGGGTCCAACAGGGGCAAACAGGAATGATGAGGGACAGGCAGAATCGTAGTCGGGGTACAGGCAAGGAATCAGGGCAGGCAGATAACAAGTCGACTTGCGCAGTATGCTCTGGTCATCTGCCGGAAGCTGGTTAATTTACTTTATAAAGTTTTAAATATGGATATTTTTCTTTAAAAAACCCATCGCTTAGCTTCAGAAGGCCTTTATTATAGGTTTAGTTCACGCAAAAATCAAAGTTCTGTCATTAATTACTCACCCTCATGTTGTTCCACACCCGTAAGACACAAATTATGATATTTTTGATGAAATCTGAGAGGTATATGACTAAAAAATAGACAGCGATATAATCAACACTTTCAAGGTCCAGAAAGGTACTAAAGACATCGTTAAAACAGTCACGTGACTGCAGTGGTTCATTCTTAATTGTTATGAAGAGACGAGAATACTTTCTGTGCACAAAAACAAAAACAATCTCTTCTCTTCCCTGTCATTATCCTTACGCAGGTGACGCAGTAAGCACAGTGAAGGCTTCCGTGTTTACGTCAGAACGCCGGCTCAGTATTGGCCAAAGCTGATCATGTGAGCAGCACGAAGCATGTGTGTGATGCTGATGCAGGAGCTGGCCAATAATCCAGAAGTCGGCATTCTGACGTAGAACCTGGAAGCGCTGGACGTAAACAACATAAAAAGTATTCTCGTCGCTTTATAACATTAAGGTTGATCCACTGCAGTCATGTTGACTGTTTTAACAATGTCTTTAGTACCTTTCTGGACCTTGAAATTGGCGATTATATTGCTATATCTCTCAGATTTCATCAAAAATATCTTCATTTGTGTTCCAAAGGACTTACGAGTGTGGAACAACATGAGGGTGAGTAATTAATGTTAGAATTTTCATTTTTGGGTGAACTAACCCTTTAACAACCTGAAGTCATATGGATTATTTTTATTTTCTTTTGGGCTTCAAAACAGGCCCACTGTTCACTACCATTATAAAGCTTGGAAGAGTCAGGATATTTGTAAATCAATCTCCAATTGTGTTCTTCTGAAACAAGATAGTCATATGCACCTAGGATGGCTTGAGGGTGAATAAATCATGGGATAATTTTCATTTTTGGGTGAACAATCCCTTTAATTTTTCCACAGGTGCAATTGGAGTTTATGGTTCATTGAACAAGCATGAAAAAAACATTGTTTCCTATAATGATCTATAAAGCTTATATGGATTTTACTAAATTGAATTTAAAATACAGTATGAAAAACCTACTGGTCAGAACATATGAAAAATGGCTATTTTTAACTTCTGAATGGTTTGCCCAGAAAGCATGCAACTGGTCTTGAAAGATTGCTGATAGATTGATAGTTTCCTGGAGTCATACTGAGAACAATGATATCAATTATGCCATAGTTGCTCAAAACTGCTGTCTAACATTTTGAATTTTCTTGAAAACCAAATTTTTCAAACTCTGATTGGTCTGATTTTCACTAAATCTTCAGACCATGCTTGTTGGTCAATACAGAGTTATTGGTTCTGTGTCAATGGACAAAGCCGTTATCATTTAGCGCATCAACTAAATTGGTGGCATGATGCTCTATCTCTGCAACGCTTTAGCTTATCGACACCAAACTTAACACCTACACATGAAGGTGTGCTGAAGAAGCAGGTTGGAAATAAACACTGCAGGACAGTGGGTTCCCCAGAAGCAGGGTTAAAGACCTCTGTTTTAAAGTCCTGATAAAATATGCAGTCTTTGTGCTTCTCAATATATTTTTATTTAGAAATAACAGATTTGATATACAATCCCAAATGGCAATATATTATATAATTTTCACAATGTTCCATGTCTGCATTTCTATAATAAACTGAATGAGTGAACTTTCATCACACAACATCACAAATGAAAGCTGTGTGATTAGCTTGTATTCACAGTTATATATAGTTAATACATGGAAATTAAACAGTATAGAACAGGAGAACATTAAAAAATCCCAAGTCTCTACATGGTTCATACTGTATGCAAATGTGTTAATGAATATATGAGATGTATAACCCAGGTGTTTAGATTTCAGTGTGAAAATTCACGTGTGTCCGCACGGTTAGTGAAGGACAACCACTGTTTGGCAAATAGTGACCTATAGATTTGTCATTCAATGAAAGGAAATAATAAAATAAAAATATAAAAAGAAATGCATAGCTACAACAATTTACTATCGAGTTGTCATCAATACAAATTTTAAAATATCCAAAAATACAAGAAAAAAAATAACTGCTGTCTTCTTGTGAATTAGGATAAAAGCCATTAATTAACACAAATTTTAAAAGCACCTTTGGGCTATAGTACATCAAGGCCCTTCAAATTATTAAAACATGGAACAGAAATTGGAACAGACCTGAGACTGATAAAATATCAAAATACAGTACAATTAAAAATGCTGTCGCAGTGCAACTTGTAATACATAAAATGAACACTGCATAGCAATTTAAATTTCAAAAGAGAGAACTCTTTTGATTAAAATTATCTGACTGAATAGCTTAATCCACACAGGATCAGTCCAATGGGGAAAAAAAGCACAAGATGACAATATGTAATGCTGAGACATTGTTAACTTGCTTATAGGAATAAATGTTTTAGCTTTGAAATATAATGGCTTTCACATACTGAGGTCATTATTTCTCTTCAGAACAGACACCTAATGAAAAACAGCATGGATTTGCTTTGAACTGACTGGAAATAGACCTCAATCCATATTTCTATCCTTCTTTCTGACACTTATGTTGGTGACATACGGTATAGAACATATGAATGTCAGAGATTTTCTCAACAGGGATGGAGACAGGCTTGTACCCATTGTTGGTGTTCTCCCAAAGGTAGGTCATGCCGTTCTCCAGGGCAGGAGTTCTGCAGTGATCCAGGGATTCGTTATGCCAAGAGTCCTTGAAGACATTGACAACTTTCAACACAACAAGACGGTGTTGTTTGTCAAGTGCCACACTCTCCACTTTGCCAAAGAGCACTAGAAACACACACACAAACAGATGAGACCATTTAGTCAAATTCCAAAAAAAAAAAAAAAAAAGTATTTAGTTTTTCAGGTTGCACCACAATAAATTGTTCAAGAACATCACCTGTTTTCTTGCATATGTCAGGAATCAGATCTGTTAGTGGTTTAAGTCTGTATTCTGCATGAACGCTATTATGGCTTGGTGTTGGTTTGAGATGTTCTGCACAGCAGCTCCACAGGGACGCGTTGTAGTAGTAATGCCCACAGCAAAAGTGATTTGGTTTGGTGTCGTAAAGCATGGCATGGGTTGAGGAGGAACAGCAAATTTTGTTGCTATTATGTTCCAGCAAGAGGTTTCCACAGCATTCCTTTTCACTTTTGTTGTAGAGATGACCCGAGCAGCATCCCATAGACTCGTTGTGGGGGTTATAGACATCTGAACCACAACAGAAATTACCATATTTCTTGTTGTGGCTGAATGAAAAAGAAGTTGAAAAGACAAGTCATTCAATAGGCAGCACAGATAAAAAATGCACATGGCGGGAATTTACCAAGTCAATTTCACTGCTGTGCCCTCACAATACTTATTATTGTATTCTGATATGAGAAACATTTTCCTTCACAGCATTTCTGTGGTGGTGTGGCGTGTCTGTATTCATTGTTGCAGTTATCTGCAGTAAACTCCAATACTTGTTTCTTACAAATTTTGGGGTGTTGATTCCAAAATATTTGCTCTACCATGCCACTTTCGAGACCTTCTCTGACTTCCTAGGTTGTCTATGAAAGCCTGTAGACTGATTTGTATTTAAAGGACAGTTTTTGCCTGGAAAATCAAAAGCATGTGACATTTATGTGCGCTCCCGAGAGCCTCTTTTCCGTTCAATGACACATGAAACAAATGCTTATACAATGTTCAGGATGATGCCGAAAGAGCCATTCTGTGCTGTAATGTCAATGTGTCATGCAAAGAAAAGGGATTCATTCAAACTATAGTCTCACATTAGGGCTGGGACATTACATCAAATCTCGATTCGCGATACGAGGAATCTGGAGCGATTCTGATATTTTCCGATGTATCTGAGCTTAGTTTTTAAACAGCAGATGGCACTACGTGCTTTAGAAACACTTGTACACTGCCTGCTTTCCAGTTCCTTTACACACACCATTTAAACCTAAAATAATCATTCATAAAGTTCGAAAAGGTTGAAGCAAATTATCATCATAATAGAGCGCCATCTGCTGTTAAAACTAAGCTCAGAATCGATCAGAGAGAGAAAATATCAGGATCGATCCAGATTCATTGTATCGTCCCAGCCCTATCTCACATAGTCAGATCTATATAGTCTGTAGTCTCAAATGTACTTTATAGAATCAAACTATCATAACTATCATAATTTTAATGAGCTCATCTGTCAACATGATGCCGGTGAATTGCAGAGCTTGTGCAAACATATCCGCTTTGCTATGATCAGATGCTTTCTTAACTGCGGTTTTCTCACCGCTGTCATTTTTGTTGTGTGGCAGCATTGGGATGTTTGCTAACAGTATACAACTGCAAATGTATTTTAAACTTTTTTATCTCTAAGGGAAGAAACAGAACTTCACTGTGAGTATATTGGGGCCTTTATCCGTTTATCAGTCTGAACTCTTTTGCACTTCCGGTGGGCACGAGAGAGCAGAAAGTTTTTACGTGTTTTTGTTGTTAAAGTGTTACGTGTTCATTTATGTGTTAAGTCTATGTGTGTCTTGAAGTGTAACGAAAATAAATAATGATAGAGAAGAAGATCGTTGGAGTACTGCTGTTGTTGGTGCTGACTACATCGAGTGTTTGTATGCAGTGCCATATCGCCAACATCGTTGTAACAAGGGGATACGATCAAGTGTTGCAGGCTTGCAGCAGGGAATGGTTATTATCACTACGGAAAACAGCAGCAATAGAGCAGGAATATCATGAGTCATGCCTCCTGATTTAGACAGACAGCTGGCTTCAAGGCCATTTCCCGGTTTCTCTAACATCTGCAGGGTTTCTCAGGATTTTTTTTTGCTTTGAATGGAGTGTAACTGAATAGTTGATTGTTATATGCTTGACCTGCCCTTTTGATTGCACAAGGCAAATTTCTCCTGAGGGAGATAATAAAGAGAATAAACAAGCATAATCACCAGAAAAACTATTATGGCCAGTGACAGAAGAAAATGCAAAAATGACCAGACATTTCCTTCTACATATCTGGGTGTTTACATCCAAAGAAAATTACATATTTTGTGGGGTGAAAAAGCTTATTTATAAACTTCTTTGACATTAAATAGAGCATTTGATCATACACCCCCCATGATACATTTTGAATACTTATTTTTGACAGCTTTTGTTATTTAGATAAGTGCATTAAAGCTGATACATAAAATATTTAAAAATATTCTTCTTTTGTGAAAAAAACGTTTGTGATGATGGAAATTTTTTCATTCATTTTTGACAGATTTTTGAACTCAGCATCATCAAATTAGGTAACATTACATCTTTGTTTTCTAAATCAGCAGATTTTCTTTTAAGGTTCAATTATTCGGGTCATTTTTAATTATTGATTAAATAATAAGTAAATAATTTAATTGTATTTATTCAACTGATTTGTAGTAAGAACATTACTTATTCTCTCTTGTTTTTAGGTGGCTAAATAAATGTAAAAGTACAAATACACAGATAAGGAAAAATGGTATCCTATCCTAGCATTTATTTTCATAATTATTGATTTAAATTATGCTTTTTTTTTTTTTTTTTTTAGGTTGTTAGTGGTTTTAAAATGTGTTGCTGGTTTATGGGGTGGCCTAAATGACTGAGAGACTTGCGATCTCGAGCAGTGCCATGTGAATAAGTCTTTGCATTTGCCTCTACACGCATTAGTTAGACTTGAATTTCCAGTTAGAGACAAAGACTGATTTCTCAAGAAGACAGCGTAGCTACATTCTGCTATTTGTTAATGGTTTTCCCTAAAGCTACTAGATTTTCAGAGAATCACACAAGTACTGCTATTTGTTCTTTGACTAATTTGAGCAGGATTATATATAAAAAAGACCAGAGAGTAACGTTTTACATTGTATAAAGTGATTTACCCCTAAATAGTTCACATCAGTATTTTTGACAAATATGTCATTATACATAAAGTTGGCTCCTAATGGTGGCTGTGTAGTTGAAATCAAGGTTCAAGGTTTGGCTTTTTTGCATCTTATCCCATCCTGATAACTGTACAATCTAAATTTATGGCATTTTGCCCATTTAAGGTCAGTTAAAAGTAGTTGTGTATTGTGATGAAATACAAAGTATTGCAGATGGGCCTTGAGAATGTAAATTGCACGACCAGCTGAATGCTACTGTTATTTGCTTTCAAAATTAAATGATTTAAAACATGAGCAAAAAATACAAAGTGCACTTTTAAATCAAATCAAACTTTTGTAATCCTACCTGTGTCCATTACAGCAAATATGAGTGTGAGGTTCGAAGGCTTGTCCTCCACAACAGTGTTCGCCAAGACGGGGACGGGCAGACAGGTGGCAGGTACTGTTAGTATATACAACATCTCCGACACATTCAGACTGCTTTGGCACATTGAGATGAAGGGTTCCGTTACAGCACAGCACATTTTCATCGAACGGAGTGTAAATAGATTCACCACAGCACTGAAGGACACAGGTAAACATAGTAAGTATATTAATGCCTGCAGGGTTTTTGAATACTGTATACAATTTCTCCAAATACTTAATAAGCACATTTTACTGAAAATCACGGTGTTCACATGGTAAATCCCCAATTTATTTGTATGGGATGTCCTATAAAGCCTAAGCTAAGCGTCAGGTCAAAAGGCAATACTACCATAGTAAGTGCTGATGCCTTATAACTATTCCCTGAGCAACAAATTTCTTCCTGGGGATTGTAGGTTTCTGATCCACACTTGAATTCTAGAAGAGAAGAGAATGAATGACAGTGTGGAATTATTGTTACAATAACCATAAAAATCACAATAATTTCCAATTATGGCGATAAAGAGTTATAGAAGTTGAAACAACTGAAAAATATAGGATGCCAAGAGCTTTACCTGGGACTTTGGGGAGAGGGCTTGTAGAGATTTCCAGTAACACATACAAACACAGACACACACAAACACACAGTGGTGTAAACTATTTGAGTAAATGTAATTAGTTACTGTACTTAAGTATCTTTTTAGCAACTTTGTAGTTTGACTGAGTTTCAGAGATATCAGCAACTTTTACTCTCTACTTGACTACATTTTTGAATAAGTATATATACTCTTTACTCATTTTGCATGGGACCTAACTTATTCTGAAGCAGTTTATTTCTGCTACAATAGAAGTGATATTACTGTTGAAGGTACTATATCTTTTGCGTTTTGCCCTTGCTCACTCAAACAAGACTACTTAAAGTGATAGTTCACCCAAAAATGAAAATTCTGTCATCATTTACTCACCCTCATGTCATTCCAAACCCGTAAGACTTTCGTTCGTCTTCAAAACACAAATAAAGATCTTTCTAATGAAATCTGAGAGAACTACACAGTCTACACAACTACCACTTTGACGCTTCAAAAAGTTCACAAAGAGATCGTAAAACTAATCCATATGGATCGAGCGGTTTAGTCCAGCGGTTTAGACTCGGTTGCTTTATATGATGAACAGACTGAATTTAGGTTTTATTTACACATAAACATTGATCAACCGTGATGCATAACACGAGAATGAACCTCATTGGTTCTTACGTCAAGCGAACATGCTTGAGCTTCCGTTTACCACAACTGATGTGTGCGTTGATCAATGTTTATATGTGAGTAAAAGCCTAAATTCAATCTGTTCATCATATAAAATGATCATGTCTCTTCAGAAAATTTTGACTAAATTGCTCAATTCATATGGATTAGTTTTATGAACTTTTTTAAGTGTCAAAGGGAGCTGTCAATGGAGGGACAGAAAGCTCTCAAATTTCATCAAAAATATCTTTATTTGTGTTCTGAAGATGAACGAAAGTCTTATGAGTGTGGAACGACATGAGGGTGAGTAAATTAATGATAGAATTTTCAACATTTTTGGGTGAATTATCCCTTCAAGAGTCGAGGACTAGTGCATCTTTGAGTCGACATTCAGTACGAGTACGAGTAAAATACTTAAGTACTGTTAAAATGAGATACTCTGACACCCGGTTTCACAGACAAGGCTTAAACTAGTCCCAGACTAAAATGCATGTCTGAGCTGTTTTAACTGAAAACAACTTGTAATGACAGATCTTAAATATGTCAGAGCCATTGTTTTGTCTCAAGAAGAACACCAGTAATGCTTTTTTCTTAAGCCATGTTACAAACGCTACTTTAATGTCCTAATTTAAGTAAGGTCTAGTCCTAGTCTGTGAAACCAAACCTAAATTTAAACTTTGGGTTGCTTTAATCATTCATTTAATTACAGAAGAAGGGACACTGTTCATAATGAAAAGTGCTGAAGTCTTCTGATATTTCTGTATTCGAGAGGAGCCGTGACTAGAAATAGCTTTTACTTTGTTGTCTCTTGTGTGGCACAGAAGTGCTTCTGAAGTGGCAAGTAGGTGTTTTTACACTGATTGTTTAATGCTGCTCAGAGGTGACAAATGTATTTACACAGCAATTTTAATAATGTACTTTTATACTAGGGGCTAAGGTGGGTCAGAGCAGGCATAATTTAATCCTGCTTTTATATAGCATTATGTCTTTACACAGAATTTTGAGCAGACACAGAGCAGCCTTAAAGGCACAATATGTAATTTTTCGCTGCTAGAGGTCTCCTATTCAAAAAGGCGTAGCTTGATGACGCCGAGATTGAGCGCAGAATGATGGGAGATGTCGCTTGTTAAATGGCATGTAATTAATTTTAAAACATACTGTATGACAGAGAGAATGCTGTATTACTGTTAAGACTAAACGTGTTGAGCTATATAACAATGACAATTAGTTTTCTGTCTATGAATGTATCCAAGCAGTTGTTCCCTTGTCTAATAAAACATAAAGGGCCAGATTTACTAACAGCTTGCACCAGCGCAAACCCTCTTGTGGCGTTTACTCGCAGTGCAAAATTAGCGCTGATAAGGCATGAACTGAGTTGTTTTTTTGCAGCTGACCTTATTGCATCTGTATTTGTAGGAGTTTCCCTTTCAGACGCAAAATTTATGGGAGGAGAGTATTTAAATGAATCACACAACGTGATTTACTAATCTTTGCGCTCGTCAATTTACTGGTATGTGCGCCATTATTTAATACCCGAAAAAAGCATGTCTTAACCCATTTTGCGACATGGCTGCGTGGCACAGAGACCGCATGGTATAAGGGAGAAAATATTTTCCCCTTATATTAATAATATTTTCCCCTTATATTAAAATACGAAAACATGTTTTATTACATAAACGGTTTATACATAGAAAAAACTTAAATTTTCGATTCATCAAAATATCCACCATTAGCAGATATCTGACCTAAACTGGGTTCTAATTGGTTCATTGTATTATAAACTTAATTGGCAATCAATTGTTGAAGCTATTAAGGTGTGCTGACCCAAAAACCTGGGCCAAGTTTAAACCAGTAACCAGGCATCACAGCTGGCAAAGGGGCATGTCTGACTTTGGCATGTATATATTGCCATTATTATGTAATCAAAATGAAAATTATTATTGCTGGTCTTCAATGATAATGTCAAGTTACTTTAATGTATTTGCGCCAAAAAATGATAAGGATTTATGCTGATACCGTCCTAAACCACACTTTGCCAGGGGTGTTTCCAAACTTTTAGAGGGCAGTGTATACAGTATATATATATATGCTAACATGGCTTGGCAAACAATATTAGACCTATATATGTGTACGTGTTTGTCAGATTACATGGAACAAGTTGCACCTGTGTCGACCCGCACCTGATGAGAGCATCAGCTCTGCTTATTTGCGTCCCAACGCTAATTTGCGCTGCTCTTGTTAGACTGCGTTGGTCATTATGTAAATGATTGCGACTGCGTCTGTGTTCTAATTTGCACATCAACAGTAGATGACGCGCAAAAATTGCCACTCCCATCGTCGCATTTGTGGAATTGCGCTCTCACGCTAATTTGCCCCGTTTAGTAAATCTGGCCCATAATATATTAAAGCGTCTTTACTGTTTCCATGGTTTCTACAAAATAGAAAAGGAAATGAAGGTAACGCGGGTATGATGCCATTGATAGAAGACGCATGGACAAGGTCCATGTCCTGGTTAAAATTGCTTATTTCTCTGGATTTAAAGATTCTTGGAAACATCTGGGATAATGTAGGCTAAGTACACAAGTCGACAAAATGTATAACATTGTTCTAGTTGTTTTTGGATATTTTAATCCAAAAATCATACATATTGTGCCTTTAAATCAGCTGTGTAAAGATGCCATGTAAAAAGATCATTTTTGATCAGGACTCACCGGGTCCCCGGAGAGCTTCCCATGTATGTTCTAGGAGAATCTGTGAGAATAAGATTCAGATTATAACCTACTAAAAAACAAACGAATAAACAAACATAAAACTGTAAGACCTGTATACACACACCTGAGCTAGACTCATTTTTGAGCTTTACTGTAAGAGTGTTGCTACAGCAGATGTGGGTTGTCATGTCAAATGATTCCTTGCCACAACAACCATGATTTTCCTTCCGTTCAGTTACATTGTTCTCAACACAACACAAATGAGTCATCGGTAGGTACATGACTGTAAAGGAGTGTAAGAGAGAACTCATTATAAAAGAAGTGATTACAGAACATCCTTGATCTAATAATATGAAGATCAAATAATCTCAGTAAACTCTTAACCATGCCAAAATGTGTCAAAACTGAACAATGCAAGGTGTTCATGTTGCATCAAGTGGATAGTCTACCTTTGCCACAGCACTGCACTTGAGCACTGCTTCGAGTGAAGAGGCTGCCATCACAGCAAATCTCATTTAGGCTATTGTAAGCTTTAGAACCACAGCAGTCAGCCACCAGTTGGCTTAATCCATTAGTTACATGACCTGCGACACAATAAAATATAAACAAAAACATCCTACAGTGTTCAGTCTTTGCATTTCCACTGTAAATCATTACATGTGTCATATACAGGGGTTGGACACTGAATCGGAAACACTGGCCAAGTGTTAGAGGTTTCATGCCTATATACTGTATGTGCAGCCTGGTGGCCAATCGTCACTGATTTTTCTTTAAGAACAGTATTTTTCAGTAAGAACAGCATGTGAAGGTTGAATTAGCAGAGCAACAGCACAGCATAAAATATCGCAATCCAACATAATGGGAGACATATCAGAGTTCAAAAGATTACAAATTGTTGGTGCGTGACTGCGTCTCGCTGGCTCATCTGTGAGGACAGAAAGTCTTGTATAGTGGTGTATTGAGAGCTACACTCTAAAAATGCTGGGTTAAAAATAACCCAAGTTGGGTTAAATATGGACAAACCGAGCAACTGGGTTGTTTTAACCCAGTGGTTTGGTTAAATGTTTGACCAACCTGCTGGGTAGTTTCATTTAAATCAATTACTCTTTAAAAATTACTATATTGCCCCAAAATAGGTTGGAAATTAACATTTATTAATATGTTAATTAAATAATACACTCTAAAAATGCTGGGTTAAAAACAACCCAAGTTGGGTTGAAAATGGACAAACCCAGTGGTTTGGTTAAATGTTTGCCTGACATGCTGGGTAGTTTCATTTAAATCAATTACTCTTTAAAAATTACTATATTGCCCCAAAATAGGTTGGAAATTAACATTTATTAATATGTTAATTAAATAATACACTCTAAAAATGCTGGGTTAAAAACAACCCAAGTTGGGTTGAAAATGGACAAACCCAGCGGTTGGGTTAAATGTTTGCCTGACATGCTGGGCAGTTTTATTTAACCCAACTATTGTTTAAAAATTACTAATGGCTTAAAATGAACCCAAAAATATGTTGGAAATTAAAAATCAGACTCATAATTACTAGAGGCAACAATAATAATCAAAAGCTGAACATTTATTAGTAAGCAATTTAATAAATGTTTGTTTAATTATTATTCATTAAACTTATTAATAAATGTTCATTTATTAAACATATTAATAAATGTTAATTTCCAACACATTTTAGGTTCATTTCAAGCAAGCAATACAGTAATTTTTAAACATTAGTTGAGTTAAATAAAACTACCCAGCAGGTTGGTCAAACATTTAACCCAGCTGCTGGGTTTGTCCATTTTCAACCCAACTTGGGTTCTTTTTAACCCAGCATTTTTTAGTGTGTAAACATTTATTAAATTGTTTATTAATAAATGTTCAGATTTTGATTATTATTGTTGCCTCCGGTAATTATGTGTCTGATTTTTAATTTCCAACCTATTATGGGTTCAGCCGTATAGCCAGACCAACTCGTGCCAGTGCCAAATGTTTGTTTCATTGGTTCCAGCAGTGCAAATCTTGGGCTGTGGACAATATGAAACATGTATTGTTCTCTGACTCCCACATCTGTGGGAGTTATGGTGTGGTAAATCCACAAAGAAGCTTAACACCCCAACTGTTGCTGCCCAGAGTGAAGCGCGGGGTGGATCAGTGATGGTTTAGGCGGCAATATCATAGCATTCCTTACTGTGCTTGATGGTGCACGATAATGCACCAATACACACAGCAAGACTAGTGAGAGAGTGGTTTGATGAACATGAAAGTGGCCATGGCCAGCACAGTCACCAGATATGAGTATTACTGAGCCACTTGTTGGAAATTAACATTTCAGAACACGCTTTCCTCCACCAGCATCATGTGGTGACCTGGTCACTGTTCTGGAAGAGAAATGGCTCAAAATCCCTCTGAACACTGTGAAGGACTTGTATCTGTCATTCCTAAGACGAATGGAAAAGGAGGATTTATAGTGGTCTAAAACCAGGTGTTTCAGATTTGTTGTCCAACCCCTGTATTACCAAAACTCGCTGTGAATCATCTTCCTGGTGACTCAGCAGTCACAAACTGAGAGGTGAAAGGGTCTTTCCTACCATTACAGCAAGAACTTCTTGAGCTGACGTATGACTCATTTCCACATTGCAGATGATGGCTCTTTGCCATATGTCCATTGAAATCCGTGTTGCTGCTGACATTACAAACATGACAAATCATTGATTTTATCTGTACCAAAACATTCTGTTAATTGATTTATGGTAAAAAAAAAACTCTCTTATGAAACAGTGTTGAGAGGCTCTGTGTAAGGACACTTACTGGCTTCTTTTGTCATGAACGCAAATTCCTGAGGAATAAAAAGATTATTCATTATAAAAAGTGGTGTCCTTTGGGTAAGATGCCCAGAAATGTTATTAAATATTAAAGTCATTTTGAATATGAAATTGACTTTGTTCCTGGTCTTATTGTGTACAATTCATCAGTGCAAAGTATTTGTAATCTTGAATCAAAATGCAAACTTGATATGTCTCTGCTCTGATTATTATTATTATTTTTTTGCTGATGACAAAAAGGGAATAAGAAGGGACATCCCAATTTTCAAAATTCCCGACAGAAAGGAATAAAAACAAACCTCCCCCACATTTCTAGTAAGAAAGAATTGTGAACAGCATTTTATCATTTCATTTAACAAAAATTTACTCAGGCTCATGTTCCAAACCGGACATTCTTTCTTCTTTAAAACACAAAAGAGTTCAGATGTTTTCTCTTTTTTTTCCATCCATACAATGAAAGTCAGAGAGGTCTAAAACATCTGACTTTCACTGAATGGACAAAAACAGCTCTTCAAAACATCTTCTTTTGTTTTCCACAGAAGGAAGACAAACATGTTTATGATGACATGACGTGAGTAAATGATACATTTTAAAAAATGAAATACTTGAACTATCCCTTTAACCAAAATTTTCTTGCAAAAGTTCTTACTTTATCAATGGGAATCATGTTGTGGGGTTGATTTTTTGGTTTGATTTTCATCTTTTTATTTGTTTGTTATCTGAAGCAGCAGTTTCCACATATTAATGATTTGAATTTGTGTACTCTCCCCTTATGCCCTGTTGATACTAAAGGCCAATTCACACTGCACCAGCAGATGCCAGCCAACAGCAACAGACAAGTTTGTTGGGTTTGGTTGGATCAGTGTGTTACTCTTGTTGTAGCCTGTTGCTGTTAGTGCATGCTTAATGTTTCTGTAAACTGAGCACGCTGAATCAGCATTTCTCTGGTCTTGGAATATCCTGTGCAATCTGTTGACTCTCAGCATAGGTCAGTGCAGTGTAAATTGCCCGTAAGAAACAATCTCTTCTTTTATAAGTGTTTTAGGGTTAAGGTTCTGCTTCTGACCCATGTAGTCCTTAATGTTTTTGGAAATTTGAGTTCTACTTAAAAACACTCAAACAATGACTTGCAGCTAAAACGCCCACTACTACAAAAACTGCTCAACTTAACACTTTATTGCCTAATAAAAAACGCATGCAAAATGATCTCGCCACATGCATTGAATACAATTACAATTTATTAGAAATGATGAGCATCACATTCCAACAAGCATTAATTAAAAATTGCATATAGCCTATTTCTTTCTGAAAACAGAGAATGAGACTAGCTATGCGCAGCATCATATTTCAACAACGCAGAAAAAAGAACAGAAAGCCAAACAACGGCATTCATCGCAAAATCTAATCCAAACGTTTGTAAACTGCAGTGCAGTGCAGTAAACATTTTTTCGCGTTATTAAAAACGCGAGACGCAGGTCACAAACAAAACCTCCCGCAGAGTCTTTTTTTTTAAAGTTTAACTTCTTTAGAACGCCGTGTCACGCTGCAAAAGACGCTGGACACGTCTCGCGCGTGTTTACAAAGGAAAAACAACAACAAAGTAGCGCAATGGAATAGCCAAGAAAAACGCGTTCTCAAATCATGCCAAGACTAATTATCTGCTACACAACCACGGCCAAAAATGCTGTCCATCGACGGCAAGTCAACCCGTATCCAGTCTTGGTGGGTTTGTAACAGTTACTCGTTCACTGGCTGCCAGTATTTGCTAAAGTTCCAAAACGAAAGCAGTCATCTCTGTAATACGTTGAGCGCGCTCCGCCAGCAGCAACTTAGTCACTCGACTAACAGAAAAAAAGTGCACGGCTCGTGACCGCGTTCAAGCTCGAGCTCGCTGTATACAGCGCGTCAAAACGTCCCCGCCTCCATTCAAAAAAAAAAAAAAGGAAAACACTGACACACTAAATTGTAGCTAATTTATCAACACTTAAGTGGTTACACCACAAATCCTTTAACAAGGCACTGCTTTAGCCTATATAAAAAACTAATATTACACTTACTCAATTATCAATTTTAACGGTTTATTCTTATAAATGACAGTATTAGCTGACACTAAAAAATCCTAGTAGCATCCTAAATACAAGCATGTCAAGCACAAAAAAAAAAAAAAAAAACCCTAATAGCACCCTAAATACAAGCATGTCTAAAGTTTAATTTTAGTGTTTACTTACCTTGTGCAAAGAATGTGGCAAAAAAGCACAAGATTGTCAGACCTGCAATAAAAATAAATAAAAAATCATTTTAAAATAAATATTTATACAAACAAAAATCTAAGGCAACTGAAAACTTTAAAAATGTGCTGTCATACATGCAGTTGATGCGTAGACCTCCATTGTGTATCCCTGTTCAATAAAGCTTGAATATCCAAAGGTGCTGCGATGAGAATTTATTATAGTCTAAATAAATCTTTGCCCCGCCCTTTAAGCTGCATCACTGGTGTAAGGAAGGACCATAGACTGTGATACCCTACAGCACACAACGGAAATAGCAAGTATGGGCATGATGCAGTAGACTAATTCATATTTCACGTGGCTGACATTTGGCACCGATTGCATCACGAGGTTGATTACTTAACTGAACAGTTACTGATATACTTTAGTAATGCTAGTGTACTGCAAGTTGCTTTGGACCAGTTTGTTGTACTGGCATGCATCCATTGAGCACTGTTTAATAACATTACATTATAAGACAGTGGTTAAGCCCTGTTCTTGGATCCGTGGTTATCACGTTTCACTTAAGAAGCATTGAAAATTGCGTTCAGCAGGTGTAAACTGTGGCTGGATTTCTTTACTGTAAAAATATATGTTGTTGTTGTTGTTGTTTTTTTTAACAAAATAGAATGGTGGGAAAAGTTGTTAGAACGAGTAATACTCGAAACTTTTCACGTGCGCACGCGTTACAGTGTCCGGATTATGTATGCTATAACATATTTCCTTTGTGCACCACTGCCATTTTATTATAAAGAAAATGAGAGTATAGATGCGCATGGATTAGTAAAGGCTATTTGCTCAAATTTCGGCTTTCTTTAGGACAGTATACCTCTAATACGACCGGTTAATGTCGGCTTTATCGCATCCTTTGTGAACTGACGGCCGAGAAACCGCGTTGTGACATGACCTGATGGCGCAATATGGCTGTGTGAGCAATATGCCATGTTAAATGGTCCATAAAAACAGATAAACACGTTTTTTGGCTTTCGTTAGAGGAGTACGTCATATTTATGTGTGTCACTGCATTTTATACTCTAAAAATGCTGGGCTGAAAATGGACAAACCCAGCGGTTGGGTTAAATGTTTGCCCAACGTGCTGGGCAGTTTTATTTAACCCAACTATTGTTTAAAAATTACTATATGGCTGGTTTAAAATCAACCCAATATATGTTGGAACTTAAAAATCAGACACATAATTACTAGAGGCAACAATAATAATCAAAAGGTGAACATTTATTAATAAGCAATTTAATAAATGCTTATTATGTAAATGATCATTTATTAAACATAATAATGAATGTTAATTTCCAACATACTTTGGGTTCATTTTAAGCAAGCAATACAATAATTTTTAAACAATAACTGAGTTAAATAAAACTACCCAAACATTTAACCCAACCACTGAGTATGGTTGCACAAGAATTTGCAACAACCCCCAGGACAATAAGGGTAATTCACAGGTTCTCTACCAGACCAAAGAATTTATGTGGGCGCAATAACCAAGAAAACACTCAAGTACTAAAATATTAGTCAAATAGGAATGAAACCATTTTATTTTTGTACAATCATAATATTAAAACCCAGGGTGACGTCAGGTTAATGCAATCATGACAGATACCATTCAACAAACTGACAGTGTATTTTCAGGACATACCATCAATACCACTCAAGCTAAATACATAGCCATCGTCAATTTACAGTATAGGAGACATATGGGAGATGACAATAACCTGTCCTCAAACCCCCTTACTCACATATTATACCGTTCTCTAATTGGGGCTGCATCACCTGTTGGTATCACATGTAACACCCTATCAGTGTACCCATAAAACCTTCTGGTGCTTGGATAACAATTTGCCAATCATCTCTTATTGTTCAGTAGTAAATTGCAGTGGGTTTAATGGGACAGTCACTGGCCCAAACACATGTTATTGTTCTGCACTCTACTTTGTCTCACCCTCCACCTCCACTGTTTTGTTATCTGATAGTCTCATCTCTACATCTCTTTGCCAACTTGGACACAACTCAACATCAAAAATCTGTCCTATTTGACATCACTGGAACTGGGACAAGACCGCTAAACCCACATAGTCCTTCCTATCAGGTCATATACCTGCACATGCCTCTATCACCACCTCTGACTGTGCTGGTATTTCAGTTCAGGTCATTTTATTTATAAAGCACAATAAAACAACAATGGTTGATCATTGTGCTGAACAATATCATTTAAAAGAAATCAAAGTACATAAAACAATATGACAAGACACAAACAAATAAACGTTTGAATAAGCCCTTTTGGCTCACATACTATAAGCCTTCTCTAAGAGATAGGCCTTTAGTTTTGTTTTAAAAAGTGATTGTGTTGCAATTGTTCTAATAGAGAGTGGAAGGATGTTCCACAGTTTAGGGCCGGCTATGGCAAAAGCCCGGTCACCCTTTTTCTTCAGCCTAGATCTAGGGACCAATAAGAGTTTCTGATTCGATGACCTTAGACATATCGTCTTTCGTCTTCTCTGCGGCCAGAATATTGAGCTTATCTGTCCTGACTCACCAGGAAACTTTAAAAGTTATTGTCACACACCAAAAACACACCAAAAACCTGATGCCACACCTTAACCTGCACCTCACCTTCTAATCCTATGCAACTATCCCCAGTCTGTGTTATCAGGAAATCTCTGCACTCCTCAATCACAATCATGTCAATCAGTCCTGGGGACGATGATCCATTTGAGTCTTTAACAATCAACACTCCCCTTTTTGGTATGACTTTCCCCACATATATTCAAATCCACCTCAATATATCCAATATAAGGAATAACTAACCTATTAGCAGCTACCAAATTAAACAATGTTGGTCCTCTAGACACAAAATATTTTTTAAAATAGCTTTCGATCAATGTGTTCACTTGTGAATCAATCAAACAAGGTGTTTCAACACTTCCACAACTGGACATTGTCCTATTAAATTATCTTTCTTTTCTGATTGGCCACTACACAATGTACCCACTGTTTGGGCCTGCACAGTGGGTTCTGCAACTTTAAAGGCCCCTGTGCTCCCTCTAAAACCCACAATGTCTTTCAATATGTCCAACTTGAGCCCAACTTGACCCCAACTTGACCCATGACCCGACAAACGCTGGTTCAACATGTTCATTCAGCAAAACAAAAGGTGGAAATGAAATTGGAGATATACATTTTGTAGGGTTTAACTCAAGTATTCTGGGGCGTCTACCGCAGTGTTGTTGCACAGCAACAAATGTTTTGCACGTTGCTGCACTTGAACCCTGTAGAAGCATCACATTAATTTGGTAAAAGACAGGTAACTGACACAGCTCTATCAAACACATACTCTTTGTATAGCGAGAAGATCTTTTTTCATTGTCAGTCAGCTTTTTTCATTCTGTCAACAGCTGTATTCAGATGCTGGCACATGTAATTTCTGTCAGCATATTCTATATCCAAATTCACACCGCTAAATTTTCAAAACTTGAGTCATAACATAATATTTCATATTGAGTCATAATATTTCCATGCATTTTTCAGGCCTTGACAATGGCCCGGGGCCAGCATGAATGATATTTGGGACAGTTGACATAAATGTCACTTTCACCACAAAAGTTTATCATTTGCACATGCTTTTAGTCTTGCCAAATCAAAGAAGGCTCTGTGGTATTGAGTGTTCTAAATTATTATTACTAATTGAATTTGTCCTTTTGGCAGTGTTGCCAGACTGAGTGGACTATTTCCAGCCCAAAAGCTCACCAAAACCCGCCCAATCCAACAACAACAAAAAAAACTCCCAAAACTTTACCCGTCAAAATAATGTGATAGAATTTTATTGCCATGTCAATCAAGGTTAATAAGGACCATTATTAACTCCTTAAAACAAAATAATGATGACAAAATAATAAACAAATAGATACATTTCCCAGGAAAAGGATCAAATCAGGGCAAATGCATTTAAGAGAATTACCAAATATGACTAAAATGTCCAGGCAGACAGTGTCAAAACAGCAATCAAGAAATTAACAGATACCCTCAGAAAAAAGTCAACAGTACTGATCTAGGCCTATAAAAATAACATAATCTCTATATAGATCAGTGGTCAACAGTCAGAATAAGCCAATTTAAATGCAAAAAGTGCCCAACACAAGTGATCGAAATAAGCAACGTAATTAGCATGTATTTCACACTTGTTCATGCACACACCATGACAGTCAAAACTGTGTCATTCATTGATACAGTACATACTGTATAATAACTGGACAACAAAAAAATAACAACAATGCACTTACCTTTGTGTTGCACTTAAACTTAAGACAAAACTACAGCACGTCTTTCCTGAAGTTCATATTGCAGAAAGTAATACAAAACTTTGCACAGTCAAAATTAATCAAGTTCAGCAGGTTTCAAGGATATTAGTCTGAACAGTTTAAAATATATCCTGATGCAGGACAGGATCGTGCCATATTCAGTTTCGATTTTGATTAAATTACTCAACTGTGCTTTGATTTCAGAGTTACACTGATAGTAACTAGGAGCCTTGCATCATCTCCCTTCACAGGTGTAATTCACGTTTTGAGAATTGAGTCACTCTTTATCGTGTAAGTTATATTTAGGCCACTCTGGCATTGTGATTGCTTGAGTATTAGCTATACGTTCAAAATTGGATCCCTTGGGTTTTGTTTTTTAACCAACTAGCCTATACAATTTAGATGTTTGAAAACCACTCAACTGACCCCAAACTAGCCCTAATTTTGTCCACCCGTCCAGACCATTTTTTACCCGCACAAATTCAAAAAAGCCCAATGGGGTGGGGACCCGCCCAGTCTTGCAACACTGCTTTGGCTGATTCAGAATGTTGAATCAGCTGCATGCCTGTCTGTGAGAAAAACACTCTGATTGGTTGCTCAGCTGTGCTAACCAGTGCATGAGAAAAAGAAACGGAAGTGATGAAAACAAGCAAATGATGAAGTCAAGAGAGCCTCTAGAAATCCCTGAGGCTAGGGGACTGTGTAGACCTTAATCTGACCCTTCCTGCTGGTATGCAGTTATTCCCTGCAGAACGTACGTGATAGTTCTCCACGGAGTGAAATGCAAAGCACAAATACCGAGTATGGAACACCATACTTGGCCATGTTACATCACTTTCTGCTGGTTGTTGTCTTTGCAGTGTGTTCAAACGCATCTCTTACAGTTGACGTGAGGAGACTCAACAGTAAGCTTTTGTTGTTGCTAGTTTGTTTTTATGTCAGTTTGGTACATATCTGATTATCTCAGTGTTAAGGCGCTATGGCTCTACTGCTGTGACCTCCCAGAAATATCATGTACATAAACTGGACACAAATGTTTGTAAACTGTTCAGATGATATAAATTAGATTATTTAAATGCTGTAAATCAAATTCATATTTCTTTTTTTAGGCTTGAGGCCACGGCAAAGTCAGGCTAATGTTGAGCCTAGTCAGCCTATAGATTTTTTGTGGTGTGTTCTGCACTAATTGAACTGTCAACTGTGACTTTTTGGCTGATTGAGCATGTTGAGCATTTATCAAATATGTGTGTAGTGAGTGGGATTTAGTGTGTAAAGGGTAAGCAATCACTACTTCCAATTATGATTTGTATCACTAGTATGCAGTTAATCCCTTTCACACAGGTGCAGAACATACAGTGGGTACGGAAAGTATTCAGACCCCCTTAAATTTTTCACTCTTTGTTATATTGCAGCCATTTGCTAAAATCATTTAAGTTCATTTTTTTTTCCCTCATTAAAGTACACACAGCACCCCATATTGACAGAAAAACACAGAATTGTTGACATTTTTGCAGATTTATTAAAAAAGAAAAACTGAAATATCACATGGTCCTAAGTATTCAGACCCTTTGCTCAGTATTTAGTAGAAGCACCCTTTTGATCTAATACAGCCATGAGTCTTTTTGGGAAAGATGCAACAAGTTTTTCACACCTGGATTTGGGGATCCTCTGCCATTCCTCCTTGCAGATCCTCTCCAGTTCTGTCAGGTTGGATGGTAAACGTTGGTGGACAGCCATTTTTAGGTCTCTCCAGAGATGCTCAATTGGGTTTAAGTCAGGGCTCTGGCTGGGCCATTCAAGAACAGTCACAGAGTTGTTGTGAAGCCACTTCTTCGTTATTTTAGCTGTGTGCTTAGGGTCATTGTCTTGTTGAAAGGTAAACCTTCGGCCCAGTCTGAGGTCCTGAGCACTCTGGAGAAGGTTTTCGTCCAGGATATCCCTGTGCTTGGCCGCATTTATCTTTCCCTCGATTGCAACCAGTCGTCCTGTCCCTGCAGCTGAAAAACACCCCCACAGCATGATGCTGCCACCACCATGCTTCACTGTTGGGACTGTATTGGACAGGTGATGAGCAGTGCCTGGTTTTCTCCACACATACCGCTTAGAATTAAGGCCAAAAAGTTCTATCTTGGTCTCATCAGACCAGAGAATCTTATTTCTCACCATCTTGGCGTCCTCCATGCGGGCTTTCATGTGTCTTGCACTGAGGAGAGGCTTCCGTCGGGCCACTCTGCCATAAAGCCCCGACTGGTGGAGGGCTGCAGTGATGGTTGACTTTCTACAACTTTCTCCCATCTCCCGACTGCATCTCTGGAGCTCAGCCACAGTGATCTTTGGGTTCTTCTTTACCTCTTTCACCAAGGCTCTTCTCCCCCGATAGCTCAGTTTGGCCGGACGGCCAGCTCTAGGAAGGGTTCTGGTCGTCCCAAACGTCTTCCATTTAAGGATTATGGAGGCCACTGTGCTCTTAGAAACCTTAAGTGCAGCAGACATTTTTTTGTAACCTTGGCCAGATCTGTGCCTTGCCACAATTCTGTCTCTGAGCTCTTCAGGCAGTTCCTTTGACCTCATGATTCTCATTTGCTCTGACATGCACTGTGAGCTGTAAGGTCTTATATAGACAGGTGTGTGGCTTTCCTAATCAAGTCCAATCAGTATAATCAAACACAGCTGGACTCAAATGAAGGTGTAAAGGATGATCAGAAGAAATGGACAGCACCTGAGTTAAATATATGAGTGTCACAGCAAAGGGTCTGAATACTTAGGACCATGTGATATTTCAGTTTTTCTTTTTTAATAAATCTGCAAAAATGTCAACAATTCTGTGTTTTTCTGTCAATATGGGGTGCTGTGTGTACATTAATGAGGAAAAAAAATGAACTTAAATAATTTTAGCAAATGGCTGCAATATAACAAAGAGTGAAAAATTTAAGTGGGTCTGAATACTTTCTGTACCCACTGTACATGCTAGTTCTCTGCTGGTTTTTGTCTTTACGGTGTGTTCGAGCACAGCTGTTTGGCTCAAATGTCATAGACATGAGGAGACTAAACAGTAAGGTTTTGCTATTGCTATTTTTTTTTTTATGTCGGTTTCATGTGTCTGCCTTTACAAGCGTTTTGAATAAAGTTGTTGTTTTTTAGAATGTCATTGCAGAGTTTTGCATCAGCTGCCTCTTATATAATTTAGATCTCTCTGTTATTATAAAAAAGACTCTAATTGGCTCAGCCATGTCCCTGAGGACCCAGAAACCCCAAACAGATGCACATCTGTAACTATTGTTTGACCACAGCAAGAAAATACTCTTGGTTTCTTAAAAGTAGGGTAGGCAATAGGCTTGCTGTGATAGTCAGTGTTACCGGTGTTACATGGCTCTTGCCCACTGCCCCTCTCCCCATGTCATTTTAGTAATAACAAAATCATTTAGTTCAGTTAGAGAACAGATACTGAATTTAAAAACTGAATGCGTCTGCACAATTCGGAGTGAGCCGAACATGAGTCAGAGTCGGGTGTGCCTCATACGTCCTGAAAAGTGAAGCTGCGGGCTCTTTGATCACCCCCTGGTGGCTGGATGCAGTACAGGTCATAAACCCGCACTCTCCATGTAAAGGAAAGGCACTTGAGTCAAAATAAAAAAAATAAACTACACTTCCAATAACATTTTCCGAAAGATGGTTTTGGTCATTTAAGGTAGTTGTTATCATGCTGATATATATTCAATTGTTAGTTTTTGTGACAAGTTTGGTTTTAGCTAGCAATTTGATGCTATAGAAACGGGGCGTGTTGTCATGATTGACAGTTGTGATTGACAGCGTCTCTGAGGACTGTCGGAGCTTCGAGGGGAGATTGAAGATATATAACTAATAATTTTCAATTTCTGTGTTATTTCACATTGACAAAATGGATCTGATGGATCACTGAACTTTTTTCGGTAACGTTAAATGTGGGCTTTATAAGCTAATAAATAAATGTTATTAGCTAAGATAACACGCCTAACGTTATATAGCCATGATGGGAAAAAGCAGGTGATCGTTATCTGGCAGTTACTAATTATTTTTATGGGTATAAAAAAATTATTAGCAGGACAAAACTAATGATAGCCTACTCTAATTAATTATAGAGCACTGTCTACAGCAATCGATCTCCTGTAACGTTAGTTCAACTTTATTTAAAATGGCAGGACCGTTTCTGACATTAGAGTTGTTTCTAGTGGCGTATTATATTGAGTTTAATTTGCTGTTTCAAAAATATTATTGCTCTAGAAACAGAATAGCCTATTATTTTATAGGTAGAATTTTAAATTGTGTATAATTTATACAGCCTATTTAAAATACATCAATGATGTATTGACGTCTGGGCGGAAGTTTGATACCGTGACTCCGCCTCCGGGCTCCATTGACGATTCCTTTTGCGCATGCCCAGGCTCCAAACTGACGTTTTTGCGTAACATGTCAACGTCCATCGTGGTACGTTTTACATTCAGTTCATTACAATGGAAGGAAGCGACGTCGGCGTCCATCTTTTTTTTAAAGTCTATGGTCAGAGCACAGATCACCATGGTGTATGGATTGCCTCCAAGCTGTTTTATTTGTTTTGTTAATAAATAGTCTATGTTTGATATAAGCGAGTTTATATTTGTTTCTTATTTATTTGGTTCCACTGGGATTTTCAGTTTTTCATTTAAACTTTGTGCAAGTTATTTGTTATTTTATATTAGGCCTATAGTATGGTGTATGCTGTGCTTATTCGTTTTGTTAATTCATAATGTTCAAGTAACATCACACATTTTTTTGGAACGCCCACCTGGAGGGCAAAACAAGGCTTTCCTCCATTGCCCACCAGAGATTTTTACCAGGTTTGTACAAAGTACTAATGAAGTAAGACAGTATTATTAAAAGGCCAAATTCAATATACACCTTATTGATGATGCATACTATGTACAGGCAAGCAGATGAACCCAGAATATAAATGAAACACACCTTTTTCGTTAAGCATTTTTCCAAAGAAAAACATTATAAAGAAAATACTTAACCATTTAACACATTGTGTTCATATTCTGGGCTCATCTCACCTGTATATAGTAGATATTCATTATCAGTAAGGTGTATACTTGGTCTAATGAACCAACCATTTTAATGAACCAACCA
This sequence comes from Ctenopharyngodon idella, assembly GCF_019924925.1. Lineage (NCBI taxonomy): Eukaryota > Metazoa > Chordata > Actinopteri > Cypriniformes > Xenocyprididae > Ctenopharyngodon > Ctenopharyngodon idella. The sequence goes on along the minus strand of NC_067237.1, from coordinate 16,929,118 downwards.
TTCAAGCAATTGCCGGCCCTGAATTGCCGCCAATTCAAAAGCGTAAGTAAATTGCTCACAGGCATTCATAAGCGATTTAAAAAGAGAAAAAAAGGTTTTTTCTCTAAAAAGGTAGAAAAGAGTGAAAACCCCCAACACCCTGGTGATACCGGTATTACAGGTGTTGTCACACGTCATGTAGATGGTGGAAAAATTTCCTCATCGTCACATCCCTGGAAGGCAATGTTTTTTGGCAACACTTTTTGTTATTCTGGTTGAAACTTTCTTCACATCCTGATAGCAATCAAGATTAGAAGTGGTCTAAATATTTTTTTAAAAATGTACATATACCTTCTATAGAAGTCTCAGGACCAAAAAATGTTTCCTCCATCCAATTGCAATGATAGGACCGAATGAAATGATAGGATGTCCTATCTGCCTGTCAACCTATGTATTTGCGTACCTCCGCACACCCTGTTCGTGTAGACATCAGGCTATGCAGAGTTGTAGACAGTCACCGAGTGCTGTAAACGAACTGCAGACGCCTTTACAGTTCCTCCTGAACCAAAACAACGAGCTTATACTGCGCTCGCGCCATGTTGTAACCATATTTACAACCCGTGACATTATACTCGGAGCTGTTCATGTCCTCAGACTTGGATTTATGTGTTTATATGTCAAAACTATCAACGCAAAAATTAATCTGCAGCAGTCAAGTGGTACAAGTAAGAGCTCTGCAAGTTGTTTACGTTCATTATTATTGTAATGTTATGTGCTTTGAGACATGAGGTAATTACATGAGGTCTCTCATGATGCTTTGCAGACTCTGCTCTGTGCGTGTTTGTGTGTTTTGGAGAGAGAGCTCTGAAGGGAGGGTGGGATCTAATGCTTTCAAAGCTAGCTGGCTATTGCTAACATCTCCGAAATTGCCTACCCTACCTTTAAAAAGATAGATCACACAAAAATAATTTGTCTCGCAACGCGAGTGAAAACGCTGTGAAGTCACCTTCTCATTCTCTATATAAAGTTGTTGTTTTTTAGAAAGTCATTGCAGAGTCTTGCATCAGCCGCCTCTTATAGAATTAAGATCTTTCTGTTATTATAAAAAAGACAGTCTTGGTTCAGCCATGTCCCTGAGGACACTTGTCTTGCTGCTACCCAAATCTCAACCGTTGAAGATCACACAATGCCTCTGTGTGTTTAAAATTTACAGCAATATTATGCACATCTGATTCAAACCACCACGCAACCCCAGAATCAATTGCAGTTTACAGCAATATGCTGTATAACTTGTTTGCAATCACGTGGCTCTGATGATGTGTGAAATTCATGTGGAGGGCAGGAAGTGAAAATTATGAGAATGGATGAGATGGAGAAAAGACCGTACTGTGCTGGTTTAGAAAGGTATAAACAGAAAATCACAACATATGTTGGACGTGATCCTTATGTTATGAAGAGGAGCAACTTTTCCACTGAATTGAAAGACTTGCCTGCCATCGAGGAGGTAGATACAGAGAATGTGAAGCTGCCGTCACGCCGCGTTCAGTTTTAGTTTGGTTTGTTTATATCGCGCTGCCTTTCTGCTAGTGACGTTAGGGCAGTATTTTTGATTTTCTGTCGTGACTGTGAAAATGTCGCCATTGTAGGTCATTCATGCTGAATCAAAAATTGCAATAGGAACTCATCGCCATTCAGGGAAAAAACTGGACAGTGTAATACAATTTTCGCCTGTGTAAAAACACTAAGGGAAGCGGGTTGAGGAGGTGACATATAGCAAATCTAATAATGTCACTGATTAAACCCACTGCCTATGACTCAATGAAATAATCACATAGCTGAGTGTTTTTGAAAGTTTTGTATTTTGTTTTGGTTTAATAAGTAACATTACATTTGCGAGTATGACTCTCACTCGGCTTGTGAATGAGCATAACCTGCACACAGCCACTTCAAAACCGTTCACAAGCTTTTATGGGTTTGATTTTGATTGTCATTTGTTGAAATAAATACAAAAAAATACAGTGTTGGTGTCTGTCCACTGAATGTGACGATTCTCCTCCGTAGCCATATGGAAAAGTGATTTACAAAGACAACATTAAAACTACAGTTACATTTACACTCTTCCAACAAAAAAATGAATCAACCTCTGTCAGCTTGTTAAACATTTTTTTATTTGGACATTTTCTACCATATGCAGCAGCCCATGCCACTGTTTTCACGGTAACCAGATCAACACTGTCAAACAGAATTTTACAAAACTTAAGTGAAAACACCAAATGATCATGCAGTGGGATAAAATAGCTTCTCTTCCCTGTAAATGATACCATGAAGAATGTGAATATTTAACCGAGTCAAAAACAAAAAAGGTAAGCAGGTATCCATATTAATTTCAGTATCAGCAGACGCAAAATGCTATTAAAAGCGACAACTTTTAAAGTAAAAAAAAAAAAAAAAAAAAGTTAAATGATAAAACCTCCTTGTGGTTTCTCGGTTTGAGCAACCATAAACAACCCAAAACATATGAAGTTTGTGATAGCAATTCCTATATAGAAAAATCTCTTCCTTCCCTCCAGCTGCATTTCGTGTGTCAGCAATGATGCAATTCAATACAGTGTGAATCTATGAAAAAAATCTATGACTGGGTTTGGACAGTACTTGATTTTAGGCAAAATAATGAATGATGCCATCTTAAGCTGATATTGCATCATAGATGATATGAGTTAAATCATAAATCAATTAAAATATTCTTTTAAATTAGTCATGGATGATCATAACGAAACTTACATCACTCTGCTAAGCAAGCTGCCCTATCAGCTCTACAAATCATACAGAAGTTGTGCAAAACTCAATTTCCGGAGGGCCACAGTCCTGCAAAGTTTAGTTTCAAGCTCCAAAACACACACACACACACACACACACACACACACACACACACACACATACCTGTATTTTATCGTTTTCAAATAAGCCTGAAGGATTGACTGAGCTGGATCTGGTGTGTTTAATAGGGTTGAAGCCAAACTCTGCAGGGCTGTGGCTGAATCCCAAATCGCACCCTAAACCCTCACGGTCTTCCTCTGAGTGTGCATCGAGTGCGCATAGCGGCCACAAAGGGGGAGCACCCTTCTGAAACCTGAAATGATGAATGGGACACCCTGTGGTCTCGTGGACTTAACGGATACACGCACGCTGCAGCAAGTCCACAAGACTGAAAGTGCATAGAAGTGTGTAACTTGGGATTCAGCCTGAGACTATCCATGAACTGATTTTTCTATCCCTGTCATACAGTGTTTTGCTCTCTTATGTCAGTGTTTGATTTTGCAAAGGGACACATTTCTGTTTAGCCAAAGTGAGTAGAGGTGCCTTGTACTTGTGTGAACAGTGCAGATAAAATCAAATGCTTGCAGACTATTGCTGGACAGTGACAAGAGATGCTCCAGAGACAAGCTAAGAAGTGAAGGATAGACACTGGATAGGACTAAACTATGTAAAATCAAGCAGCATTAACAACAGTGTTGAATTATCACTCTCCCTCCCCACTTCTGCACTTATCAAAAATAAATCTTTTATACCTTTTTTTTTAAATTGCAACATATTTACACTTTGTTTGATCAATTTGTTCAGACTATTCCACAAAATCACCCCACAAGCCCCTCTCAAGTTATAACCCCCCCTCTCTATCTGTGAACAATTGTTGTATGTTTCCAGGCAGCTGTTTATTTTTTGCTTTATAAATTATTTGTGCAGTCTTAAATTCTACCATATCTTTAAACTTTAAAGTGTGTAATTTTAAGTACAGTAAATTGGTATGCTCATAATATCTTACTTTGATATCTGAGAGGCAGGAGACGAGTAGTGCGTAAGCAGGTCAAGCGCAAATGACAAACATCTGTCTTTTTTCAGTAATTGGCTTGGAGACACCAGATGAAAGCCAGGAAAAAGAATGTGGTGGAGAGAGAGACTGGCTAGACTTCAAGGCAACTTTTATTTGTTTGTACCACTAAGAACTGAGCAAACCAGTCACACTAACGCTGTCTTCTCCTTTCCACACTTTGAACCTCATCACAAATATAATGTACTTTCTTATTCAACACATGCCGTTTTTCCAATAACTCCAATACGCTGTGCTACTTTTGCATATGTGGTTTCCAGCAGATTTTGTAATCAAGTATCACACCCAGAAATTTATTTTCACACTCTTTCTATTTCAACATTATTAATTATTACTTTTACTTGTGTATCAGTTTTGCAGTTTCCAAATAGCAGCAGCAAAAAAAATCACAAATTTTAAGAAGTTTGTCACCCTACATATATCATTTATATACAGAATAAATCATTTGGGACCCAACATTGACCCCTGTGGGACTTCACATATGATAGCCAAGCACTCTAATCTGTACTCCCCTATTTGCACAAACTGAAGTCTGTTACTTTTCATCCAATCATGTACAACCCATTTGATACCATACTTATCTAGTTTATTGATTAATAAATGGTGATCAATTGCATCAAAAGCTTTTTTCAAATCTATAAATACTCCCACTGCATATTATACTGCCCCAATCATCAGTAGGGGGCGTGCCCTCCCATGATGGGGGAGGAGAGTGAGCCAATCAGCAGTAGGGGGCGTGTCCACTCATGATGGGGGAGGAGAGTGTGTGAGCAAGAGGGAGATTTGAAGAAAGACTGTAGAACGAGAGACGGCTGAGAGACATTACAAAAGAGAAAAGATCAGAGGAATTATGATTAAGAAGGGTTATGATCAGGCAAAAGCTGTAGAACCCGCCTTAATATTAGAAAAGCTTTCCAGCACTGGAGAGACCCAAGTGGGAAGGCCTGAAAACAAATGCCAAGTTTGCGTTGTTTTTGCTCCATACGCGAGTAATACTGGTTTTGCTGTGTTTCACAGAACCAAGATATACTGTTGTTGTAATGTTAGCTGTAGTAACAGGACACTTTTGAGTGTCATTGTTTGTCTGGAGCTGCTGTGCTGCTGGCGACTAACAACCGACTCTAAATTCAAAAATTGATACACCTCTTGATGGAAATCACAACATTTGTTTTCATCAAGAGGTGCATCAATTTTTGGTTAAGATCTTTTATTGACAATGCAAGAGCCAAGCAATCTGTAAAGTCTAGTCCAGCACATCCCAAAGAATTTCAGTGAATTTGAAAGTCCTCCTTCCATATTCAACTTACGAAGAAAGTGTAAAACTCTCGCAGTTCAAAATGCTTATGCTATGTCCAAAATTACGAAAAAAGCTTAACTATTGCGACGTCAGTCATCACGTTTATGATGGATGGATGCACTTTCTTAAACTTCATACTCGTTGGTCCCGATCACTGCCATTATAAAGCTTGGATGCGTCAGGATATTTATTAATATACACCGATCAGGCATAACATTATGAGCACTGACAGGTGAAGTGAATAACACTGATCATCATCACGACACCTGTTAGTGGGTGGGATATATTAGGCAGCAAGTGAACATTTTGTGTTAGAAGCAGGAAAAATGGGCAAGCATAACGATTTGAGCGAGTTTGACAAGGGCCAAATTGTGATGGATAGACGACTGGGTCAGAGCATCTCCAAAACTGCAGCTCATGTGGGGTGTTCCCGGTCTGCAGTGGTCAGTATCTATCAAAAGTGCTCCAAGGAAGGAACAGTGGTGAACCGGCGACAGGGTCATGGGCGGTAGGGCTGCACGATACTGGGAAAATATGCGATATGCAACATTGTTGTTGAGTTTTGCGATAACGATATTTCTTGCGATATAAGAATTCCCTATAGAAATGCACAGGTAATAGATATTCTTCTGATCTAATTAAATCTAATTCAGACTAAAAAAAAAAAACTACGCAATGTCAAGGTGCAAAGTATAGTTATATTAACCTTAACATCAAGAACATGAAACTAACACCTGAAACTAGGGGTGGACGATTAGTTGTTTTTGTTATTTTAATTTATTTATCTTTGTTATTGAAAAATAATAATTACAGACAATAGGACAAATACAATAGGACAAATTCTTACTTGAAATAGCGTTCAGGTAAGAAACAATACAGAAACTGAATGATCAAATGTAAATCTAAAACACATGAATTAAATATACATTGATTAATAATAAAGCTACAAAAGCTATTCAGTCAAGAGCAGTGAGTGAATTTCTCTTTATTTTTTGTTGTTTAACAGATAGCAGCAGGTTTACTGTGTAAGGAACCCCGCATCGGCCCAAAAACGGAATCCGACGGCCTGGGCGAAGGTTAACGCGTGTATGTCTTTTCAGCGCCTCTGTGAAGTTCACTTAATTTCACTCGTTTAATCTGACTCCGATTTTAAATGATTATTACTCTTAGGTTGTGTTCCCAATTAGAAATTAATCATTTGTTATGTACTAATTTAGATTTTTGATTATTCTGGGTATCTCATATTTTCAATAATTTGTTTATTACGGACCCATATCACTTAGAAAAGTCACTTCGGCCGGTGAGTGCCTTTCACGATCACAAACTCGCCAGTTCTGATCTTAGTCAGAGGGTGCAGAGTTTACTAATGCGTTTGAGTCGAACCGCCACATGCTTGTTCATACAAAAACACAGTTTTCTTAGTCACAATACTGCAACTTGCTAAGCCAGTTGATAGATAAAAATCAAAAAGTCCCATGATGTGCTAACATGCTCCTTTCATGGGACTTTAGTTTGAATCTATCCTGACGCAGATTTGTGGAAATATGGACTCCAAGAATCTACTGGTCATAATGATTTCAGAAGAATCCAGAGTAAATCAAATATAACATTTTATTTGTCAAGTAAAAAATGTATCGCGTTAATTTCATAGTTGGACAATTAGAAGCCAATTCACAAATAATAAATGCATAACATCAATTGAAATGCACATGCACACAGTGGTGGATTAGTGTTTGAAGACACTTGAAGACACTGTGTGGGGGTCTCTGGCTACAGAAAATCCCCCATGACTGCTTTGCACTTTACCTTATATACAGACCAGAACAAAAGGGTTGTGAATATTTATTACACCAACACCTGTTTTGGGGGGAGAGGAGTGGGTTTTTTCAACACCCAAAAGGAGGACAGAATTCTCCTTAGTTTTCAGTCTTCTTCATAATACCAGTGACTGCTGTGAAATTGAGGCCATTTTACCAATCGCACTGAGACATTTAAAATGATACCAAACATGAAAGGAAATAACAATAGATACACCAGATACATTATACTTCTCTGAGAACTTTCAGTGACTTGTGTCAGGGGGAAAGGAAGGAGAGTGGGAGAGTGAGTGAGTGGGAGAGAGAGTGAGTGGGAGAGCGTGGGAGAGAGAGTGAGTGGGAGAGAGTGAGTGGGAGAGAGAGTGAGTGAGTGAGTGAGTGAGTGAGTGAGTGAGTGTGTGTGTGTGTGTTGGGGGGGGGGGGGCAATAAGGCGCGAAAGAGAACTGAAGGGATCGCACGCTGTCAGAGATTTCCCAGATCTCATTCCAATCAATCATCTGTGGGATGTGCTGAACAAACAAGTCAGAAGACTTAAAGGATCTGCTCCTAACATCTTGTTGCAGATACCACAGCATACCTTCAGGGGTCTAGTGGAGTCCATGCCTCGACGGGTCAGGGCTGTTTTGGCAGCCAAAAGGGGGAACAACAATATTAGGAAAGTCGTCATAAGGTTATGCCTAATCAGTATAACTTAGATTGTGAAAGAAGAAAGTCATATATAAATATCACTTGAGGCTAAAGCAATAATTATTTCATTTTATTGTAAACTAATCCTTTAAGGTCTTGACTCAGAGGTGCCAATTCTTGTGTGAAAATGATTCTTCATGCTTCCTCCTAACCATTATTTCACAATTTGAACCTGACGAATCTTGGCTTTGTCAACCTGGAATATGGCCAAGATGTGTGCTCATACATGGTTGTTTAAGAAATGAAAAGGTACACACTCCACCAATTAGAGTTAAAAGAACTGTTGCCAAACATTTAACATGCTAGAAACATAATAATCACTGCAATAATGATCCAGTCATAGACTCTTAAGCATTTGCCTATTTAAAGCCCAAAGTATACTTTGGCTGTCTATGTGATGTAATTTTCACCATCAGGAGGATCCGCGGGCATGCAAAAAGTATACACGGGCCTTAAATCCAAACAGTGACTTTTTTTTTGGCCGGGCAGTGTATATTAGTCTTACTTGGACTATCGTGTTATGTAGGGAGCGGTTCATGAAAACAGTGTTTGTTTTTTTTTGTTTATGGAAGGGATGACTTAGAATTAGAAGAGCTAAATAACAATAAGGCGACGTTCACACTGTCAGTCCAAATCCAATTTTTTGTTTATCTGATTGGAATCTGATCTAAAATTACTCATTGTCCACAATGTGTATCGCAACTGTTCAGATCCAATTTGCGTGTCCATGTTGCTCTTTCGTTTTCCGGAATATCTGCTGGTTTCAATGGCAATGTAGTTGCATTGGTAGGCATATGCCAAAAATAACAATAGCAATGACAACCACAACTTGGAGGCAGTGTTAATTTCGTTAACGAAAATTATGACAAAAAATGTTTGTTGACATTTTTTTCCATGACTAAGACTAGACGATGAGAGATGACACCAATGTCATTAAACAATAACTGTGACTAAATCAACACATGCAATATCTTTATGGAGAAACAAGCTTTAGTGTGTTTAAATGATGGTAAGGGAACTAGATTTAATATAAAGGATTCATCGAATTCTTTTCTAGATCTAACAATAGTTTCTGGAGCTATAGCTTTAGAATGTCAGTGGGAAGATCTAGATCAATCAACATTAGGAAGTGACCACTTTCCAATAATATGTGATGTTGGATTGGAAATTTATCAACAAAATAAAACAAAGCAAACTAGGTGGAGGTTCGATAAAGCTGATTGGAATAAATTTAACAAGTTATGCATTGACGGAATGGAGAGCTCAGAATATTCCAGTTTAAGCAAATGAAGGGAAAACAGCAGTGACCGAAAAAGAAAAAGCTGTAATGTTAGCTTCCACCTTTCAAAAGGCACACAGCACAGTAAGTAATTATAAGAGAAGGAGGGAAGAAATTGTAAAGCAACATGAAGAGATATATTATATAAAAAAAAAAAAAAAAAACTAATAGTCAAACAGCTTTAGATGCCACCTTTAAAATGTGGGAACTTAAAAGAGTATTAATGAGGGTTAGAAGTACTGCTCCAGGACAAGATAGAGTTTGCTATACTACGATTAAACATATAGATGAAGTAATACTTAAAGCAATATTGCACCTTTTTAATAAAATATGGGTGGAAGGACAACTACTTTTATCTTGGAAACAAGACATCATAATCCCTATTCCCAAACCAGGGAAAGATTATGCAATAGCAGGAAATTATAGGCTGAAAGCTCTGACGTCTAACCTCTGTAAAGTGATGGAAAAATTGATTGTTAATCACCTTTACTATGTGTTAGAAAGCAGAGGATTATCAGTTTGGTTTTCGACCAGGTAGATCCACTTTAGACTCATTAATAAGATTAGAAACCGATGTAAAAAAGGCTTTAGCAATGAACGAGGTGTTGCAAAGAATTGGAATTGAAGGAAGATTTTATAATTGGGTTTTAAGTTTCTTATTTAGACAAACGATTCAAGTCAAGGTGGGCAGTATATCATCTCAGATGGTAAATGTAGAAAATGGAACACCTCATGGAAGTGCTATAAGTCCTGTATTATTTAACATAATGATCAATGATGTTTGTTATTAAACAATAAAAAGGAATTAAAACAGCATTATATGCAGATGATGGAAGAGAGGAAGACATGTTAAATATATTGTGCATAAAATTCAAGCAATTGGGGTTGTAGAGAAATGGTCAGTGGAATGAGGATTTAGATTCTCTATACCCAAAACGTGTTGTCATTTTACAAAAAAAAAAAAAAAAAAAAGGATTGCAGAAAATATTACACTTTACTTATATAAACAGCCACTAGAAAGGGTAATAAATTTTAAATATTTAGGTTTATGGTTTTGTCTGGTGTGGGCTCGGCGACTGGAGCGGAGTCTGGAGACGACTCGGGCACTGGAGCGGAGTCTGGAGAGGGCTCCTTTGTGGCGGCAGCCCTTCTCTTCGGCGGCTCAGGCTTGGCGGCGGCCATTTCATGGCGTGACTCCAATGCGGCGGTGGCCATTTTCTTCGGCGGCTTGAGCTTGGCGGCGGCCATTTCATGGCAGGACTCCGATGCCGAGGCGGCCATCTTCTGGGTAGGCTTAGAGACAGGCAGGACAAGATGGGAAGGCCCACTGGAGGGATATGTGGAGGAAACCGGCGGGAGGTGAACTGACCAGGCCACGTGTGTTTCTGAAGGGGCTGGACAAGGAGGATATGTATTCATGAGCCTCTTCAATTTCAAAATCAGAACCATTTAAAAAGAGAATCAGATTAATAGACTCGACTAGGGAGAATGAACAGGCAGGTTCAATATAACGAATAGTATCCTCGTCCAGGCCCTTCAGAAAACATGCATTAAGAGGTGCATCTGGCCAGCCCACCAAGCAAGAAAGCTCAGAAAATTCCTCCACGTACCTCTCCAGCAGACAACCGTCCTGCCTAATCCTCCACAGACGAGCCACTGCTTGAATGCTGGTCTTGGGGAGTACTTAAGAAGTCGGGAGAAGGAAAATCCCCATAGTGCTGCGGTGTCCTTTCGGTCTTGATCTGTTCTTCTGTTACGGGTAGTTGCAAGCAAGAGTGGATGCAGGAAAGAACTTCAGCAACAACAGGTTTATTCTCCAAATATAACAAGAACAGAACAACTACACCATTTAGCAAACATAAAAACAGACAAAGGAGTGCAGGGAAGTGAGTCCACATAAAGAGAGTGCTGACGATGAAGTGCAGGTGCAGGGAATCCGTGATCAGGAGAGTGATGAGGAAGTGAATGCAGGTGTGGACCAGGGAGGATCATGGGAGATGGAGTCCGGGAGTGACGGGAACTGTGACAGACATAAGATATAAAAAATTATCTGTTGATTACTGGATCAATTTACAAGGGCATAAATTGGATCATCCTACAAAATCAATAATAGAGGGGAGTTGGGAGACAATAAACTTAACAGGAACAGGTTTTGCAAGGAATGGGCTGCAGGAATGTCATTAAATAATATATAATTTTCATTAAAGGATTAGTCCACTTTCAAATAAAAATTTCAAAGGTCAAAGTTTGAACTAAATTGTCATATAGACCTTATGTGCCAGAGAAACAAGTGCACCGCCATCTTTATAATATTGTCTTTGAACTTCCGTTTTTGCGGTAGCTCTGTATATTTCTATGGTATCGCTGTCAAAGAATAACTAGCTGGTGAAGTGGATTTACTTGTTGTAGAGTTAATGAAAGTTATCATGAGCATTGTAATGTTTAAAGCAGATGTCTTAACAAATGTCAGTAGACCGGGAAGATTTTAAAAAGAGCAGTTCATTCATAAATACGTAAGATCGCTAAACCAGAAGTCAAAAGACAACGAGCGCAGTGCTGAAAAGGGTCAGGGCTACATAAGGTCTATACAATATGCTAATGTAAGTATTTAACAATTAGTTCAAACTTTGACCTGTGGAGGGCAGTAATACACTTAGCAGTGTTTACACTGCCGGAATTCTAGTAGAGAAGAAGAAGAAGAGAGTTAGTTCAAGAAGACCGTCTATGGTTAAAACGTATATAATTTTTTCTTTTTTTTTTTTAGAAAATGACCGATCATTTCGCTAGATAAGACCCTTATTCCTCGTCTGATATCGTTTAAAGCCCTTTGAAGCTGCACTGAAACTGTAATTCTGACCTTCATCCATTTGGGGCCCATTGAAGTCCCCTATAAGGAGAATAATCCTGGAATATTTTCATCAAAAACCTTAATTTCTTTTCGACTGAAGAAAGAAGGACACGGACATCTTGGATGACATGGGGGTGAGTAAATTATCAGGAAATTTTTATTTGAAAGTGGACTAATCCTTTAAGAATAGAATATAGATAACATCTTTTAGCCTATACCTAGACTGAAATTACGTCGCACGGTAAAATGCCGTAAATACATGACATTCAATCAAATTACCTCATCTTTCGCGGTCAAAACTGACTGCATCCACGCCAGCAAATCACGCTACATTAGTGCTGTTCTCAACAATAAAAGTGGGGATTTAGCACTTGCCAGCTTGAAGAACAAATAGCGTATAGACAGACTGTATAGAGATTTAAGATTAAAACTCTTCGATACAAAAACATACCCTTCTTTGAGTTATTGTTTTTAAAGTTGATCATATTATACCAGCAAGAATGCAGTGTTTCCTGAATATTGATTTTATACAACAGTTCAACAAACAAAAGTGATGTATATTTTAAACAGTATTGTCAGTATTTTTTGCTCTATTTTGCAACGAAAGCCACAGCAGTTCTGAATCTGAATCTACGAATCTGCAGCTTTGAAAGAATCGTCAATGATTCAATGACCCATTCATAACTACTGCCGCTTGTTTTGATACTGAAAGAATGAACGACTCGATGTTTCGCTCATAAAAACAGTGACTTACGCCACCTAACAATTGCTTTCCTGTATAGATGACATCACACCCTCGGGTGGCAGGCACAGCAGATTTCGCCATAGTGGTTGTTTGTGTTGCATCGCATATGTGAAGGTGGGGGCAGAGGCATGAAGATAAGGGTGTGATAGAGGTGCTTTGTTTTGTTGATTTCAAATATCCGCAGAGTTTACAAGTAATTGCTTGCAACCTTAAGGATGGACAAGATGTAAAAAGGTGTAATTCAGGAGTGATTGATATGTTAGTCATGTTAGTTTAGATTTATATTAGTACCATTCTGGATGTGAAAATTTTTTGACTAAAGGTATGCCACTAGGTTGCGTTTTATGCAGCGCTCATTGGTTTATTAAATTTATTAGGTATTTTGCTCAGTAGACAGTTTTTGATTATTACTAATACTACTCTTGTGTTGGATCTGGATGGCTGTTACTTTACAGAGATTATGTATTAATCAGGCTACTCGGATGAAAATAATGAGATGTGTCCTTTGCAAAGCAATGTGTTTGGTATGGTATTTTTCTGATACTTCGCTACAGTGAAGGTCAAAAATACCCCTCTTTGTTGCACTTGTTTGGGTCCCGTTAAAACATTTTTATTTATTTATTTTTTGCACATGGCTGGCTTGCTGGCAACATTTGAAGAACATGCATATTCCACCAAAAATGCTTGAAGCAGGGGAAAAATTATTGGTGTGATGATGCACTGTTTTTTTTTTTTAACTGAAAAAAATGCCACTATGATACTAGGTATTTTCCTGACTTGTCCTAACATACCAGCTAATACTGCTTCCTTCATAAAAACCCTTCCTTTTCAATAAATGTAGTTTTACATTGTGTTCTGTGGTTTGAGAACAGAGAACAAAGTTATTGTTTGGCCCATTCTTTGTTCATGGATTACTCAGTTATCTGCATTTTACTGTTCGAATCTCATCCTGGAGTTGCTGTCATAACAACAAGTTCATAAGCTCAAGTCTGCTCAAGATTTCAGAAAAATTGTAAAAAGTCTGCTGTGCCATTAGAAATATGTTATTAACCCTTAAGAAGCTTTACTGATTACTGTACCTTACTGAGAAGCTTCCTGATCAAAGCATATAGGTCTCAGCACCTAATTAGCTGGGAGAGTGCGGCGAATGCTTTGATTGGAGTCAGGATCTACACCTGCAGCCACCAGCATGTCATTTGAAGCTATCGCCAAACTCATAAACGTGAGAGCAAAAACTTTCACTTTTAACACAGGAGATAAAGCTAGAATTCTATATCCAAGGTGTGCACTCTCAGAAACAGTCACTCAGACAGCTCGTGCATATACCGAAATGAATCCTGTTCTACTGCTTATTGTGCTTGAATGATTGAAATCACTTCTTTTTAAACTGCAAGGCTTAAAAATGCATTTAAATGATAAGCTTTCATGATGACACATAACGGTAACATTACGTGAATGTAATCAGGATAGAATGGAATGTAAACAGTCCAAAATCACCGGTTAATACCGTCTACCGGTATATCTCCCTCCCATAATAACTCTACTGGTGACAGAATGGAGAAAAAACATGGGAGAAACCAGGCTCAGTCGGGGGACTAGTCCTCCTCTGGCCAGGCAAACCAACATGGTGTGGTTATGATTCAAGGCTCTTGAGTGGCTGATATAATCAGATTGTGGACTGATATCATTCAGAACAGTTTATCCAGTTCCTTCTGCTTGAAAGATGCACCTTGTTATTCATTAAATGGCAGTAATTGGGTCTTTCAGACAGCATGCTGGTCCTAACCAGATTTGGCTTTCCCAGAATCTGGTGTGAGGTGTTCATTGGGCATCTGCCAGGTAAGCAAAGCTATACTTAAAATTCCAAGACTGAAATGGCATATAGAAAAGTTTATTTTATTTAGCTTGTCACCACATTTAAGGACTTGTGAGTGCTGTAACTTTGTTAGTTGTGTGTTCTCTCAAGATGTGAAGCACCGTACAAACCACAGAATGGAATTTGCAGATAAAAATATGGACACTGGATAGTCACTTTTAATCTCCAAAATGTTTGTGAGCTCTAAAATGTGGATACACATGTTCCATACAGATGTTACTATGATTGTTATACACTCTCAGAAAAATAGAATAGAAAAAAATGTCCTATTATTGGTACAACTGCTTGTCACTGGGGCAGTACCTTATTTACACCTAAAATGTCAATATCAAGTTTATTTCTAGAGCAGTTTAAACAACTAAGTTGACCACAGTGCTTCACAGTGATAAAAATATAACAACATTCAAACAAAACACAATATAGGAGATTAATCTCTACAATACATTAAAAGCCAGTAAAAACAAATTGAGTGTTTATCCAGAAAGTGTTTGAGCAGTTTCAATACACAATAGAAGAACTGTTCCACAGTTTTGGGCAACTACGGAAAAAGCCCTATCCCTCTCAAGTTTAGTCATGCCCTAGGAACGGTCAACAACCTCTGATCTGGATTAATGGATTGTGCATAGAAGGCTCGTAAGATAAGCAGGTGCCAGTCTGTCTGTTTAAAGATTTAAAAACAAATAAAAGAATCTTAAAATCAATTCTATCAACATCCAACAAAAGTCTAGCTGCATAATTTTGCACCATTTGAAGTTGAGAAATAGACTAATGGTTTATAAATACATAGGCACAATTGCAGCAATTAAGTTGGGTAGAGATAAAGTCATGAGCCAGGGCTTGACTTTTGGCAACAGCCTTTGGTGGTAAAAGCTGGCTTTTATGACCAAATTTATCTGATTATCAACTCCAAGTTTAGAAGCAAGACAACTGTTCCAGATTAAGATTTTAGTTTAAGATCATACTCATCGGAGGGACTAAACACATCAATCTTTGTTTTAAACTCAAGTTTAGAAAGTTTAGTGGCATCCAAAGCTTTAGATCGGTTAAGCAAGCCAATAAAGGTTGTAAGGCATTTGAATCATTCAATGTCAAGATATATTTGAGTGTCGACCGCAAAACAACAAAATGAAATGTCATGTTTCCTAACGAAGGCATGAATAAAGAATAGATCCTTGTGGGACACCAAAAATGAAGGAAGCCACAGTAGGAAAACCCTCAAGATAAACTGATTTTTGACAGATAAACCATTTTAGGGCACTTATCTCCCTCCACAGTGTTCAAGGCGGAAGATGAGGGTATTATGGTCTACGTCATCAAATGCTGCACTCAAGTCTTGTAATATGAGAATAGCATGATCACCTGAATCCACAGTTAAAAGAATGTAATTTCAAACTTGCTATCTCTGCTATGGTATTTCCTAAAACCCGAACGAAATGTTTCAAAGATATTGTTTATGTTCAAATGACTCTGTAATTGTTGGAATACTATTTTCTTGATAATTTTCAAAATAAAAACTAGTTTAGAGATAGGCCTAAAATGTGACAAAACAGTAGGATCGAGATTGGGTTTCTTAATAATAGGTTGGACAACAGCATGTTTTAAACACTCTGGGATAGTCCCTATGACAAGGCATTTATTAACAATGGACAGTATAGGTCCATCAGTAGCTAGCACCTCTTACAACAGATATGTAGGAATTCTGTCATGGTGGGAGGCGGTAGGCTTTAAAGTTTTAATTATGCTTTTTCGAATATTACCTTTCATTAAAGGTGTGGTAAATAGATTTTGAAAAACGCTGTTGGACATTGTTGATATTTGAAATCAACCCAAACAAACCCACCCCTCTCTTCATTGCTTCGCCTCCAAAACACACACTCCAATCCTAACCACCCTGCTCCGAGTCGGTCTCAAACCCCGGCCCGGCCACTGCTGGCATGCGAAGCGAATGCACTTACAATGACGCTAAACACCGCATTCACTAGTGGTCGTCAGTGTGTAGTGGTTTAACTGCACAACTCTCACTAGCTGGCCACTGGTACACATGCAACAAAATGCTTCAAAAAAAAAAAAAAAAAAAAAAAGCGCAGTTGATGAACGAATGACAAGGAAGCACAAAAAATGAACGTACAGTACACAAGAGTAAATAAAAACAAGAGTTTGTTGTTAATCGCCAACAGCACAGCAGCTCCATACAATCAAAACCCAGTGTTACTCACATGTGAAGTGGAATCAAAGCAGCCTCCGCGTCTGTTTTCAGGCCTTCAAGCTTAGCTCTCTCCAGCACAGTTTCTAATATTAACGTGGGTCCTAAAGCGCTTGCCCAGTCATAAACCTTCATTCCAGTGATATTCTTTTGAGCTTTTGTATTGTGTCCCATCTCTTGCTCTGCAGTTTTTTTTGTTTGTTTTTCTTATTTTCAAATCTCCGTCTTGCTCCTCGACCGTCATACGCCCCCTAATGCTGATTGGTTAGACGTTTGTTGTTGGTGTCGGCCCGACTAACTTCCAAACAGTGTTTTTCAAAGTCCCGCTTTAAGTGTGTGATGTAGCTGTCTGTGAATGTAAACGATCTGCAAGGTTTTGAAGCCGAAAGTGCATGATAAATAAAGTTATTGTCTCTCAAAAGAAAGAATCGACAGCCTAAATGAGTCGTTAGGAATTCAAATCACACTTCCATGACAGCCACACGTCACTGGGTAACACATTTGCCTAATGCCCGCCTATGGTCTTCATTGGCTGCCCGTGAACGTCTACTTTGACCCACCCTCAAATGCTGTTTTCTGCTCTGCAAAAGCAAATTCTCTTTGTAAACACTCCCAAAGGATGAGGATGTGAAGAGTCAGTGGTTAAAATTACAACAGCGATACAGCAATTTGTTTTTTTTTATTGTGTATTTCTTCGGCTAACCTGCTAACTCACGTTATCACTGTCTTAATGAAATACTTCTGCAAATGAGCTGTGGCCCACTATTACCTAAAACTGTGTCCATTAATGCAGATTGTCTGTCGTTCTTATTACAGTTCCCACATGTACACTGCAATAAATATACACATCGGTTTGTTGAGGAACATACACTTGTTAATGCTGAAGGAGAGGAATTACAGTTGCAATATCTCAAATTGTACGTCAAACTGAGTACAGTATCACTGAGAAACGTCCTGCTGAAGTCGTCCTTGCGATGGAGGTTCGGGTTGAATAACTAGTTCTTCCAATGTTTTATCAACAGACTCACGCTTGGATTGATATGGTAAAATCGATGGCATCATTACTGTCTTTACACTGTGTACAATCACTAGGCTTTAGGAAGCCTGCGGAGCTGAAATTCAACTATGGGAATGGCCGTTTCGTTTCCGCATGTGCTGTAAGCGGTAGACCAATCACAACAGACTGGACTATCTGACCAATCAGAGCAGAGCAGGCTTGTGGAAATGGATTTAATTTTAGGTTTCAAAGGAGCAACATCATTGAAAAAGCAAGCGAAAAATCAACACAAGATCAAGCGTATGACTAAGGATGTGTGTGGGGCCTTTCTGATCCTGAAGAGCTTAGTAGTATATTAGGTTTATAAGGTAAGGGGTAGATATAGCCTGATGAATCTTGGCTTTGTCATCCTGGAATATGGCCATGATGTGTCTTCTTATATGGTTGTTTTAGAAATGAAAAGCAACACACTCCATCAATTAGGGCTAGAAGAACTGTTGCCAAACATAAAATGCTAGAAACATAATAATCACTGCAATAATGATCCAGTCATAGACTCTTAAGCATTTGCCTATTTAAAACCCAAACAGTGACTTTTTTTCTTTTTTTTTTTTTTTGACTTTTTTCAGGACAGTGTATATAGTACATATGTTCAAATATATTTATACACAAACAGTACCATATTTTATCACATGTATATCTATATATTACAATGAATATATTACTGAATATAAAATTACATTTATCATAATATAAGTAAATAAGTATATTATCACATTTTTCAACAGGGCCTATATGAAAAGTGCCAATTCCTCATTTATTATTCAATATAATTGTCACGAATATGGCTCCTTCGGCCCTTCCTCCGGACCACCGGAGGGAGCCATCACCGGAATACTGATCAGTTCTCATTCGGACTACGTTTCCCATGGGCCCTCACTCCTGGGACTGATTGCACACACACCTGCACCGCATCACACTCACACTATATAAGACACACTCACACACACACACATTGCGAAGTCTTGATTTGCCGAGGTGATCATTTCTGAGCGTTTTTCTGTGGACTGTTTATCTGTTACCGATTGGACTGTTTATTCCCTGCGACCCTTTGCTGCCTACCCTGATCTTTGCCTGTTTCCTGGACTGTGATTGTTTGCTGCCTGCCCTGATCCTTGCCTGTACCCTGACTCTGTTTGTCTGCCGCCTGCCCCGACCATTGCCTGTTACTGTTTATGCCTCTGCCTTTGCCCTGTCTACTCTGTAAGTACTTTTAATAAACTAGCTGCAAATGGATCCACATTCTGTCGACCCATCATTACAATAATGCAATATATTATTCTGTATATTTTAAATATACATTAAAAAATATATATTGATTGTTCATATATAAGGAAATATATTTTCTTTGTGTAAAGGGTGACAAGCTGCTGTACCCCAATTTTTGCACTTTTTTCCTGACAGTGAGTTGGAATGGCAGTTGACAAATTGTACACCATTAAGTCAAGTTTATTTATATAGCACTTTATTTAATAAAACATTGCTTCAAAGCAGCTTTATGGTACAAATCAGTGTAATAGTTTAATAATTTTCAAGCACAAATTCAAGTACAACAAAGCAGCTCTACAGGGAATGACCGTAGTTTTAGTCAATTATTTACAGTGGTCTTCCCTGAAGATGAAGTTCAACAAAATTGGCTTGGTCACTGAGTCAGATGACATCTTCCTGTTTTAGTGGGTGGTTTTTGGCAGATTTAAGGTGTGACAGAGCCTAGGCCATTTACCGTTAGTGAATAACAGGCACTTATAATATAGTAATATTAGTAATATTCAGCTGGTCATGTTATCACAACATGTCTGCCCTCCACTAGGCATATGTAAAACACATATCATAAAACACAAGGCACGTGAGCTAAACCGGCCCTCTACCTTATTTCATGTGTCCTGCAAGTTAATTTCATTATACTGTGATTGTCATACTTCCACCTTATTTAACTCATAAGTTAATTTCCAAAAACCATACTAATGAAATGTCTCAGTTAGCACTTTTCTTGTGACTATAACCCTTCCTGTGTATCACATGTGTGTACAGAACATTCAGTGTGTGACATACAGATATCATTAATGTTCTTAACGAAAAAAATTTAATGTAACAACATGAATCAAGATGAATGACAGAAGGCCAAGTCCTGACTGTGGATGAGAAGAGGAGGGTAATTAGCTCCTGAGCAACACAATGAAGCTGCTGATAATATTGAATAGACCTTCCTTATAGGATCAGTAAAGTCAACGGATACGTGACTTGGCAGAACTATGCTTGATTTCCTTGATGTGAAGTACTGATGTCAAAACATAATTATGTACACTATACTCCAGCTGCTCTGGCTCTGCAAAGAGTCCCCCACCTCTTTTTATGACGTATATGCCATATTCACCGCCCATGAAAACGTCACACCCAGGGCAGGACTTAGATCATTATTCTGGCATTATTAAGCTAATATAGCATAGGTCAACAAACACAAGCAAAGTCGACTTCTGAAAGTTGTTTCTTGGAAATGATTGCTAATGTCAAAAATCTGTTCAGCCTGATCAGCCAATTTTAGATAAAACTGGGAAAGATTTGTAGGAAAAGTAAAAAAGTTGTTTTTCATACAAGCAAACAGTTTGAAAATGGTAAATAGGGATATTATCGGAATCGGCATAAATCAAGGAATCTGTTGACAGAGGAACACACAACAAATTTTGGACAATATTTGTAAAAGTTAAGAGTTTTGTAAAAATCCTTATATTTACAGAACACTTGGTGGTGCAAACTTCTCAGATACCTTCATAACATGCTGTCACTAAAGGCAGGCACCTTATTGGGCACTCAGTGGTAAATCGGGCTGTGGTCACATTGCAAATTGCACCTACTGTAATTTAAACTGATTTAATCTCTAACCCGGTGATGACATACTGTGTTTAGTTTGCTCTAAGTTGCACTGTATGTGTATTTTGTGGGGAATGCAGGAAAACCCCAGTGATATTAAAAACAGTGTATTACATCATGCTAGGCTTGTGATTGCCCCCTTTGTGTGCAATAAAAATCCCCTGTGAAATCAGCTACTAAAAATCTAGTCATATGAAAGAGGATAAAAAAGAAGAGCCCTTTTTTTTTTACAACCTTATCCCTTTGTCAAAAATATCATCTACTGTGGGAACAAGTCAAAGTTTTTTTTTTGATGTTTTGTTGTACAGAATTGAATTACAATGATCAACAGAGAAAGGCTGTTCAATGTAAACAGTAATAAATAGATGGAGAACAATTGTGAGTGAGGGATTTTTTGGGTCACCAGTCCACCCGTGGCAGGTCAATGGAAGAGTGGCAACAGTAACCATACTACCATCATTGGGGTTTTCCCTGCATTATCCACACATATTTTAGGATGCATGCAGTGCTTCTTATCAGAGCAAAGTATAAACAATTTTGTCACATAAGTAATACAGTATTACATCACCAGCTTTAAGAGTTTGAGTGAGATTAATTAGATTAAGACTTTAATCCTTTGATTTAGTGGGACTCTCTCTCTCTCTGTGTGTTTGTGTATGTGTGCATGTTTTTCTATCCCAGTGGGGACTTTCAGAATGAATTTTTTTGAAAGTGTAAAACTTGCGAAATATCCTGACGCATCCAAGCTTTATAATGGCAGTGAACAGGGTTCACGAGCTGAAGAATGTGCCTCCATCCACATCCATCCATCATAAACGTGTACTCCACACGGCTCTGGGGGTTAATAAAGGCCTTCTGAAGCGAAGCGATGCATTTGTGTAAAAAAACAAAAAACAAAAAAAAAACATATTTAACAAGTTATAAAGTAAAATATGTAGCTTCCGCCAGACCGCCTTCCATATTCAACTTACAAAAAAAGTGTAAAACTCTTGCAGTTCAAAAAGCTTACGCTACATCCTACGCCTTGCCTATTCAACTTACGGAAAAAGTGTAACTGACGCGACGCCAGTTTATAATTTCTTCGTAACTTGAATACGGAAGGCAGTCTGGGGGAAGCAAGATATTTAACTAGATTATATTTACATATTTAACTTGTTAAATATGAATTTTTTTTTACACAAACACATCGCTTCGCTTCAGAAGGCCTTTATTAACCCCCTGGAGCCATGTGGAGTACACGTTTATGCTGGATGGATGTGGATGGAGACACTTCCTTCAGCTCATACTCGTGACCCCTGTTCACTGCCATTATAAAGCTCAGATGCATCAGGATATTTATTAAAATATCTTCGATCTTCGATATAAACCTAGGATGGCTTGAGGGTGAGTAAAGCTTGGGCTAATTTTCATTTGAAAGTAAACTAATCCTTTAAGCTAAAATAAAAAATAAAAAAAACACTCACTGTAGAAACATTAACACAACTTTAGTTCACAATGACATTGGATTCAACCTAATGGCCTTAAGGAGATGTCTGTCTAAAGCTTTCTGAGCTGTGCACCAAACAATGGGAAGTTTATGTAAAATGTTTCTTATTAGATTGTGGCAATCGAGTCTGGGATAGTCACCCATTCATTCTCAGCTGCGTCAGAAAACCCAGAGACCAACCACAATCGGATGCTGCTGCCCTAATCGCTTAGAAAAAAGCTTGTAAAATTTGACCACATCCTGAATTCTTGGATGAAGGTAGTGAAGTGTTGAGTGCCAATGTATTTGACATGCACCCGACATTTGCCACAGCAGTGCAAATACATGCA
Source organism: Ctenopharyngodon idella (assembly GCF_019924925.1). Classification (NCBI taxonomy): domain Eukaryota; kingdom Metazoa; phylum Chordata; class Actinopteri; order Cypriniformes; family Xenocyprididae; genus Ctenopharyngodon; species Ctenopharyngodon idella. The sequence continues at coordinate 16,906,757 of NC_067237.1, read as the reverse complement.
GAAACACATGCTGTGGCACATGCAGAAACACATGCAGTCCCATAGAAATGGAATTCTATCCACTAATGCATTGACAAGTCTACCTGAATGAACATGCATTTCCCCAGGACATTTTGTGTGTTATTACTGTTTATATTAAACTGGCTTTTAATATTGTATAGTGTTATGCATGCCTGATGATAGAACTACTAGTTAATGAAGCCCAATCTGTGTGGTGTCTCCTATCAAAATAATCATCGTTTAATGACTCACACTTTGATGGACATCACAATCTTAACAGCTGTTTAATAGTACAGCAAAGAAGTAAATGAGAAAAATTAATCGCTCACCCAAGATATTTATAGATCAAGTTCCGTAGCTTGACCCTTAGGAACTGAGGAAAGATGAGAATTGAAAGGGAATGCACAGTATGTAATGACATGCCTTTAGGCAGACATGGTCATGGGGGTGATGACTTTGACACTGATACTCAGCAAAGACACAAGCACTAGAAAAAGACTCCACTAGATAAGTTAGAAAAGCACTCTGGTGGTCCAGAATGAAGTGAAGTAGAACTAAATCTAACATTACCGTTCTAGGCTGTGTTTCCTAAAAGTATTGCAAGCCTAAAAATATTGTAGAAACCATTGGGACTAGTGATCTCTACGATCTGCTTAGGTTTGCGAAGCTCGTGGGAAATGCATCCCTTGTTGGTTTATCATAGGCCTATGTGTGAATTACATTATAAATATGAAATGAGTTTTTTGTGCAGTTTAATGTGTTTGATAGACAGAACAAGCCATTTAATGGCATAAATTAGTAAAACATGATTAAATGACTCACTGAGTGATAATTCAAATGTCAGGAATTGATGATACATACAGTGTTGCGAAAACAAGCATCCAAAGTCTTTTTTTACATTTGATGTGTAATCCTTTGCAGTCGATAGAAAACTCAGCATATACTGAACAGTATATGTACAGTACATGTTTTTGCCATATGTTTTCTTAAAACAGAAATAATTTCTGTAAATCCATTGGCCAAATTATGAACAATTTGCTGCCATTCTGTGAATAATATGTACAATACAATACGATGTTTATTTATATAGCACATTTAAAAACAACCAAGGTTGACCAAAGTGCTGTACAACAATAAAAATAAAATATACAAAGCAAACCACACAGACATAAAATGCACTCACAAATACAAGAATTCAAGAGAAATTAATAACAAGTGAAAATAAATGAGTTTAAAGGGTTAGTTCACCCAAAAATGAAAATTCTGTCATTAATTACTCACCCTCATGTCGTTCCAGACCCATAAGACCTTCATTCATCTTCGGAACACAAATTAAGATATTTTTGATAGAATCCAATGGCTCAGTGAGGCCTCCATTGCCAGCAAGGCAATTATCAATTTCAATGCCCAGAAAGCTACTAAAAAAATATTTAAAACAGTTCATGTGACTACAGTGGTTCAACATTAATGTTATGAAGTGACGAGAATACTTTTTGTGCGCCAAAAAAACAAAATAACAATTTTCAAAACACTGCTTCATGAAGCTTCGAAGCTTTACGAATCAGTGGTTTGGAGCGTGAATCAAACTGCCAACTGTCGTTATTTTTTTTTTTTTTTTGGCGCACAAAAAGTATTCGCTTCATAACATTAAGGTTGAACCACTGTAGTCACATGAACTGTTTTAAATATGTCTTTAGTAGCTTTCTGTGCATTAAAAGTGTTAGCTGTCTTGCTGGCAATCATCGAATTTTATCAAAAATATCTTAATTTGTGTTCTGAAGATGAACGAAGGTCTTATGGGTGTGGAACGACATGAGGGTGAGTAATTTATGACAGAATTTTCATTTTTGGGTGAATTAACCCTTTAACGTTTTAAAAATCAAAACAGATGGCGCAGTTCTAATGTCAATCAATAGGCTGTTCCAGAGTTTGGGACCAGCAATTGCAAATTTACGGTCACTTCTGCATTTTAGTCTGAACCTTTGGATAAAGAGCAGGTCAAGCTCACTAGATCAAAGTGAACTAGATGGTCTCTGAGGGTGTAGATATAATGGGGCCAGATTGTTAAAGGATTTAAAAACAAATAATATTTTAAAATCAATCCTATATATATATTTATTTTGAATACTTTATTTTAGAGTTTTTTTTTTCTTTTTCAAAAATAAACACAGAACAAAATCAATCCTATATTTGATAGAAACCAATGCACTGAAATCAGGACTAGTGTGATGTCATCAAACTTGCATTTCACCTTTAGGAGTCCTGCAGCAGCATTTTTAACTCTTTGAACATGAGAGAGAAATGGAAAATTCCAAAACAGAGAAAGTTGCGGTAATCGAGGAAACAAAAGCATGAATCATGGTTTTGAATTCGTTCAAGGACAGGAAGGAATTACTTTCGGCAATAAAATAAGATCAAGATCGTATTACTATGTTCTTCTAAGCAAGTGAAAAGCGACTGTAAGGCATACTTATAATTACGCTTTAGGGAAAAATAGATCTGAGTATCGTCTACATAACAGTGGAAAACGTCATATTTGTGGAAAATAGAGCCTAAAGGGAGAATGTATAAACAAAACATTACAGGGCCAAGAATAGAGCCACGTGGTACACCACAGCAATGGTTCGCTGTAGAAGGAGAATGTCATGGTCAAGCAAATCAAAGGCTGAAATAAGGTCTAATAGCTAGGACCAGGATCATTTTCCAAACACACTTCTCTCAATTGTTTCCCATCTGTTTTGAGTATTTCTGTCTATAGAAATAGCCAAAAAAAAAAAAAAAAAAAAGCATATATTAAAAGTTGAGCTGTGAGCATTATATGTATGTGTCCCTCTCAACAGAGGCATGTTTTAACAGACAGAGCAAGTGCAGGTCCCTGCTCTCTGTTGATGGTCTTCTCTCTTACTGTCCCACACCAAGCACCCACAGAAAATGAGCATTGGGTGCTCAGAAAAAGCCCCATGACTAACATTTATTCAAGCTAACATTTAGCAAGCATTTTGATTGCATCCCATTTGCTCTAGTTCAGCAGGAGAAAGTTCCAAATAAAAGTATCTGTAGTTCAGTTTCAAACTAGGAATGGCAAAGTACAGCAGATGTAAACATTCAAGATGACACTCCACCAAAGTGTTTAGATTTATTTTCCAAAATAGCACTTTAATTGCCTTTAATAGCAGTAAATGGCTGCAATCAGTTGTAATGATATTCCTTCTTAAAGAGCTCAATCACACTACATTTTTTTAAACTGAATTGCTTTCCTCATCCTGGGAAACACAAAGACAGCTTTGATGCCATTGGGAAATGACTCATTAGTGTTACAAGGTCTCAGGTGTGAATGGGGAGCAGTTGTGTTAAATTTGGTGTTATCGCTCTCACTCTCTCATACTGGTCACTGGAAGTTCAACATGGCACCTCATGGCAAAGAACTCTCTGAGGATCTGAAAAAAAGAATTGTTGCTCTACATAAAGATGGCATAGGCTATAAGAAGATTGCCAAGACCCTGAAACTGAGCTGTAGCACGGTGGCAAAGACCATACAGCGGTTTAACAGGACAGGTTCCACTCAGAACAGGCCTCGCCATGGTTGACCAAAGAAGTTCAGTGCACATGCACAGCGTCATATCCAGAGGTTGTGTTTGGGAAATAGACGTATGAGTGCTGCCAGCATTGCTGCAGAGGTTGAAGGGGTAGGGGGTCAGCCTGTCAGTGCTCAGACCATACGCCACACACCGCATTAAATTGGTCTGCATGACTGTCGTCCCAGAAGTAAGCCTCTTCTAAACATGATGCACAAGAAAGCCCGCAAACAGTTTGCTGAAAACAAGCAGACTAAGGACATGGATTACTGGAACCATGTCCTGTGGTCTGATGAGACCAAGATAAACTTATTTGGTTCAGATGGTGTCAGGCGTGTGTGGCGGTAAGGAGTACAAAGACAAGTGTGTCTTGCCTACAGTCAAGCATGGTGGTGGGAGTGTCATGGTCTGGGGCTGCATGAGTGCTGCCGGCACTGGGGAGCTACAGTTCATTGAGGGAACCATGAATGCCAACATGTACTGTGACATACTGAAGCAGAGCATGATCCCCTCTCTTCGGAGACTAGGCCGCAGGGCAGTATTCCCACATGATAACGACCCCAAACACACCCCCAAGACGACCACTGCCTCGCTAAAGAAGCTGAGGGTACCTAAACTGGACACCCCTCACATTTTTGTAAATATGTATAACACTGAAGAAATGACACTTTGCTACAATGTAGTGAGTGTACAGCTTGTATAACTGTGTAAATTTGCTGTCCCCTCAAAATAACTCAACACACAGCCATTAATGTCTAAACCGCTGGCCACAGAAGTGAGTACACCCCTAAAGCTCAAGTGAGTACACCCCTAAATCCCGCAAGCTCAACTCCGCCGGGTTGAGCTTGCGGGAGAAGAAGGCACATGGATGGAGTCTACTTGGATTCCCCTGCTGCTGTGACAGGACCGCTCCTACACCAGTGGTGGAGGCATCAACCTCCACGATGAAGGGCTTGTCGGGGTCGGGATGGACGAGGAGAGGAGTGGTGGTGAAGGCTTCCTTCAAGATGTTGAAAGCTTCTGTGGCAGCTGGTGTCCAGTACAGAGACTTGGGCTTATTTTGGAGGAGGCTTGTAAGTGGGCTGGTGATGAAGCTGTAGTTCTGGATGAAGCGTCGATAGAAGTTGGCAAAGCCTAGAAAACGTTGAAGTTCCTTTACAGTAGAGGGTGAAGGCCAGTTCCTGATGGCATCCCTCTCCTCTCGTCCATCCGGATGCCACTGCTGTCGATGTTGTATCCAAGGAACTGCACTGAGGGCTGATGGAAAGAGCACTTTTCTGCTTTCAGGTAGAGTTGGAACTCCCTCAGGCGTTGCAGGACCTCCGCAACGTGGTGGCGATGTTCGGCCATGCTCCGGGAGTATATCAAGATGTCATCGATGTAGACCAAGACGAACTAATGGAGGAACTCGCGGAGCACCTCATGTATCAAGTCCTGGAATACGGATGGGGCATTGACCAGGCCATACAGCATCACAAGATATTCATAGTGTCCAGTAGGGGTCACGAAGGCGGTCTTCCACTCGTCCCCCTCACGTATCCGGATGAGGTTATACGCGCTACGGAGGTCCAACTTGGTGAAGACAGTGGCACCACGGAGATGTTCTAGCGCAGCTGGGACGAGAGGAAGGGGGTATCTGAACTTGACTGTGATGTTGTTTAAAGCCCGGTAGTCAATGCATGGCCGCAAGCCTCCGTCCTTTTTTGCCACGAAGAAGAAGCTAGATGCAGCAGGGGAAGTAGACGGACGGATGTAACCTTGCGCCAGAGCCTCCATGATGTAATCCTCCATGGCCTTCTCCTCCTCCCCTGGGCACTGACTCACCCGGAAGCTCTTTTGGGGCAGAAGACATCGCTGAAGGGGGCGTAACAGGATGGTATATCCACGGAACATTGTTCAACTGGGCTTTCGATGGATGTAGCACAGACAGAGAGATGTTCAGAAGGAGGAGAGGATGGTACTGGAAACTCAGAGAAGCAGTTCATGAAACAGGTGTCGCCCCACTTCAGGATCTCGCCGGTCTTCCATGAGATGACTGGGTTGTGCTGCTCCAACCAGGAGCGCCCTAAGATCACGTCAGCGGTGGATTCCTCCAGAACCAGCAGATGTAGTTTCTCCACGTGAAGAATTCCCACTTGCAGTTGGATGGGACCGACACTCCTATGTACACGTCTTCTACTGAGGGGTTTCCCCATTACTGAGTGGATCTGGTAGGTAGACGGCTTAGCCGAGGTCTTGAGCTTGAGCTGACGGCAGAGGGCGTCGGAGATGAAGTTGCCTGCTGACCCAGAATCGAGGAGTGTGCAACAACTGGAATAGAAACATCAGCAGCAGTAAGGTTTACAACGGTGGTGAGTGGCTTCATCTTATTTATAGGGGGAATGATGGCACTCACCATGGGACGAGGAGGACGAATTGGGCATGTGGAAATTACATGCCCAGGAGAACCACAATAGAGGCACAGATACTGGGTCAGCCGCCTCTGCCGTTCGGTGGGAGTGAGTCTAGAGTTATCCAGTTGCATGGGCTCGTGGGCTGGTTATGGAGGGCTGACGGATTCTGGTCGGCAGAGGGAGGTGTTGAACAGTGGCTGGCCCTGGTGCTCTTTGAGACACGACTGCATACGAGTGGTAAAGCATATTTAGAGATGGATGAAGCGTTCTAGCCCGATGGTATCCTCGTATGCAGCGAGATGCAACCGCACTCGAGGGTCCAATCCTTGACGATATGTTGTCAACAGAGCTTGCTCATTCCATCCACTCGTGGCAGCGAGGGTTCTGAATTTAGTAGCATATTCATTCACAGTCATTGTGCCTTGTTTCAAATTATACAATTTCTCACCAATAGACGAATCCCAGGCGGGTCTTCCGAAGACTTCCTTGAAATGAGTGACGAAACTGGAATATGACTGGGTGACAGGATTATTTTGGGACCAGACAGAATCGGCCCACTGAAGTGCTTTTCCATTCAACTGTGAAATAATAAAGGCTACCTTGGAGTGGTCAGTGGGAAATAAGTGTGGTTGCATCTCCAGGACCAGCGAACATTGCAGGATAAATCCGTTGCAATCCTCCGCCGAACCAGAGAAGGGCGCCGGTTTGGCCATGGGACTGGCGTACACAGACGGTGAAGAAGTGGCGGCAGTGTTGACGGAGGTGATTGCTGGCTGTGACGGTGGTGGATTGGTGGTGAGTGCTCGGCGCAAAGCATCAACGAGCTCTTGAAATGGGTCCGGGTGGCTCATGCTGGCGTCAAACGGTCTTGGTCCGGTCTTCTGTTACAATACAGAAGGGCAGGTAACAGATAATGGTTGTTTATTGACACACAGCAGAGATAACAGTGCAGCAGGTGAGTAAATAGATGATGTTGGAGTGAATGATGAGTGATAGTTAAGTGATACTGTCCTTTGTGGTTTGTAGAGATGACGATCCTGGATGACGATGGTGAGACGAGACGCTGGAGACTGAAGACACTCACACACAGACGTGGAACACAGGAGTAAGTATAACCACTGGAGTCCTTGAGGTAAGCATCGAGGTAAGTCCTAATGCGAACAAGACCGGACAGTGACTGAGTGTGTGTGAGTGTCTTTTGTACTGGTGGTGATGCCGTGCTGATGAGGTGCAGGTGCGTGTGATCAGTACTCTGGTGATGGAGTGCACTGTGATTGGACGGTGTTGGAGCCTGGCGTGTCTGTGACACCTCTACAGTCATAATAATTATTTCATGAATAATGCCTATGTAAATTTTTATTCTATTCTTTTAATCCTATAAATAAAAAAGACACATTTTGTAATCATTTGTAAGGTTAGCTACAGGTAAATGTTATGCTTATCCTGTAGAAATCATTGTGTAAGTCAGTTGCTGTTTGAAATGAAAAATATTTTTGAACTAATAACCTGAGTCATGGCCAAACCAGAAACTGTTGCATTTAAGACATTCTACATATTTCTCTTCTTAAATGCATCCTGTAGACAAATCAGTTCTGGTGTATTTTTGTGCTGGTTTTGGGTGTGGGAATATCTGTGGAATTCATTAGTTGCCATCAAAAATATGATTACCCTTTTTCCTCTCTGTTTCCCGGAGTTGGCCAGTATTTACAGACATTCCAAGCAAAACTTATTGTATACTCAGGATTCCAAAGGTATGTGAACAACAGAGAGAGAGACTCTATGCAACAAGACCTAATAAACAATAATCAAGTAGAGAAACCACCTAAATTTTGACACAGTATTCAAGAGGATAGAAAAATGCACAAATCTATCTGGAAACTCCGAAAGGTTAAGAGCATATTTCAAAATCCAGTGAACTTTTCAGACACTGGGTGTCACTGTGTGCAGTGTGCTGCTCTCTCCTCTCACGTACTGTTTGTTTTAGTACTTTATTGAGCTTTGAGTGGTATTTGGGCATGTAAATGTTGTCATAAATTGATGTAAGAGATAAGCTGGAATCAGGATGTCCGCGCCCCGGATCCTTAAAAAGTTTTAAAATAAGGCCTTAATTAGCATTAAAATGCAACCAAACTGTCACAGAAATTAAGATTTAAATTTTATTTTCACTCATTGCTTTCTGAAATCTTAAAACCATTAGAGCAATAAAGAAACATGGGTCAATGAGAAAATAAAAGCCAAAACATGTTTGATAAGTTATTAAAAGCACAATAAACCGTGCAAGAGAACTGCATCACTCACACACTTACAGGCAGCCTTCCGTGCACACACACTCGAAGCCCGCGCACAGAAAGCCATCCGTCTATCAAATACACACACTTATGTGTCTAAATCACACTATAATTTGTGTTATGGTACCCTGGCATTAAATTACACGCACAAAAAACAAAAACAAAGAAACATTGCTGCAAGGGTATATCTAATACCACCGCTGAGAGAGTGAAATTTAACATCTTTCTCTCTGACTGCCACGATTTATCTCTCTATTTTTGTTTTCATCTATCGGAAAGAAAGGCAATAGTGGATTATTTTCTTTCACCATTGGAGCAAATGGTAACGTTAAAATTATATTTGCTATGGTCTCCTAGATTCCTCCACAGACCTTTACCCTGCTATGGTTCATTTAAACACAGAATTTTGCTTATGTATATAATTTTGAAAATGACATTTTCAGGCTTCTACTATTCATTAAGGATTCAACTTTGGCAATGGGATGTACAAACATTGCAGTGTTGAATTAGGTGTGTAAAATGAGTGCGATGATCTACATCAAAGTGTGTCCAAGGACTGAGCCTGAGAGAGAGATGAATTTTGTCTGAAATAGTTGGCGGTGGAGTGGAAGGGTTGAAAAATCCTGCATAAACTATCATGAATTCCAGGCTGGTTTATGATGGTTAGAGCCGGTATAGGTCTGGTGTGGCTAGTCAACCAGCACTTGCGCTTCCCATGCTGCGCACCAGCAAAACAGCATCCCAGCTGGCAAAATATTTCAGGAGGAATCACACATGCTTACTTCATGCTCTCATTATTATACTGAAATGTACACTTGCATTCCACAATTTTTTCTTGTGTGGCACTCAGATATATTTATGGGGACTTCACTTTAAGCTTCAGAAACTTAGGGTTCTTATAGAATAACATGCAATGTTCATGCCTTCATTAATCAGACTTGAACAGAAGCCAGTGGGAAAAAATTAACATTAAGCTGACACTAAATAGCACACCACAAGGGCTTCAAAGACACAAAGTGGAACATTCAAACAAAAACTGCATTCTGCAAGACTTACTTGAATAAAATCTGGTGTCTTCTTAAAAAAATCTCTAAAATGCAGGCTCTGATTTTGGAATGACTGCCTTGTGGTCTGTATTCTTCTCCTGCAGCAGATAAAGAGACTGGCAAATATTGTCAAAATTAAAAAGAAAAACTGGAGGGGAGGGAATACGGAGAAAAGAGCGTAAGAGACCTAAGGAGCAATACAAGCCCTGCCCTGCATTTAGATTGCTGTTTTTGCACTATTTGCACATGGCAATCACAAAGCACCTTTATATGAATAAATTCTATACATTATTAATGATAACAATAAAACCTTATCATTATCTCTTTTTTTATGTTTTACTTTTCTGAATGGTCACTTGTGCTCTTGCATTTGTATGCCTTTTGCTTACTCCTGAAACTTTGCGCTACTGCACGTATTTTTCTGTCTTGTATGATAACTTGCTTGTGAAGTTCTTCATTTGTTCCTTGGGATAAAAGCATATGTCAAATGACTAAATGTAAATTTAGTGTTTGGGTCTGTCTACAGAAGACTTTGTTTAGCTATAAATGTATGCAATAAGACAAGCAAGGCCAGAAAAACAAAAAAGGGAATGGCAGAGCAAAAAACGACAAAAAAAGAAGTGCAATATAAAGGACTGTTTCATTGATGTCAGGGAGCCAACTCAGTCACCACCGTCATCAATCACCACGTTCACCAGATCACAGTCACCTGATTACTGATTCCCTCCACCTGTCAGCAATCAGCCCCAGCGCCATATATACTGCACTTCACCCGATCACTCACTGTCTGGTCTCAACCTTACCTAGTTGTGTTCCCAGATCGTCTTACCTGTGCTACTTACCTGTGGTTCCCGTACCGTCCTGGCTCTCCTTAGTCCCTGCTCTCTGTTGCTTCTGGACCCGTTGTTGCTGGATCACCTCGAAAGGAAACAAAGATAACATCAGTATCAGATAAACTGTACCAAGACTTCACTACACCTCAACCACTTACCTGGTCTGCTTTCTCTGCTGTGTTGATCAATCGTCTGCTTTCTAATAAACCTGCTGTTCTTTACATCACGTAGCAGATAGACGAGGAACACAGAGGTAACAACTGAACTAACTGCAAATAACTGAGAAAAGTCCAAATGAAGATTTTTTTTTTTCTTTTTTTAATTGAAAGAGTGAAAGGTGACATAACATAATATAACATAACATAACATAACATAACAAGAAGCCAATAGGCAGAACAAAAACAAAAACAAAACAAAACAAAAAAGATAACAGAACAAAGATACAGAGATACAGAAAGAAATAAAGATACACACATACCTATACATAAATATAAATGTCATATATCATGTACTAAAGTGTAAAGGTTATTCCACAGCTTTCCAGTAAATATAGGAAAGATAGGTGTATATTTATAACAAAAAGTATATATATATATATAAATACAAACACACACACACACACACACACACACATATACATATACATACACATACATACATATATATACATATACATACATACATACATAAATACCAATATACATGGATACGGTATATACATTTTCTTTATAACATCTATTGTTATTAACAATCAATTTAATTACTGAATATAAAGAATGAAGTTGAAGAAATAGGATGCTTGTTATTATAGTAATATATTAACAATAATAATAAAAGTAATGAAACTATGTATGTATACTTACATACATGCCCACTTACATATACCAATATATAGATATGTAGTAATATGCAAATTCCTGTTAATATCGAATGCTATTATCACGTTATTTCCAGTAGATTCAATAAGACAGTATAGAGAGAGAAGTAAAAAGAAAAAAGAGAGAGAGAGAGAAAAAAATGGTAAGTTGTTTAGATGTATATATTCCATGGTAGTATGTTAGTATTATTGCTATTGTTGCTACCACTGCTGTCCTTCAAATATTATAAGTTACACAATGATAAGAAAAATAAAAATAAAAAATAAATAAATAATAAAGAGAAAAGAGATCTTTGGATGGGAGAGAGAGAGAGAGAGAGAGAGAGAGAACTTGCGTTGTTTGATGCTGAAGATAGGGAATCATTGCGATATAACGCATGAGCCCATTTCTTATTCATTCGTAGGCCATTTGCAGACCTTTTCTAAGTCACTGGTGCATCACAGCCTCGCCTTAGTTGACTGACATTACAACATGGAGGTATTCTGGTTTGAGCTCGCGCTCCGTTCCCATGCTCACACACACAGCATCGTATATTATTATCAGTTTAAAATTATATTTTGTATGACTAACCTGTACTATTTCTTTACAACAAAACATTTTGCAAATCTATCATCTCTAGTCACACACCAGTCATCATCAGTTAGCCTATGTGTCCCAACCCAACACGCACCCCAGAGAAAAAACTTTGCAGGTCCTATGGCTAAGAGAGAGACTACTCGTGACCTCAATAGTAACGACACATTTTTTTTGTCAGTAACGGTAACGGCGTTGTAACGGGGAAAAAGTAATTCATTTGATTACTCGTTACTGAAAAAAGTAACGCCGTTAGTAACGCTGTTTATTTATAATGCCATTATTCCCATCACTGGTAGTGATACTGAAGTCTATGCTTCAGCCAAATGACGTCTTGCGACCATTCAAATCTTATTAACCACATCAAATGGCAAAACTGTACACATTTTTCTCTCTTCAAGTAGAGATAATAAGAGGGGATAAAGAGAAATAGAGATGAGAGGGAGGGAGAGAGAGAGAGAGAGAGAGAGAGAGAGAGAGAGAAAAAAAAAAAGGCATGTGCATATATATTCGTACATTCATATACAAATATTTATACACATCTCCCCTTCCTTCCTTTTTCCCATACATAATAAAGATATGCATTGTATGTGGGGCATTGATTCACCAATCAGGGTAAATGGATGTTCAAGTGAGGGGCAATGGAGCCATATTCGTTTGAATTCTGATACTTTATGTTTGAGTATGGCTATCTGGTTCATTATTAATATAGTCATTTAATAGTTGTAACCATTGTGTAATAGAGATTTTGTTTTAATTTTTCCAGTTGATTAGTATTGTTTTCTTGGCGATAACTAGAGACAGAAGTATAGGTTTGACGTATTCTGATGAAGATTTTATTTGAGAATGATCACCTAAAAGACACAATGAGGGAGTTGCTGGGATTTCACAGTTAAAAAAAAATAGAGAGATTTGCGGTAACGTCTTTCCAGAATGGGATAACTGATGGACACGACCAGAATGCATGAAGATAATCATCTTGAATATTGAGAGTGCAGTGGATGCATTTGTCAGACTCCGCCATTCCAATTTTAAACATTTTATATTGCGTTAAGTGTGTTCTATGTATAATCTTGTATTGGATTAGTTGAATTTTAGTGTTTCTACTTATATTGAATGTGTTATTGCAAACCTGTCGCCAGAGATTACTATCTGTATTTATGTTTAAGTCTTTGTCCCATTGCTTAACTGGAATTGTGTATGTTATGTCTGTAGGTAAAATTAAGGTGTATAGTTTAGTAGCTGTCTTGAATTACTGATCTTATTTATTTTTTCGGTGAGAGTTGGTGATTTGTGATAATTTTTACCGATTTTAGTTTCAATTGCGTTTTTGATTTGTAAATAGAACAAATATTGATCTTTGCCCAGGTTGTATTTCTGCATCAATTCTGGGAATTTGGCCAGTCTGTTGTTGTCACGCTGGGTTGCAGGAAGGGAAACACAGACGAAGAGAATCAATCCAAGATACTGGTTTAATGAATAATCCAACCGGGAGACAGGCAGTCAGGTGCAACACAACATAACGGACCAAGACTGAGTGAGCGGGAGGAACTTAAGTAGCAGACTTAACAGGGGTAATTTAATGGAACACAGGTGATACAAATGAACTAATGATGACGGTAACAGATGATGGCGGGAAACTGAACAAAGGAACATGTGACAAATGAAAACAAACTGAAAGTCCTTAAACTGAAACTAAACAGACTGTGACATTACACCCCTCCCAAGAAGGCGTGGCCTCACGCCGTGGAGGGAAAATGGAGGCGGCTTGGGAGGGGGACGAGGACGTGGCCAGGGGCAGGAACCAGAGGCAGGCAGATGGACGGAGGATGACGACCAGGGCGGGACTGAAGGAGGTAGCATCCAAAGAGGTGAAGGTAGGAGTGGCCAGGTGGATGCAACCCAGAGCTCAGCCAAGGTGATTCCCCAAGGTGGAGTCGACGGTGGTAGGAGCCATGATGGAGATGGACTTGGGGGGATGACCGACAGCGACAGAACCTTGGGAAGTCCAGACGAAGTCCGAGGCGGTGATGGAGTGCCGATGACCTGGACGGCTGCGACGGAGATGCAGCGACGACTCTCTGAGGCGAAGGTGGAAATCCGGAGAGCAGAGGATGAGCTGGTGCGACCGAGGGCGGAGGTGGAGCCTGAGGGAGGGTGGAGCTCGATGGTCGATGCCGGAGTCGAGGGGAGAAGGAGTGTAGGCACAGGAGCCAGGTCGACGTGTCGAGGCAGGACAGAGCACGACGAGGCTGGAGCGGAGCCACGTGCTCATGACGCCCAGGAGGAGTAGGCTCCCAGCAGGACCACGACATAGCCTCGCCACTGAGAGGAGGATGTGGTGACTCGTAAGGACTGATGGGAGACGATGATGACTGGGTGACAGGCTTGGCGGAGGTCTGGATGTGAAGAGTGGCACAGGAACCCAAAAAAATTAAAGTGTCCTTAATGGCAGTTAGTAGAGGTGGTGGGAGAGGGAGGTTGGGTGGGGATAACAGAACTGGCGAAGCAGATTCAGATTCATAAGAATTCCTGGGACATAGGGAATTTCTCACCACACTCATTGAAACCAGTAAGTCCATCTGGTGCTCGCTCTCAGTGGCGGGGGGGTGGGCGGGCACCGATCCAGAACAGGGTGTTAAGGGCGTCGTCCTCCAGAACGTTGTTGTTGGCCAAAAAACAGAAGTTATTCACGTATGAAAAAAAATTGTGGCTCTCCTGGGCCACGGTGATGAACATTGCCCGTTCATCAAGGTAGGGTGGTCTGTTCATCTGTCACGCTGGGTTGCAGGAAGGGAAACACAGACAAAGAGAATCAATCCAAGATACTGGTTTAATGAAAAATTCAACCGGGAGACAGGCAGTCAGGTACAACACAACATAAATGGACGGTGAACGGACCAAGACTGAGTGAGCGGGAGGAACTTAAGTAGCAGACTTAACAGGGGTAATTAATGGAACACAGGTGATACAAATGAACTAATGATGACGGTAACAGATGATGGCGGGAAACTGAACAAAGGAACATGTGACAAAAGAACGTGACAAATGAAAACAAACTGACAGTCCTTAAACTGAAACTAAACAGACTGTGACAGTTGTCTATTACCAAGTGATGTATATGTGTAACTCCTGCGTTACTCCATTTTTTATTGATGATCGGTGATTTATTAATAGTGAAATCTGGGTTATGCCATAAAGGAGAAAAATTTTTTGGTATTAACTGATTCTGGTTTATTTAATTTACACTCCACCATGCATCTAAAGTACTGCGGATTACTGCATTTTTGTATAAATCATGATGTTTAATTGAGTTTGTCACGAGGGGCAGATCAGCTAATAAAATGTTTTTGCATTCGGATTGTTCTAATTGTAACCAAGTGTTATGAAAATGATTACCATTAATCCATTTGCAAAGGTATTGTTATTGTGCTGCTAGATGGTAATAATAAAAATTTGGTGCGCCTAATCCCCCCATATCCTTACTTTTTTGTATGGTATTAATGCTTATTCTGGGGTTCTTATTTTTCAAATAGAATTTATTTATTATGCTATTTAACTTTTGAAACCATTTTTTAGTGGGTTGTCTGAAGATTCTTTCATAGAGATTACATTATTATGACAGAAGAGCAAAGCATTGAATAGATACTTCAAAACTTTGCGTGAGAAGTTAATATATTGTTTATTTAATTTCCAAGCCATTGAACATAAGCCTCACACTGGCATTCAGCCAGGCCCAGTTCCAGAATAGTTAATATTGTGTCACATACTGGCTTTGATGAAGCACACAAAGAAAGAGAGAGAACAAAAACAGACTTCAATGATCAGTCCAAAAAGGGAACAAGCAGGAGATTGCTGGAGAAAACAAACAACCACATTAAACTTATTTTACCACACAATGAACTGAACAAAACAGGGAGTATATATAGAGAGAAGCAAAAAAGGGAACTGAATGATACATCAGTGGAGAAAACGTAAACAAACACATTAATCTTAGAAGATACCAGACAATGAATGAACAAAACAGGGAGTTTATATACAGAGAAGCAAACAAGGTAACTAAATGATACACAGGTGTAATTAATCAGAAACCTAGGAAATTAAAAAGGAATAAAACCACAGGAAATCAGGAAACAGGGAAAACCAAACTAAAACACTAAACATAACCATTATGATACTGATAAGGCACTAAATATTTTCATGTTATTGTTTTCATATCTAATAAATTATTGATATTAAAATTCTATACTATTATGCTTTAATAAAGAAAAATAAAACCCAAGTTTTTAGACATTCACAACAGCATGAAGATTGGCTAATGATTACATTTAATAGTGTCATTCAATTATTAGCCTTTTTAAAGATTAACTTAAAATGAGTGTGAAAAGGTGATGGAATGGAAAAGGTAATCTAAATGTAAAATTAGGGGAAATGTACAATTTAATATCCAATATCGACTTATAGTGACTGAAAATCACTAATATTGGCATATGGTGCCTTTAGCAGTTAAACTGCCATCTGTATAGTACTCCTGTGACTAGCATACTAGCATTCCATAGTAAAATCCATCCAGCCTTCAATCCAGAGCAAACCATTCTGAGTTTTGCAATCAAGTTGTCATAGCATCGTGTCTTTGCTGTTTTTCAGCATCTCATGCCATGAGTGTCATGTGCAGTGACTACTGTGTCCCACTGTTGCTCTTTAAATACTGCTGCCTTTAAATACTATAAGTCATACAGCTACAACTGCGCATAAATAGCTAGCTATGTGTGCCAGATGGAGTTTTGCTGAATAGATCAACACCAATGGCCTGACTTTGGCTGTTCTGCTAAATGGCTTAAAGGGGACCTATAATGCCCCCTTTACAAGATGTAATATAAGTCTCTGGTGTTCCCAGAATGTGTCTGTGAAGTTTCAGCTCAAAATACCCCACAGATAATTTATTATAGCTTCTCAAATTTGCCCCAAATTTGGGTGTGAGCAAAAACATGCCATTTTGTGTGTTCCTTTAAATGCAAATGAGCTGCTGCTCCCGGCTCGCTTTCCAAAAGAGGGTGGAGCTTTAACAGCTTGCACTTCGGTTGATCAGCAACAACAGAACTGGAGAATCTCATGCAGCCAAAATGAGGATTGTCAGTAACGGTGTTCAGCCTTACATTGTTCAAACCGGAGTCGGACACTGTTGGAGAGACTGCAACATTTAGAATGCATCAGGATGTTTCTGAATGGTTAGTGGATAAATTTATGTAGTTGCTGTGGAGTTGATTCAACTAATCGACTAGCATGTGCCGTCATGTTAATCTTTTGAGCAAATCCAGCGTTGAATTGACCCTCGTTTGTGAAGCAGTCCAGTGTAAAAGGACGGCATCGCAACAACACTCTACTACAACAACTCTTTCTCTTCTCTAAAGCAGCCCAACATGGCCTCAACCCCTTTGTTGCATGTTCTTGCGAGCAGGGTTTATGTAAATCTTAGGATTAGTGATGTCACCAACCCGGGAAGAAGCTTGTTGTAGTCTCTACCAGCCGTTTGTTGTAGTCTTTAAACAGTGAATTCTTTAAAAGAAAATATCTCTCTGTGCATTGAACTTTGAGCGTCGTAACTTTGCAGATGTTTTTTATGCTCTAACAGCAACATTACACACTAACTAAAGTTAAAAAAGTGAAATCATAATCAACCACCCCTTTAAACATCTAGGGCCAGATTTACTAAACAATTAGCGTGAGAAAGCAATTAGTGTTAAAAAGTGTTAATTATCTTGCTGTCAATGAAGGTCTCACTGATCCATCAGATTTTATCAAAAATATCTTAATTTGTGTTCCGAAGATGAACAAAGGTCTTATGGGTGTGGAACAACATGAGGGTGAGTAATAATGACAGAATTTTCATTTTTGGGTGAACTAACCCTTTAATGACAAACTGCTCCAAATACTGCTTGTTGGGAACGACAACTGCTCATTATTTAAATACATCGAGTACACACTGTGTGTGGCTGGTTCTCCATTAATCGTAGAGGAGAAAGCCCGCTCCGAACCAGCAATACTCGCCAAACCCAGCCTAAGATCCTCAAGTGGACCACACAGAGCCTATTCCAGAGCCCAGCCAGCCATCACCCCAATGCACAGGCATTAAACCAGAGCCTGAGACAAGGACAGAGAGCCCGGAGCCCGACCCCCAATATGAGTCTGACCAGGTGTGTGAGCCAGAGCCACTGTGTATTGCAGAGGGACTTTTGGTGGAATATGATGGAATGGAGAAAAACCCCGACCACAATCCCGCCACTGAGGGTGAGCTAAAACTGGCCTCTGTGCAATATAATTGTAGCGAGTGACAAATAATATGATTCAAAAGTATGTATCTGTATTAGATAACAGACTCTAATAGAAAAAAACTGCATTTAAACTCTTAACAATTTGGGCGATTTAAATGTATATGAACCAATTTTGCGAATCAGAAAATCACAGGAACGGCTACAGGAGATAGTAATTATTCACTGCAGAACACAGGAGTCAATAATAAATTAAGTACTTTACTTCAAATAATAATTTCCCCAAATTTAGTTGTAGGCCTTCTAAAAAGAAAAATAACAACAATTAAATCACAATAAAACAATAAGAAACAACAAATAAATCACAATTTTCCAATGTAGAAGAAATTAGGAAACTCTTCAAATATACTCAGTTATTAAAAAAAACAAGATAACCCTCTTTTCCTCAAAGAAAATACTTTGGAGGCAAAACACAGTTCGGTTCAAACAGTCACTGATATCAGATTTTGTTTCACAATCACTTATCTCGAGTCCAGCGATGCATCTGTTAAAGGGGTGATGAACTGAGAAATCAAATTTTCCTTGAGATTTTGACATATAAGAGGTCATCATACTATAAGAATATCCTGTAAGTTTCAGACCTGAAAACTTCCTTGTTAGTCCAATAAAAGCTTTTATTGACTCCAGGCCCAGCAAACGTAGGGATCTAAGATGTCAAAGGGCAGCAAGCACCGCCTCTGCAGAAGAAGATCAACGCCTACTTCATCACTGCCTGTTTAGCCCCGCCCACTGATTCGTGCATGACATGCAATAGAATAGGTAGCCTAAGTAACATAGGCCTACGTGGTGCTAAACCAGATCGAGCTACAAAGCAATAAACATGCCGTTGAGGATTACAAAATATTGTGCAGTGCCTGGACTCGACAGTAATGCAACATGTAAGTAAATGTGTTAATTCTAATGCCTGATCTGATATGTAATGATTCATGCACAGCCAGATATTCTTTGTCTATGTGTCAGTAAATCAAACCAGTGACTAAACGCTCAACTTCACGTTGTTTCTCTTAGTAGGATGAAAATAATCTGTTATTTAACGATGATTAAATTATATAAAGAAAGCGATCAAAGAAAGCTCCCTTTGCAATCGTTGGAGCAGCGCGCGCTGAAGCTGTCAATCAAACAGCGTGAGTTTATCAGTGACGCCTTTATCGGTGACTCCCGTTTTATTCAATGAATCTCTTAATTATATTACGTTTGCACTGTTAGTGAAGATGAAAGCATTTGTTAGTGTACAGAAATTGAGTTGCAATGATGAGATCACTGCTTTCATGCGCACAACATGTCTGTGATCGGCTACAGTGTTCATCACTACAACCTTTCATGCCACAATCTAAATATAATGCCATAGATCTAAACGTAATGCAACACTTTTCACGATTAGTTAACCTTGAGAGCTGTAATAGTAAAAACACGCTAAAAGAGAGAGTAATACTTAGCTATTTCAAATGGAAAGACGTTAGCCAATCACAGCAGTGGGCGTTTACACTGAAGTCTCACAGCAAACACGCCCCTTAAAACAGAGCGTTCAAATCAGAGGGCTAAAATCAGGGTAGGAAAAATGCCTTTTATTTATAAATTATGACAATTTTGGATATAAAAAGCATACCAACATTGTAAGTGCACCCCAGGAAACATTATAAAACAATAAACAATGCAGTTCATGACCCCTTTAATTCACAGTTCCATCCAAGAAAAACATCCTTCCCTTAGCAAAGAATGAAAAACTCGATCTCAGTCTCTGTTGTCCTCTTGATAATCTTCTTCTCCTAGTATTTGACTGGGTAGTTCGCCATCAACGGAATTTTCTGGTGAATTCGAAAAACCTGACCTATTAAAAGCCAGAGATCGCAACACATAATATATTTATATGTGTTAAATATCCCTCAGGTAAGTAATTTCCTTCTATTATAATCAACATTCACATAATGAAAATGTTTCAAATGATTTTACATTAAACAGCAATTAAACAATAACTCACCACATCCAGTATTTCCACACGGTAATACGTCAAGATTGAGATCCTCACGAACATAAAATTAACTGGATTCTCTTAGTACAACTGTTCCTCCACGAAATCAAAAGGTTTTTAAACAAAAACAACAATTTATATTTGTATTTCTTTTTTTTAGAGAATTGCTCTAGCTTAACGCTCTGATCAGTTTGTGAGCTCGCGCTGCTTCTGCTGACTAAAAACAGGGCAGAGTTTCTTAGTCTTCTCTCATTGGTCAATTCTCTAATACATCTTATTCAAATTATTCCTCTTTCACATTTATTCATTTTTTTCCCTTGCACACTATATGTCAGTTAACAATCATATAGCTATACATTTCTTGTATGCTCATCGTTGCCCCTGGTCTTGCCCAGCCCGAACTCTTCTGTGTCTTCATCACCACTGGTTCTGCCCAGCATAAAGTCTGTTTCATCACCCTGTATCAAGTTTATATCATCGTCAGTGATCCCACTCAGCCTCCCTCTCCTGCCTCCACATCCTGATTTAGTCAGTCCATCAGCCCCCCCTCCACTGGTTCCATTCAGTTCCTCAAATTCTCCTCTAACACAATTTTATTGTGAGGATTATCCTGAATCCCCTGGCTCCGCCTCCAGCCACTGATCCCATTACTCCACCTTGGTCCGTTGATCTGTTAGTTCCACCTTGGCTCCTCCCTCCTTCGGCTCCATCAGATACAACACTGTTCATATGGCTCCCTCATCCCTCCGGCTCCGCCTTGGTCAGACGTCACCCTGCCTGCGCCACGGACTTACGAGCCATCTGCTGCTCTCCGTCTCTCCACCCCTTCAGCTCCACTGGCACCTGGCCACATTCCCTCCGGCTCCACTTTGGTCCTCGGTCACACCGGCTCCACCTCAGACTCTCATCGATGCAACCTCGGCCTCAAGGACCACCAGTGTCACCCGGTCCCATCTGTGCCCAGAGCTCCACTACCATCGGCTTTCTCTCTGTCAGTCGTCCGGGTGTCGTCAGTCAAGTCTCCACCATGGCTCTTCCCTCCGTCATCTCCTCTGTGGGCTTTCATCCTGGCTGTGCTCTGAATCAGCACCTGGCTACTCTTTTGATCCTCGCCTCCCTGGTTCCTCCCACCATCATCAGTTATGCTGTGTTTAATTTTTTTTTTATGGACTTTTAGTTTGTTTCTCTTCAGTTACCTGTTCCCTTTGTTATATTTTCCCGCATCTATTCATTTGTCTGTATTTGAGTTCATCACCATGTGTATTTAAGTTCCTCATTTTTTCTTGTTCATGGTCCGGTATTGTTTGTGCTTAGCACTCTGTTTCGTTTGTGTTCCCTCTGTTTGGATTACCTGAATTACTTTAATAAACACGCTTTTACTTTGATCTACATCGCCTATCATCTTCATCCTTGGACTAAACGTGACACATTTCAAATAACTGGTAACGAGTGGAGAAAATTATTTTCCTTCTACCATGCACTGTCTGTTGTTTGTGGTGCCTCCTCCAACAGCAACTATCGCAGCCATGTCAAGCGCAAAGAGAGTTAAGAGTAAGACATGCATTTTTGGGGCATTAAATAATGCCGCAAATACCAGTAAATTGACTACAAACCGTAGGATTTATTTAAGTACTCTCCTTTCCTTTTATTTAAGTACTCTCCATTCATTTTGCGTCTGAAAGGGAAACTCTTACAAATGCATATGCACTAAGGGCAGCTGCAAAAATAATTGTGTCCATGTATTTTCATCGCTAATTTTTCACTGTGTCTTTAGTAAATACTGACAGTAGTTTTTTAAATGCCAAAAGAGGGTTTGTGCTGGCACAAGCTGTTAGTAAATATGGCCCCTTTGTCTTTACCCACTATGTGCACATATATGGAGGCATGAACCTGAAAAGATAATAATATAAAAAAAAGTTAGATATTTATTTATTTCTGCAGGTTTGGGCCTCCATACACAAGGGTCATGAATCTCTGCAGCTTATTTATCTAATAACTTAACTGCCTGTGTACATGAGCTGGCTAAGGTTTAATGACGCACTTCATGGTCAACTTGCATTTTTAGGAAGCCATGGCCAACTTAATAGCAATGACAGACACAGAGAGTGTTTTTATGAATTTGTATTCATCTGTTTACCTCGGTCTTGCAGATGATAGGTGTGGTCAATAAGAAAATCTCAGTTTGTTTTTATTAAACAGATTTAAGCAGTGTCACACTTAGTAAAATAAATAAACCACAAGAATTTCAAAAGGCAACAGGACTTTTCTGAGAGCTTGCGGAAACTTTCTACAGGGTTTGTTGGCTGTCCCTCCTGATAATTAAGATTATCTGTTGGCATTCACAATACCGAGCATAACTTCAACGGGAATGTTCATATTTGGATCTCATCACATCCTCTACAGGATATAAAATCATTTCCCAGAAATGTAACAACAGCTAACACCCTAATGATCTTATTCATGTTAAGAGAATTATGGAAATTGTTTAGACTATTTAGATAACCTTGGCCATTCTGATTGTATCACCCGGCAGGCAGATGATGCTCAGGCAGAGATCAGACAATCTGTACATGTTTTAAAGTGTCTTTCTTCACTGTATTTTCTCATCCACACACTGACATTCATTTGTTCAAGCACTGTTCACTGAAAACAATGTTAGTTATAATTTTATAATTGAATTTTTATTGTATAATTTTCATATATTTTTATCATATAATTTTTGGTAACCCTTTATTTTAAGGTGACATAGTTACATGTTACTACATGTACTTACTAAAGTAATATCAGTAAATTGCATAATTATGCATATTGCATAATTACAAGTTGTCTTGAATCCATCCCACTCATTTCCATTCCCCCAAATTCTATTTAACTACACCTGTTGTCATTCATCATGGACTGCTACATAAACCACCTTTCACAAACACACACTGTCTGGTCTCGTTGCTCATACCTGTGACTCACATTGCCTATTTGCAATCCTGTTTTAAACAAAGGACGCCAATGTGAGCGTGCACAACACGACACGCAAAACGGCAGGTGTAAAAGCGTAATTTTTAAAAAAAACGCCTTGGGTTCGTTTTTTTTTTTGGTTTGACGCACCGCGTTAAAAACTGTCCGACCAATGAGATTGGCACTTTTGTTCACGTGCCTGGAGCTGCAGAAGTTACAGTAAAACACAACTTGGTGGCGCTCAAGCACAAAAGGTCTTGCCGAGCACACATTGATACCAAGACGACGAAGAGGAAGTACGTAGACGAGGAAGACCCCTACAAACTATGGATGCTCTGCCAGTTCTTGGCCACATCAATAGATGTGTATTATATGCCATTTTATTTCTGTATTTATTTTTATTGTTTTTTTTTTCTTTTACACTCAAGAAATATAGTTGAGAATGTCTATTTCATAAATTATGTTTATTTGAACTACCGTTGACTACTGTCATTGTGACTTATTTTCACTACCTTTTCTGACTACCATCTCCTCATGTCATGTATATGCCATATATGTCATTTTATATCTGTATTTTTATCTTCTTAATTTTATTAATGTCTAATTCATAAATATGTTTATTTGCACTACCATTCACTTGCACTAAGCACAAGTGCCATATACTGTCAGGGAGTGAATTTGCACATTCACTCTGCGCATCGCCAGTGATAATCGCTTGGGTATGAGCACGAAAAATGTCTCTAAAAACGCTGGCGATAAGCACGTGCGATAATCTTCCTGGTGCTTTATTTTGTGTTTTTGTGAGACATTTTTTTTAGGATTTACAGGGGGTTCTGTTATGGTAGTTTTGTAGGGTTACCATTGTGGTTAAGAGTAGAGCCTAAACACTGGCCTTGCTCCGCTTCCTCGGCTCTCAGCCCCACCTCACTTGTCACAAAATTTTTAAGTTCTACCAATGTTTTGAGTATTCTGAACTTATTGAGTTTTACAGTGTGCCTAGTCAGGTTTTTTCCAGTAAACAACAGGTGGCTGTGAAAGAATAAGACAGTTAATAAAAGGTGTCAAATGGAGGCTTCTTGCCTCTGGGTAAGAGTTGTCCTTGGAGAATGTTATATCTTGCCTTTGATGAAGGGTTGGCCATCAATTGGCAGGTTTCCACAATCAGAGCGAAAGGCAAGATAAGAAAGACTTGTCTGTGTGAAACAGGAGCGGAAAATCTTACCAGAAAATTAAGTCACTTGGTTATTGCGAAATAACAGATAAGAAAATTTTTTAAGAATTGCACCAGGCCAGAGACAAATTCAGATGTCCTACAGACATTTTGGCAGGCATCTCATTTACTCACAGGGTGAGTAAATCATTTTCTTCTTATTAACAGGGTGAGTAAATGACCGGATTTTCATTTTTGGTGGACGATTACTTTAACCAGTATTAATAAGTGCGATAAAAAATATTATTTATTATCCCTGATGCACTGAACTTTATTGTAAGGGTTAGTGTTAACAGGTTCATGGTGATATTACTTTTTAATTAGGTTGTGAAATGAATTTGACATGTCACTTCTATGGAGACACAGATAACATTTTGTTGTTTTATGTCTGGTTTGGGTTAGAGTTATCTGCTTTCTATTTGTAAATCAGTTAATGGTGTGAAAAAGTGCTGGATATCATGACCTTAATTTTGATAACCTTAAGCACCAGAGTGAATGGCAAGTGTAAAATGAAATGATAAATACAGGTACACCCACATTACTACACCCTCAGGGTAATGGCAGCAGAGTGACTGTGTGGGAGAGAAGCTAGAACAATCAAACTATTGAGATCACAAAGTTGTTTCAGCACTGTGCTTTTAATCTTTCTGGGATGGTAGCAAAATTATTGGCAAAAAAACAATCCTACTAAGAAAATATTATTGAAAATATTTCTGCACAGTTTAGCAAAGAACAGAGGGCTTGTCCGGACAACAGTATTGTAGACCACAAGATATGCATACAACTTGTTTGACACTAATGAGCAGATGCATCAGACGTACTGACGCACATGTGGCTGGACACAATGCCTGCGGGGGGAAAAAACAAGCTTGAGAAATTCACATTGACATTGTCTGAGATTTTAACAGAGGTATATGTGTAGGACATCACAGAAGACAGTGTTACCATCCGTTAGTATTTTATAAATTAAATTTATCTTAAATGTCCAACACTGCATGTAGCAAATTTTCCAAACACACTAAGAAAGGGGTACATAAGTGAAGCTTAGTATAAGATAAATACCCAGGGGGATCTTCTTCTAGACATAAATGAGGTTACACAACCATCAAATGGAGACATTTCAAGACATCTTGTTCCCTTTCAAGGGGAACTCAATGCTGTGTCAGTTGCTGACAATAAATGGGGACGTTAATACACACTACTAAAGATTGATCTTAGGATTTAAGACTCAATATTGGTTCTTAAAAATGAGATTCGATTAAAATCGAGCCATAGTAGTGATGTAAACTGTGAAGATGTAAAGCATGGGTGAGTGATATCTGCTCAATGTATGATATAGTAAATGCCCTGTATGAATGTAGTAAGCCATACTATAAGCATAAATGTAAGATACTGTACATAACAACAGGCCTGGTTTGAGTAAGTACATAGCTGAGCACCATGCTGAAGCTCAGGAAGCTACTAAACTATGGGTTATGGCAGGCAGACCCAGACAAGAGCTCAATGTTGTATAAGATACAATGCTCTATTCATTTCATCTATAAAAATGTCTTGAGAGCTGATTCTATGGCTATGAAGCTGTTAAATAAAAATATTACTGATTTTTGGAAAGAAGTGAGAACTTTTATCAACTGCAGAATATCACTTCCATGTACTTTAGATGTAGTCTCTGGAGCACAAAATACTGCAGAGTTATGGAGACAGCATTATTATAATTTATTTATTTAATTGTGTCTGAAAGGATTTGTATAATGTGGGCAATATTGAGGGTAATGATCCAATAATGATCACGTCACATGAGGTGTATCAAGCTATTAGCAAGCTGTTTGACAACAAGTGGCCTAGAACCTGAATCTTAAATATGGTTGTAAAAGTAAAAAATCTTGGATTTATTTTTGGACCTTCTGAGGGTGCAGCCTTTGAATTGGGACAGCCTTCATAGTGCCGCTGTGATGCAATCGGCCTTCAAATACGGCCTTCTGAGGGTGCAGCCCCTGAGTTGGGACATAGCTAGTGTGTCTGATGTGTCAGCAATTAGAATATAAAGCTTACAAAATGGTTATCATAAACTAGCGCTAAGATCCAGAATCTGCCCTACCTAAATTTATGGCCAGGAACCACTACTGAATCTCAACCATATTGTTTGCGATCATGGTTAGTGAATAAATGCACATGCAACCTCTGTGCTACAACACAAAGTAAAAATGTAACATCTGGAATTATAAGAATTAATATTAGGAATTTCACCGGTTTAGTTTTTGAGAGAAGCTTCTTAAGGTTTTACCAGAGTTCAAAATGTAAATCAGAAAACTACTTATGCCGAGTGCAGACTACACAATATTTTTGTCGGTTACGGGTCACTCTGTCAGATTATATGATTTTGACTCCTAAAATCTTGGCGCTTCTGTGCTCCTATTAGCCAGTGTCACACGTGACGGACCATAGACTAAAAAAGATGAACGATGCACTTTTGCTCTCTTCCATTGTAGTAAAGAGAAGCTGCCAATGTCCAAATATGGCGCTGACACCTTGGATCCCGAGTCTGCGCAGTAATGAGCATGAAGTAGAGCGGTATCAACACACTCTCCCTCAGAATCGGTTAGTACAGTTTACTTCAGAATAACTCATTTATGTGTGTTTGAAATAAACATTTATGGAAATGTAGAAATTAAAGTTGAAGCTCCAATCTCCTTCTGAAAATACCAAAAAAAGTCAGTTGGTGCCTTCAGTGACTACCTAGCTCAGAGAAGCTGTCAATCTCAGCTGTCAATCATGACATAACACCCCCCGTTTTATAGCATCAAATAACTAACTAAAACCAAACTTATTTTAAAAATGAACACTTGAACTTACATCAGCATGATAAAAACTACCTATAATGACAGAAACCATCTTTGGAAAAAAAATTATTTGAAGTGTAATTTGATTGTTTAGTTTGTCTCATGTCCCATTAAATTACATGGAGAGGGCAGGGTTTATGACCTATACTGACTGAAATGTTCACTTTTCAGGACTAGTGCGGCACACTTAGATGGAACTTGTTTTGGACGACCAAAAAAAAATTTACCATGCTAGTTTTTCTGTCGTGTCGTTGTGAAGCATCGCAGAAGCAGCATCAGTTGTCGTCAACTATGAGCAGATTGGAGCTTTAACTTTACTTTCTACATTTCCAGAACTGTTTATTTCACACTGATATAATGAGTTTTGACCGATTCTGCGGGAGTGCGGGAGACCTTGATATCGCGGCTCAACTTCGCACTCACTACTACGCAGACTCGGCCTCCAAGTTCACTATGCGCAGACTCCAGACTCAAGATGTCAGCGCCATATGACACACTGGCGGCTTCACTTACAACAGTGAAAGAGAGTGAAGGTGTGTCGTCCATCTTTTTTTACAGTCTATGACTGAAACGATCGAATCTTGTGTCCCGATTCCCATTGTAGTTTACGAATCCCCACAACATCCTACGTCAAGCAGATCATGGCAAAATCGGGCTAAAATAGTGCAGTCTGAACTGAGCATTAGCCAACAACTGTT
Organism: Ctenopharyngodon idella; assembly: GCF_019924925.1. Classification (NCBI taxonomy): domain Eukaryota; kingdom Metazoa; phylum Chordata; class Actinopteri; order Cypriniformes; family Xenocyprididae; genus Ctenopharyngodon; species Ctenopharyngodon idella. The sequence continues at coordinate 16,879,173 of NC_067237.1, read as the reverse complement.
TATGTTTAGTCATATCAAAAATGAAAATGGCTAAAAGAAAAAAAAAAAAAAACATGAGTATGTTGTTTGTTTTTTATGATCTGCACGAATTTGCTTTTGTGGAAGAATCTGGATCTGTGGTTTGTATCATCTGCAGCTGAACTGCTTCTCTTGATCTAATGTGAAAACAAAGCACTCACAAAACCATGCATTACCACAAGTCGCATAAATGTTAATTAGTGTTCAATTTACTCTTATCAAAACAACTGTAATCAATACAATTTTGTTTGTGATTAATAATCGTGCTTATAATTTTTAAGCAAAATAATCATGAATATCAGTTTAACCATTATTGTGCAGCTCTAACTTACAGAAAGAAGAGGGTTTCCAGTGGCAGAATCCGAAACAGACTTAAACATCGCAGGCAGTCTGAACTTACAGTTCAATTTGAAGGGGGGTGGATTCTTGAATCCACTGCCGCTTCAATATATATCTTTATTAATCAACATTTATCTTTCTGTTAAATTATTTGAATGGCTTCTTCAACGTATGTTAAAGCATTTATTTTCCTTTTCAAACACTAGAAAATAATTTTGAATTTTGTCTGTACCTCTCACTGAGAGAAAAGAACATGTTATCAGTGTGTTTTGGGAAAGTTTCCTGCTCAGAGCAGAGTTCAGATCAACTTCAACCTTGAAGAAGCTGCGAATCATGTGTATCTGTGTATGTGCGCTAAGTGTTCTGTGCAGGTCCTTTGTACTGGTGGACAACTGGCACTCTGCTGGAGAACAGACAGACGCCATGTCATGACCCCCCCAAAAAACATCCAGAGCCTAAATCCAGGGGCCCCTCATCAGCATCCTGATGAATGGAGATATGCTTCTGACTATCTGTCCATGTGTGGAAGATTATCAAATTTGTCTATTTTTCTTAGCCAATCAGAATCATTCAACCTGAAGTAATGAGGTAGTTAGTTGACTCTGTTAGAGTATAATTGTTATGGAAATGTGAATGTACGCAGAGCGGCCTACAAACTCCTTGTGAGACTTGAAGCTGGCTTCTGCTGATGAAACTGCAAACTATTCTTCAGTAAAATTTTCTTCAATTTATTATTTTTTTAAACTAGATTTAAACTGGGTGAGCGAGTCTGAGCCCCGAACATTATCAGGAAGGCTATTCCAGAGTTTAGGAGCCAAATGTGAAAATGCTCTCCCTCCTTTAGAGGACTTAGATATCCTAGGTACAACCAGAAGTCCAGTGTTTTGTGACCTTAAAGAGGTCAAACAGGACTTTCCCTTCCCATCATGCTTTGCATGGGACTGAATTGGTAGAGTAAATGTTGAAATAAAGTGTTGTTTTAGCAAGATGAGAAAATGGAGAGACTTGTTAATGTTTAATGTTCTATTAGGTATTTAAAAGCTTCTGTTATGTTAGTGGTTTAGGGGGTTACCAATGTGGTGAAGTGCTTGTGTTTGGGTTGAGGACCTGCTAACAAGAATTCTAATCACTTTAATAATAAAGCAACCACTATGGTAGTGCTCTGGATGAAACCGGTACCACTTCCAGACTGCTAACACCAAACATCACGTGTAAAGAAAAGTTATATTTAGGTTGCTGTTATGTAAATCAAAGGACTAAACAAGAAGCATTAATAGCCAGTTGTACAGTTGTGCTCAGAATTATTGGCACCCTTGGTAAATATGATCAGACCCGGCGCCAGACACAAATTCACGGACGGGCATTACGTTTTTTCATGGGGGCACAACTGAGATCAACCTCATTGCATGGACAAAAAAAACCCCCAAAAAACAAAAAAACAAACATTGGACCAAACCTACTGCAGCTGTCTAAACATGTCGCAGGGCTCGACATTAACGCTTGTCCGCTTGTCCAGGACAAGTGGATTTTTTAAGGGGGCAAGTAAAAGAGAATTTTACTTGCCTGACTGGACAAGTAGGCTAGCGCTAGCCTGATTAGATTAACAAAAAAATAACTAGGGAATCACCAAAACGCGATATTGATTCTGCATTCATTTAGTCTAAGTAGCGATCGATAGTGCATAATAATATATAATGTATAATGTACTGACGCTAACAAGGTTGCGTTGTTGAGGCGCTCGCGCTGCGTCTCGAGGAGAAATCAAAACAAATGAGCGCAGCAGACACAAAGAAACTCAGTTAACGTACTGCCAGTAGCGGCTCCCATAAATTTAGGTAGGGCAGATTCTGCGTCTTAGCGCTTGTTTATGATAAACATTTTGTAAGCTTTATATCCTAATCGCTGAACACATCAGACACACTTTTGGCAGAATTCTAATGTCCGTGCGTTATTCAGCCTGAGGGTGGCGCTCTAATGATGACTGACAGACTTTAGTATAGTACACACGACAAATGCATAGAATGCCATCTTAGAATTGCCTTAATGTAGTATTTATTGCGTCCAAATGTTGTTTTAGAATGTTACAAGTTATGTAAGAATTCCAGAAAAGAAAACAGTAATGTTTATTCTCAGAAAAACATAACACAAACACAACAGAACTACTGTATATAAAATCTATTCACATGAGCACGTTTAAACTAAAGGGTTTATACTCTCATTAATTTGATACGCTACTCCACATAGGAAGAACAGACATGCCAACTAGTTACTGACCTGATGCAGACACATATCTGAAGCGGACTGATATCGTCTTGGTCTGGAGCGAGGTTTACGTGAGGTAATGTCACGTGGAAATAAAAGGGGCAGCCAGAAATCTGCCCCAATGGCTCTCTATGAGAGGGTGCTGCAGTTCCATTTTTCACCACAGATTTACAATGGAACATTGTGGGGCGCTGTAGAGCTGGGGAGGGCTCTGAGACCGGCTGCCCCGCTAAATATCATGATTCATGCCTGCTAGTGCTGAATCCATGCGCTACATTTTAATATATCCTGCTCACTTTAGGTTTTAAAATAGTCTAGAAAATCTGAAAAATATTTGTTGCAGAATGCTGAACACATTTATAATTTATTATTAATTCAGTTTATATAGATCTATCTATGTTTGGATGAATATTGTGACTCTTTTTGTTCTATTTTAGCAGCGAAAATAGTTCAAAGCCAAACAAAGATCACAGCAGAACTATAGCACGTCAGTCTCACAGCAACACTCAGACTTTCGCCTAACGTTACCTTGCTGCTCTCTCCTGCCAACTTTGGTGGTCTTTGATTAAAGAAACGCCGTACATCCATAGTCACTGTCACACGAGATAGCTCAACATAGTTGTTTAAAAAAAATGACAGTTAACGTTAAGCGGCAGCGCTATGCTTAGCACACAACCAAACATTTCCGCGCTCACTATCGACAAACCAATCAAATCCGTTAAAAATTATAATTTTTTTTTTTTTAAATCAGACCAAAGAAGACATTTTTTTTTTTTTATTCAGGAGTTATGTATATACAAAATGATAACTTTTGATAACAGTAGCCTATTGATTAATATATATTAATATATATATATATATATATATATATATATATATATATTGTGCAAACATGCAAGACTGGTGGTTGGTGAGACGTGGAGTTGGCTCGTCCAGGGTGGGCACTAGTGACTCACAGGGCGGGCTAGGCCCCCCAGTGCCCATGGCGCCAGGACTGAATATGATCAGAGATGACTAAAAATAAATCTGCATTGTTTATTGTTTAAGAGCCAAATGTAAAAACGCTCTCCCTCCTTTAGTGGACTTAGATATCCTAGGTACAAGCAGAAGTCAAGAGTTTTGTGATCTTAAAAAGCGTGAAGGATTGTAGGGCAATAGAAGGTCGGTTAAGTACACAGGAGTCAAACCATTTAGAGCCTTATAGGTCCTTAGCAATACTTTATAATCGATACGGAACTCAATAGGTAACCAGTGAAGAGATGATAAAACTGGTGTTATATGATCATATTTTCTTGACCTGGTAAGAACTCTAGCAGCTGCATTTTGTACTAATTGTAGCTTGTTTATTGAAGAAGCAGGACAACCAGCTAGTAATGCATTACAGTAATCTTGTCTAGACATGATGCATGAACTAACTTTTCTGCATCAGAAACAGATAACATATTCCGTAGCTTAGCAATGTTTCTGAGGTGGAAGAAGGCTGTTTTTGTAACATATGAGATATGATTTTCGAAGGACAAGTTGCTGTCTAATATAACACCCAGGTCTTTAACTGTCAAGGATGGAGTAACAGTACATCCTTCTAAATGCAGACTGTAGTCTGAGAGACAGCCGTGACAGCCGACCCCTGAGTGTTAAACAACATAAACAGGAGAATAACTAGGAGAAATTGCCAACCAAAAACACCATAAACATACAACAACGGAAGACAAGGGACTAACTGAAACAAAGGGCTTAAATACAAGGAGAACAGAGGACTAAACCAGACTAATTAACTAAACACAGCTGGTAAACAATAATCATAATAAAGGTAACCACTAAGGAGTGGAGAGATCTTAATGTCATCCATATTTTACCAAAATACTGTATAGGCAGCTACTAAAGAGGATTAAGCCTGCCATTCATCAATGTGTTCCAGAGACTCAATAGAAGACTTTTAGAAAAAAAATATTTTTTTGATGTTGTTCACTTTATTTTTAAACAATTCATTTTGATTTAACACCATTGTATCAGGTTTCTGGTTCAAATGTGGTTGCTTCATGTATAATTGACTTGAAACCGTTACTCTTTGACTTAACTTGAGGTTTTCATTTTGAAATAACCTGTTTCAATCAAGTAACCAAATCAAACAGGACTTTCCCTTCCCATCATGCTTTTTATGAGACTGAACTGGTAGAGTAAATATTGAAATAAAGTGTTGTTTTATGCATTTTTTAGCAAGATGAGAAAATGGAGAGACTTGTTAATGTTTAATGTTCTATTAGGTATTTAAAAGCTTCTGTTATGTTAGTGGTTTTGTTTGGGTTGAGGACCTGCTAACAAGAATTCTAATCGCTTTAATAATAAAGCAACCACCATGGTAGTGCTCTGGATGAAACCGGTACCACTTCCAGACTGCTAACACCAAACATCACGTGTAAAGAAAAGTTATATTTAGGTTGCTGTTATGTAAATCACAAGCATTAATAGCCAGTTGTACATTTGTGCTCAGAATTATTGGCACCCTTGGTAAATATGACCAAAGATGACTGTAAAAATAAATCTGCGTTGTTGGCCTGGCATGATTGTGCTCACATTGGTTCAAACTGGGAGATTTATTGAACTCCTGCAATTTGATTACCGGGCTAATCTGAGCACTTTCTCATTCTTATTTACTGCACTTTGTTATTCTTCTAGTTATTTACTTATAGAGGCTAATGAATCAGAAGTCTCAAACATTCACAGAAAATAGCTTACTTCTTGACTGCAAAATAAGGTGGATAAACTGTATGCACAATCCAGTCTAATTACCCTTTGATTCCCCCCTAAATTCTAAAATTCCAAACATTTCTGGCATCTTCCAGGGTGTATGTATGTGGGTGTTTACTAATGCCTGGAATGTCCAACACTGCACTGGGAATAATCACAAAGCACATCTGTCTGCCCAAATCTGGCTCCAACAGTTCCATCCATAATACTTTTTGACTATTTACATTCCCAGTAGATTAACACAGTGTGTTTTTTATGGGAAAAAGGTCAGTATACATTTTTTTCAGAAATACCTAATTCATTCCAACAACTCAAGAACCCTTCATGTACATAACCCTGATGTAAACAAAAAACAAAACATTGGTTAAGAATGCATACCTGGGTTTACAAGGTGTCTGATTCATTGGTTTGAAATCTTGAAGAATACATGGGAACATTGTATCAGTCTGTGGGCTGCTTTGTTTTCTACTTGGATGCTGTATTCATTCTGTCACCTGAAGCTGTGTAGTGATTTGTTGGGTGTGTGTAAATTCATGGCTTTCTTACCAGTGAGTAATCTTTTCATCAAATCAACTGGAAAAATGCTTCCATATTGTCCAAAAAACCTCAGCATGAGCCACACCTGTTCATCACACCATCACAGATTGTTTTGACTGCTGCAGTTCTGGTCTCTAGCATTTGGCGTTGACGTACCCTCGCTAGGCTGCTTAACGCTCAAGTTCAGGTCCTTGAAGAAAAAAACAAACATACAGTATTAGGTTGATATCATGACTACATGCAAAGCCCTTCTCAATTAGTGTACCCAAAGAAGAATCTACATCAGACAGTTCTTCATCCATCCATCCATCCATATCCATATCCATCCATCCATCCATCCATCCATCCATCCATCGTTATTGTAACAAAGACATGGCATTTTAATAGTACAGCAGGATTTGACATGCCATCTTTCACGCTTGAACATAATGGTAAGAAAACATCCCTAATGTTAAACAGACTTCATTGACTTCATTATATTCTTCTTGCTTGTTCTGAATCAGATCCAAAGTAACTAGTAACTCACTACTCAACAAGCACAACTCTTTCTTGTCTAGTTTCTCTCGTATCATGGCAGAAAACACAACACTGATCATATCATAAATAAACTAAACAATTTCCTTTTCTCATGACTTAGCGTTATCTTTTGGTTTCAGTAGGTTTTGGGGGCGCAAAGGAATTTAAGCCAGTGTCTCTTGAATGTGGTTTAGATGCTAAATATTGGACTTCTCTTTGCTATAAATGTTGATTTAAACATGTTTGGGGCTTCTTTTTTCTCGGAACAGTAAATAATATACTTTGGGGCTTTAATTGTAATATGCATTTTATTTGCTACAGGATACAACTGAGGGATCAGAGGAAAAACAGAATTCATTCCCTTAGTAGTTTATTTAAATGTTCCCCTGAATGAATGACTATAAATTATTGATTACATGAAGGCACCAATATTATTGTGAACTCTTATACTTTTAAATTGGCACAACCTATCATCTCTTTTTTTCTGTAGTTAATTTAATCTGTGCCCAAAGATGGCAAAAAGCACAACTTAATCTTACACGTTTGATCTTGAATCAATAACGCCAATGACACGACGACATGTAAGGTCATGTACTGTAAATGCCTTCAGTTGTGTTCTGTTTTCAGGTTACAGTCATAAACAGTTCAACTGATAGTCACACCTACATTTTTTGCTTGCTACCTTGATTTGACTCTGCATAGACACTTATTTGCTGCTGTTCTGGGGGCTTTTAATTATGCGTGTCTGTTTACATTTTGAAAGAAAAACACTCATGTAAACACATTTTGTTTGGCTTCGAGAATAAGAGGATTTGTAAATCACATGTAAACCACTCTCTGATTTTACACCCCATATTAAAATGTGTTTTGGTCACTTGAATCACAAACAGTGTACTAAAAGTATTGAAAGGTTTTGCTGCAAAGGACAACTTTCCAGCTTTTTCACCTAACGTAATCACAATAGGACATAGTGGATCTCAAATCTGGCAGCTGAAATCCCAAAATAAACATTGGATTTCTATGGTTGGATACCTCAGTTTGGGCCGAAGGCCCAGACCAAAGGAAAATATGTAGACAGGAGACGCATTTACTGTGAAATGGGTCTTGATTGACCACTTTTGATGGGACAGACTGAACGTCATTTTAGCACTAGGGCCTATAAGTTGCCAAAATGTGTACTTCTAACACTTGCCCCAGTGTTTCAGTTTCAGACACTTTTACAATGCAATTATTAAAGAAATAAATTTCAAAACATTCAAAATCCACTGACTCTTAAATGTGATGTCTCAATAGGCATGACATGTTATACTATATGTTACCACTACCATATATGTACCATATATTTACCATGGTATATATCAGTGTGTCATCTCTAATACTGTTACAAGTATACAGTATTTTTTTTTAAACATGGTTTGGGAAATATGCTAATTTTCCCACCATAATATTGATTTTATTATGACTACATAAATCCTTCCAGCTAAAGATGATCAATGGAAAGACTACACACGCTGTTCATTAACAGACCACATTTTAGAGTTGTTGAAAAATGTGGCAGTTTTGAATCTGTTTGCTATTTGTCTAAAATGCCGAATGAACAGTCTAATTATTGTCTGAATGCCTTAAGACGTGGTGTCTGCCACTTGCTCCAAATGTCTGAATTCTCAGACTGTAGCAGCTGCATCCTACTGTTTATGTCTATACAGTGTCTCCTTGTTAAATGTGATTGCTCAACTTTTCATGCTCTACCATCAGAAAAACTATTTCTGGAGCAGGTTTACATCGTCTCTGATGTTTCCAGGCTCCAGATGTAGAAGATAGTCTTAGGGTTGTTTCGGGCAATGCAAGATCGAGTCTCGGCTTGTGGCCCCATTCCTGACCCCATTTTGCTCTCTCTTGTTTCCTGTCAGTTCTCTGTACTGCCCTGTTCCAATAAAAGTAAATACAGTCAAAAAATGTTTCCAGACCGCAACCATCTCAAATTCCTACTTGACCTATGTCAGGAATGCAGTAGCAGTGTTCATTCATTTAGCATTCCGAGAATAAATATGCACTTGATTTGTAATGCATTTGATCATTTTTTTTAGAGTTATTTTGTTCTTATGTTTATTTTGCTGTTTTCATGATAGTTGTATGAGTATGGTTGAAATACTCATCTTTAGTACTCTAAATTAATCTAAAAAAGAAGGGATTTTGAATGTTAAAAGGTCTGTCATGAAACTCTAGATAGATCTTTGTTTATATAGCACTTTACACAATACAGATTGTTTCAAAGCAGCTTTACAGTGATAACAGAGAAAGATGGATTTCGGCTGTTGTTCAGCTGAAGTCAGATCATTGTTGATCCAGTTCCATTGTAAAGATCATCAGTTATTAATTCATTCCAGTTCAGCATTATCTTGACCTAGAAAAAGTGTTCGTCTGGCCTTCATCGGCCTCCATTTAGAATAAATCAGCTTGCCTTAGGCCACTAATATGACTAAAGTCTTCATCTTGTTTGAGTGGATATCATTTTAGGGGTCCTTGATTATGAATTCACTTTTTTAACTTTAGTTAGTGTGTAATGTTGCTGTTTGAGCATAAAGAACATCTGAAAAGTTACGACACTCAAAGTATTTTCTTTTACAGAAATCGCTATTTAAGGACTACAACAAACGGCTGGTAGGGACTACAACGAGCTTCTTTCCGGGTTGGTGACATCACAAACCCTAAAATTTACATAAACCCCGCCCCCGAGAACACGCAACAAAGGGGGTGAGGCCATGTTGGGCTGCTTTAGAGAAGAGGAAGAGTTGTTGTAGTAGAGTGTTGTTATCATGCCGTCATTTTACACCGGACTGCTTCACAAACGAGGGTCAATTCAACACAAAAGATTAACATGACAGCACATGCTAGTCAATGAGTTGAATCAACTCCACAGCAACTACATAAATTTATCCACTAACCATTCAGAAACGTCCAGTTTCATTCTAAAAGTTTTAACTTCTTCCTGAGTCTCCCCATCAGTGTCCGACTCCGGACTCCAAGCTATAATAAATGATCTGTGGGGTATTTTGAGCTGAAACTTCACAGACACATTCTGGGGACACCAGAGACTTATATTACATCTTGTAAAAAGGGGCATAATAGGTCCCCTTTAAAATTTTTAAAAGTACTGCTGACTTCTTGTGAATAGATTTTGTAGTATGTGTAAAACTTTTTCAGTGAAAGGAACCTTTTATACCTGTAAGTAATATTTTTGTCATCAGGATTGTTGATGGGACGTGTATGGAAATACAGTATAGAATGCAAACATCTTGTGTTGGGCATGTGTTCACAGGTATTTTAGGGGATGTAGGCGGTATCTTGAGTTGTATGTAAAGGTGCACTATGTCACGTTTACTTGTTTTCCTGGCTAAACAAACAATAAGTGTAGTATACATTCATTTTATTTATTTATTTTCAAAAGGCCTATTCTGTAGAGATAAAACATTTTTACAGTGAACCAAGTTGCTCTTTTTATTATTTGTAAATTAGCAATTGAAATCCTTTTTTATCAACTGCACTGCAGTACTTTATCACCAATATTTTCCATACAATTGTAGTTGTTCAGAATTGTTCAGAATCGTTTAATGTCACATTCAGCCAGTCCAGGCAGTTCAGCAGTTTTCAAAATCTGGCTGTTTGCAAAACCCCTGGAATAAGTGGTTCTCCAGGCCTTGATTTGAGGAACCCTGATGGAAAATTGTCCCTATCATGGCCCGTTCAGCAAGGTGACCAGCTTGCCAATTCAAGATGACTAATAAACTGTCATGTTTTCCAAGATATATTTATAGAAAACCTTATTTGAAGCTTTTTATTAGAGAAGACAGAGATCAGACACTTACTGTTCATTTCTGTAATATAAACAGATACTGACTAGCCGAAAAACTCGAATGCTTGATTTATAAGAAATAATCAGATCAGCCAAGCTAACCTAAATAAACACAGCACTGTTATTATTTCATTTGAATGTTATTAATGGTTTTGGATCAAAATCTAGACGAGTGCTATTAGAAGAGACACTGCTGTCAAACATTGTTGAGAAATCACAGACTAATAATTCACAAAATCTTAATCCCTCTCTTTCTCTGATCAGATGTTGAGAGTGAGTGCGTGGAGTTAGCGTGTGTGAGTGGAAGAGAACTCTGTTGTATAAGTGAATTTTTCTGTTTTGCAGCTTGTTTGTGTCAGTCTTTTGTTTGGCAAGCGTCTTAAGCAATAGGAGGTGCGCTGTCGATCAGCGAAAGCTGGTCGATATGGCAGCATCTCAAAAGTTCACCCAAAAATGAAAATTCAGTCATAATTTACTCCCCCTCATGTTGTTTCAAACTTGTATAAATTTCTTTTGTGATGTCTCAGTAAGTCACTGTGTGTCTGTACCAGAGCTACAGGTGAATGTCTGACGTGATTTTGCACCTGGACTGAATCAACGTGCTTTCAAAAAGGGACTCTTCAAACTGACAGCGGGAAGAGAGTTGCTTGTTGTTGGTGTTTGTCATGAGGCTACCGGAGCTCTTGGGGGATATGGAGGTTGCGGGACACCACCGCCGCACTAAAGGAGTTCTCGTTCTGATTGACCTTCCCTAGAATGATGTTTTGTTGGTTGTGTTTGTCTGAACTGTTTACACTTGTATTACTTACATGCACACGCTAACACGCTGATTATTCATCTATACTGATTATATTTTATTAAGAAGAGGTTGTGTGGCCTCTCCCTGATTTTGATGCATTCCTTGGAAAAGAATCGTAACACTTTGTTCTGCTGAAAACTAAGAAAGTTATTTGGAAGAATGTTTGTAACCAAGCAGATCTCACCACCCCCATTGACTACCATAGCATTTTTTTTTCCTACTATGGTAGTCAATGGGGATGGTGAGATCTGCTTGTTTACATTCTTCCAGATGACTTCCTTTGTGTTCAGCAGAACAAATTTATACAAATTTGAAACAACTTGAGGGGGAGTAAATGATGAGTTTTCATTTTTGGGTGAATCATCCCTTTAAAGTGGAGGCATAGCATTAAAGTCATCTCCGAGGAGCGTTGTTCTCTTGAGGAGTGCACAATTGCAGTTGCTGAAGTAGTAGGATACTCTAGTATTTTGTCTGCAGCTAGAATGAATAGTGCTATAGTGATTTTTTTGAATGATGTGGAGAAAGTTAACAACGTTGTAGTGAAAGGGATTGTCGTTAACAATGCGTTTACCCTGGTAATACCTCTGGTCCAGCCGGCAAAAAAGATTATGCTTTCAAATGTACCACCATTTATTAGAGATGTGGGGAAGATGTAATATGTTCTTCCAGCAGTAGGGGGGAGCTGTGTTTCATTGTTTGATTGTGCCCTCTTTATATGGGTGGAGCTGTTGTTGGTCACAATGCTCTTCCTTTGTGACAAGGTAAGGAGGGTCTTCCCTGCCCTTTGTTATCTTATAAATGTATATGATTATTTTGACCATCCGTGTTATATAAAGAGATATATTGTTGTTAGAGAGGTTTACTAACGTATATGTGCAGTTATTTTTGATGGATGGTTTCGTATTTCTGATATTATTTCATATGTTGTAAATTCCATGTGGTGGAGTATATTTTTCCTTATATTGTATTGTGTTCAAGGTTTATTTGTGTATTTTGTGGTTTGTATCATTTGTATTTTGCATATATTTTACATCTATCTTTAGTTTTTTGTATGTTGTTGTTTATTTTTCCTTAGTTTGCAACCATGTGATTGGCTGCAGCTACAGCTATTTTGCTGCCTGTTGTAATTTGATATATAATGTTTTGATGTTAATTTGGAATTAACACAATGCTCTTCCTTTGTGACAAGTGGCTGATGTGTACGAGACAAATAAAAAGAAAGCTTCACTGCTGTGACACAACGACGGTCTTGGTGTCCTCCTCTTACACCCAGTATATCACACAACGCAGAGACATTTGGGGGAGCACACCAACGAAGAGGGTTACAGAGATATGATATGATTGAAAGAGATTTAATGAGACATGGTAAAATTGTGTCTAAAATCAGGAAGATCTAGTTAGGTTGCGGGTCACCTCAGCTGAAACCTGCGGTTTCATTTAGAAGACAGGCACACATGATTCTAAAAAATCAAAATGATCTCACATGATTGAAATAAAGTGGTAAATTATGTTTGTTTTTTTATTTAGCACCAACAAAGCACTCATGTCGCTTCATAAAATTAAGTTTAAGCCACTGGAGTCACATGGAGTACTTTAATGAAGTTTTTCCTACCTTTCTGGACCTTGGAGTGGTAGTTGCATTGGATCTCTATGGAGGGACAGAAAGCTCTCAGACTTCATCAAAAAGATCTTAATTTGTGTTCCCAAAATGAACAAAGGTCTTATGGATGTGGAGGGTGAGTAATAAATGACAGAATTTTCATTTTTGGGTGAACTAACCCTTTAAGATGGACAATTATGATTATGTGATCTATGCAACTTCAGAATGTATGAAGTGCTCTGGCTGTGGACAAGAAGGACAATATGATTCATGCTCTTCTAGAGAAGGGAGATCCGGAAGTAAGAGATGGAAATGATAATGGAGAACTCAACAAGAAAAACTTGAAAGATGTTGAGAATGAAGATTGGAAAAACAAGTACAGTGTGATATAACTGATGCTAACCAGTGTAATCGAGCGATAGCCGATGATCGCACTTGATTCTGACTACGCCACCGGGGCTTTGATACCCACGGAAATAATTAAACACAGCAACACAAGTTCTATAGCTAGTGAATAACAGAGACGTGACCTTCAAGTACAACGCTTTTTATTAACAATCAGTACTGAAATCTCTGAGTAAGCATTCAACTTATAGACCCTTAGCGGTTGGTACAAATAGGACTCAAATAGCAAAATCAATAATAACACAAAAAGAAATAACTTCAAAACAAATATCAGTATATGACCATCAGCCTAAAACTTATGAAAAAAATAAATGAATAAATCATAAGCAAAACAGCAGAGCTTAGACATCAGAGGTCCATATGCATACAACTCCACAAAGGAAGATCTGTCAAACAGAAAAACAAAACATAAATACAAAGCAACTTTATCAATCTTTAACAAACTAAATAAATAAACTATATAAAATCAACACAAATAAAACACCTGTCACGGCGCCAATCTAACACAGCGTCGTAACCACTCAAAACACACAATCCTTTAAATCACCCAATGAGTACACATGAATATTATCACTATAACAAACCTAACCATCTAATACTGTCGTAATCCAAGAGTGGACTAGAAACACTGCGTGATACAGCTCATTGCTATAGGCCAAACACGGCGTCCACAACTTGCTATAGGCGAAACACGGCATCCACAACTTGCATAATATTGCATACCGCCCACGCGCTCACACTTTTGCATCGGGGGGTTATCTCTCTACAATTAACAGAATAGACCATGTAAAAAACAAAACATCCTTATACAAGCTCTTACAGCAACTAAACAAATGCCACACTCATACCTTGCTATGGCGCTTCAGGGTCACAACACCGGAAGGAGACGGAAAAGATCAAAACGTCAGAAAATTACACAGTCTGCCAACATTTGCGCTATTTATAGGGCAAAGTAGATACATATGCCCCACCCCGTACACCATCCTTATTATCCACTCGGTCACACTAGGTTGCAATGAAGGTGAGGAAGACATAGAAATGATAGAGAATGAAAGTGTTTTAAAAACACCTGCAATAAAATGGAAATTGAAGAAAAAAAGGCTATTGGAAGAGAGCTAGGAAAGTGACTGGAGATGAAATGTCAGGAAAAGGTGTTGGATTCAGATGGAATCAGATATGAGCAATATTGATGAGCCTGGCCCAAAAAGTGGAAGTGTCTGGGTGCTTCTCATTTCCTTATTATTTGTGCATTTAAGATTAAGATAAATCTCTTTCCCTTGATCGCAACCCATTTTCTATTTTATGAAATTATGCATGTATGTGTGAGACTAGTAAAAAAAAAATTTTGTTACTACAGTGCAACAAGTTGCTCTTTTTTATTTGTAAACTAACAACTGAAATCCATTTTTACCACTGCACTGCAGTACTTTATCACCAATATTTTCTGTACAATTGTAGTTCAGAATTGTTCAGAATCGTTTAATGTCACATTCAGCCAGTCCAGGCAGTTCAGCAGTTTTCAAAATCTGGCTGTTTGCAAAACCCCTGGAATAAGTGGCTCTCAAGGCCTGGATTTGAGGAACCCTGATGGAAAATTGTCCCTATCATGGCCCGTTCAGCAAGGTGACCAGCTTGCCAATTCAAGATGACTAATAAACTGCCATGTTTTCCAAGATATATTTATTGAAAACCTTATTTGAACCTTTTTTATAATTCAAGACAGAGGAAGCACTTACTGTTTATTTCTGTAATCCAAACAGTTACTGACTAGCCGAAAAACTCATGCTGGAATTTATAAGAAATAATCAGACCAGCCAAGCTAACCTCAATAAACACAGCACTGTGAGTACTTTATCACCAACATTTTCCGTACAATTGTAGTTCAGAATTATTCAGAATCGTTTAATGTCACATTCAGCCAGTCCAGGCAGTTCAGCAGTTTTCAAAATCTGGCTATTTGCAAAACCCCTGGAATAAGTGGCTCTCAAGGCCTGGATTTGAGGAACCCTGATGGAAAATTGTCCCTATCATGGCCCGTTCAGCAAGGTGACCAGCTTGCCAATTCAAGATGACTAATAAACTGCCATGTTTTCCAAGATATATTTATAGAAAACCTCATTTGAACCTTTTTTATAATTCAAGACAGAGGAAGCACTTACTGTTTATTTCTGTAATGCAAAGAGTCACTCACTAGCCGGAAAACTCACAAATAAGTTGCTCTCCGGAGGCAGATCTAAGGAAGCCTGCCTGCAAGGGGAGCAGTTTGCCAAGCCATGTGAAGATGACTAATAAACTGCCTGAGTCTGGAAAACAGTTCATGTTGTCCAAGACCTTATCTGGAGCTTTTTATAAGAGAAGACAGATAGTTTGCACGTACAGCGCTACCCCTTCATTTCTGTAGTCTCTGCTAACAGTTACTGACTGCCAGAAACCTCATGGTTGAATTTATTAGAAAGCTAGCATCAATAAACACCACACTGTGATTATTTCATTCATATTTTATTAATGGTTTTGGATCTGTTGTGTTTATAATCAACTTGACTGATTTAAACTAGTCCCACTAGACGTTCAATCTAGCCGTAATCTGATTATCAAGATCTAGATGGTCATTATGATGTAAATATCATAAGACAACATATGATCATTAAAATCACATTCCTGTCAATCTCATGCAACTTTTAAAACAGCTATGGAATTCACACTTAACATTTGAAACAGTCAATGAATTTAAAACAGTCCATTTGAATGTGACTGTCTGATGTTACTGTGATCATTTGTCCTTTATGAAGAAACGTCTCTTCAGTTAGTCTTTGACCCAAAGCAATGCATTTTAATAATGTTATATCCATTGTTGAAAAACTTGACCTGATCAGTCTTTTAAGTTATATTCAAGTGTTAAACAACTATAAAATCAGCTATATTTTATACTGCGGGGCTGTTGTATGCTTGAATCTGATTGGTTGACGAACATTCTAAGGTGTGCAATTATTTTCAGGGAAACGCACGGCTAAAGTAGTTCCAGGCAGGTCTTGACTGCATTGCATGTCCATATTAATTTGCCAAATGATTTCAGTTATTTCAAAAGTCCTTACAGCCTACAACAGCAGAAGAACCAAAACCCACAATGACATTGACCAAGTAAATGCTTTCTTTTCTGTTATTTGAGTTATTTGGAAACCTGTATGGAGGCGGGTGCCATTTTCTTTGAAATTCATTTTTTCCTCCTGTTTTTTCTGAGTGAGACAGGGAAGTATTGCTGTTTTTCTTTTCATTTTCTTTTTGTAATAGGTAATTTAGAAGATTAAAATTTATTTTGAACCTTTTTGTTTATTATTTTGGCCTTGCTCTCTCCTGAAGCTTTTGTTTTCTACTTCTTTTCTGTTTTAATAAATTACGCTTCAGTTTGATCTTTGGTTGGCAGCATTTCTTTCTTGAGCTGGGGCTGGAGATGAGAAGTTCCCTATGGTCTCTCTCATTTTTGTTACATTTACCCTTAACCCCTAGACCAGGGGTCGGCAAGTAAGTTTGGCATCGGGCCAAAATATTTTTCACCACTAGATGGCAGGCCAGAACATAGTCAAAGGATAATTTAGGAAATGAATTGATGAAAAATGCAACTAGAATTGCCTGCGAGAGACTGTTCTAGTGTCTTTTGTAACTGGTAGTGAGCTGTTACTCTGTGTTAAATCCTGTAGTAGGACAGTCATTAGCAAAAAGCCACATTCGTGTGGCGGTTTCCGGGTTTTACACTGGATAAATTAATAAAGCAGAGTAGTGACACGTAACCTGGCAAGTATCTTCATTCACCAACTTGCAACACAGACTGCCTTGCTAAAAAACACATATGTGGGAGATGCGGAATGGATAAAAACTAAAAAAATAAAAGAGGACTTGAATCATGCTCTTGAGTCATGCTCTTAATGAACTATGTTTTATTTCCTCTTTCCACATTGTTGTAGGAAACTTTTTCCTCGTCGAAGCAGAGACCAGGAGACGTTGGGATATCTTTCAAGCAGAAGTTACTCTTTATTGAGAAACGCGCTGTGCGTCGCTGTAGTCATCCAGGTCCACTAAGGCAGGGTACATTGTAGTTTATATACATTCAAGAGGGAGGGATACATAGAGTAGAGGTGGAGACAATCTAAACAAAGCATGCAAATGCAGTGCAGGAATCAGCCCGTTACCGGCATTTCCCCAGCCCTGATCTAATCAACATAATAGTGTCATTCAAAGGCATAGGTGCTAATCCAATCAGTCTGACAGTATAGCCCATACCTTCACATTATCATAGAGACAAAGGCAGAGCTAGAAAGTCATCCTTTTTACCTTAAAATGCTAAATACAATGTACTTCACCATATTATTTCATGTGATGTTATGTCAGGATGTAGGATCAGCAGATCTTAAACAGATTCTTAAATTTGTAATCCCACAGTCCCCCCTTTGAGAGTTCTAATAACTTTCACATAATACAAATTTAAACCTTCTTAAATCCCTTCTTTAACCTATGTTTGTTAACATAAGTCCCATCTTCCAGTCATGTAACTTGTAACAGATACAGGCACATACATCTTATTCTATGTCGTGTCCAACATTTACATAAGTGTTGTTCTTTAACTTGAGTATACTGTTGACACACATATACAATGCAGGGTGGTAATATGTTGTATAAACTACATGATGACACAGAAAACCATGTAGCATAAGCGTGGAAGTCCTAAAAGTCCATGGCGCCTGAATAGCTGTGGAGTCTGTTCCCTGTAGAGTCCATTTCCAATGCATTTCCATGTTTGTCCCAAGTTGCTCAGATGATTCTTTGTCGTTGTGCAACTCCGAGTTGCTCAGATGACTCTGTCTTCATGAAGGTTGTTCATGGATATCTGAGGTGATGCTTTACACCAGGTGCTGCTTATGAGCCTGTCATGGCATATACACATACCTGCAACACAAGAAAACAAAGAAACAGCAGACCAGCAGTATTCATGCATAGACTTTAGTACGTTAGACCTCTGATGATCGTATAGTTTTTCTGTCTAACTCTGATCATCATAAACTTCTAGTGATCGTATAGTGGTTTTGTTCCTTTTTTTTTTTTTTAACCTAGTCTTAATCAATTTGACACCTATAGACCAGTAAGGTGGGGATAAACTACTGAGAGGGGGAAACCTATGAGGAAGTCTTCACCACAGGGTTGACCCCCGAGGCCTGTTGCACTTCGGTTCTTCCCTGGGCTCCTCACTAGTCTGTGTGTCCTATTCTCTCCCTGTAGTTAATTTGTAAACTTTACTGTGCTACATCTCCATCTTCCAATGAAACATTAGTCATAGCAGACATCATAACCCACAGAGCATGGATAAGTGAATGGAGTGTGTTGTAGCATAACATTTAAGGCTGTGAGTGTACTTAACCAGTGTACCCCAAATGGTGGAAGTGACAGTCAACTTTCTTTTGTTCAGAATGAGTCTTTCAGCTTTCTTGTAGATTACTGGGGAAATTAAGCACTCACAGCCCAAATGGTTAGCATGTCAGTAAGCTGTTGCTCCAAGTGTTTGGAGAAGAGGGGAGGGGCAGTTTCAGTGTAGCAAGTAGACTGAGTAGGAGCTGAGTAAAGCTGTTCATTTCTTTAAATGTCTTTTTGTTTTTCCTACACTCTTTCATCCAATGTCCAGGTTTACCACAGTAATGACAACTGCCTTCTCTCTTAGGACATTTACGTTTCTGTCGATTCTCTGTGTTGACCTTAAAGGATGCTGCTGCAATCTTTACTCTTGTCTTGACATCCGAGTCTCTTTCCCAAATAGCTAACCGATCTAAGTTGTTTTGCAGAGTTCCATTAGACCATGTGAGGTCTAAGAAAGGCAATGCATTTTTGTATTCTGATGAAAGCCCATCAAACCACATGCGAACCAGTGGTCCATTATCCTCTAACACCTTCTCTGGAGTGTCAGCTATTCCACTGTATGCTGCAGCTGACTGACAAAATCTTTCAGTGTACTCACTTACAGTTTCATCCTTCTTCTGTACACAACTAGTGATCTTTGACCAGTCCACCTTTGGTCCAACAAGGTTCTGTAACACTCTCAGAACTCCTTCTCTCAATTCACCTTTGCTGGAATGCTGAAACTCAGAATTATTTACAGCACTTTCAAAATCACTGAATTCTGACTCTTTCAGGATTTGTGACATTAGCTGGGTGACTTCAGTTAGGGACATATCATAGAGCTTCATTTTCCTGGACAACTCTGTCCTAAACTTAGAAAAATTTCTGTGCACTGATGGCAAACTCTCAACAAGTCTTTCTATGTCTTCAGGACCTAGAGCGGTACTGACTGCTTGTAACTGGAGTATGGGGGTTACAGATGTAACTGTGTCAACACCTTTTACCCTACTCTGAGCCTTTTGTCTCGCTCCACACACTTGAACTGCATTTACATCTTTATCCATGAATCCAGTATTGCTATTGCCCTCTAGTCTACAGAAAGACTCTAAGTCAGGATAGCTTTCATCTGACTGTTGGTCTTTTGAGTCACATTTGGTTGAGGCTTTGTTAAGGCCCAACTTCTGCGTGAGACGAGACACTCGAGTGTGCAACTGTTTGTTCTGCTCTTCTAACTTAGCAATACGTTGGATTTGTTCTTGTGCAATGGATAGAGTAAATTCTCTGTGGCAGCAGATAATGCCCTTCATATTTTTCTTCCGAATACAAGCACCAAGTACCTTTTTGCATTCTTCAATAGACCAAACTTTTTCTGGATGAATCCCAAATTTCTTTGTCAAATCCAATCTGACTGACTCAGTCACTATTGAGTCCATGTGCTTTCCTAACAATGATTTGAACTCACTATCTGTCCATAAAGGGGTAGCTAGTCCACCTTTCTCAGTTGTTGGAATTAGTCTAGCGTTCTTAACATTTTGTAATGTCTTTCTGGCACAACAATACACTTCAACACTTCCCTGACAGAGCAGAGGTTAACCTAGTTAATACACATCGTAATATATTCAACCTTCTCTGGTGAGCAGAGTAGAACCAACTTGCTTACACACTGTAACAGTTGTAACCTTCCCTGAATTAACAGAGGATGAACCTTCTTCTCTAGCAAAGTAGAGAATGACTATTCTGTTAACACACCACCTTCCCTGATTAAACAGAGGATAAACAACCTTCCCTTATAAAGCAGAGGATAAAACTTCCCTAACTTTACAGAGGATAAACCAATATTAGCACGTGATGCCAATCTTCCCTGCCTGAGCAAAGGATACCAATATTAGCACATAATGCTAATCTTCCCTGATTAAACAGAGGATAAACTTCATCTCTAAAAGAACATTTTTAGAGGGTAACTTAGTTAACCAAACCCTACAGCTGTCTGTTAACTCTTCTCTGACGGCGCAGAGGATAACAACTTGGTACTGGTCTTAATGGTTCTTTTGGATAGAGTATCACTCACCAACCCTTGGGTGTACAGGAAAATTCAGCTTGGATCTTCTTTTGGATCAGATCTTTGTTGTGCTTGAAGTTTCAATCAGGATTGAGGTGAGAAGCTCTATCCGGGTCACGGCACCAAAACTGTAGGAAACTTTTTCCTCGTCGAAGCAGAGACCAGGAGACATTGGGATATCTTTCAAGCAGAAGTTACTCTTTATTGAGAAACGCGCTGTGCGTCGCTGTAGTCATCCAGGTCCACTAAGGCAGGGTACATTGTAGTTTATATACATTCAAGAGGGAGGGATACATAGAGTAGAGGTGGAGACAATCTAAACAAAGCATGCAAATGCAGTGCAGGAATCAGCCCGTTACCGGCATTTCCCCAGCCCTGATCTAATCAACATAACAGTGTCATTCAAATTCATAGGTGCTAATCCAATCAGTCTGACAGTATAGCCCATACCTTCACATTATCATAGAGACAAAGGCAGAGCTAGAAAGTCATCCTTTTTACCTTAAAATGCTAAATACAATGTACTTCACCATAGTATTTCATGTGATGTTATGTCAGGATGTAGGATCAGCAGATCTTAAACAGATTCTTAAATCTGTAATCCCACATTGTGAATAATAAATGTGTATCATTTTAATTTGCTTGTTACACAATGGAGCCTAACTTACTGTAATAATTATTTGACGTAGCTTACTTTTACACTCAGAATTATTCCTTGGCATCCTCACATATTAAACTGCATTTTTTTAAATTGTTTGCATGCTGGAGGTACGCTATTACGTAGAGTGCAGAGTGATGTTAACATTTAAGCTAGCTGGTGAGAGAAAATGGCACAATCAAAGAGTCTAAAGAGAAAATGGGCATACAAAGAAGAATGGAAAGACAACTATGCGTTCATCCTACCTAGTTTTGCGAATGCAAAACAAGTCTTATCTGCAACGAAGTTGTCGCTGTTTGCAAAGAATATAATATTAGATGGCACCACGAGACAAAGCATGGCCTTTCTGCTCCAAACAGAGGCACAAAATCGCAAAATTGAAGCACTGACAGCAAGGTATGCACACAGCAGCAGGATCCTAGTGCAGAGCCTCACAGATCAACAGAAAGTGACAAGTGCATTCCTAAAAGCGTCTTGGGTGCTCGCACGACACAACCGTCCATTCACTGACAGTTACACCTATCTGTGTGGTCTGCTATCCGGTGCACAGATCTGCTGTCAGATGCTGTGCAGGAAGTTATGATAAGTGTTCTCATTCAGGCCAACTACTTTTCCCTAGCCATTGATGAGAGCACTGACAACACAGATGTAGCCCTGATGTGCGTCTATGTTAGATACTTTGATGTAGGAGTTCAGGGAAGAGCTGCTTTCTCTTATTCCATTAGAAGGGCACACAACTGAGCACATTGTATTTATGAAAGTAGAAGAGTTGTTTAGGCTGCATTCATTGTCATTTGAGAAGGTTAACCTAATCGTGACAGATGGGGCTCCTGCTATGGTGGGAAAGCACAGAGGTCTGATAAGCAGAGTGAAAGAGATCGCCCGCCAAATACATTGACTGCACTGCCTCATCCACCAGAGTGTCCTTTGCACCAGGCTCAGCGGTGAGCTAAAGGAAGTTATGGATAAAGTGCACACAGCATCGTCTTTTCTGACAACTTATGGCTGAGTCAGAAGAGGCCACTCACGATGACTTGCGCTGGTTAAGCAACGGAAACACGTTGGGCAGCTTCTGTGCGCTTCTGGATGAGGTCAAGGCGTTCCTTAAATTAAGCAAGATTAGGGCAGCAGCTGATCACCTTGCCCTCTTGGAAGATGAAAAATTCATGTCTAATGTTGCATTTTTAGCAGATACATTTGGCCACCTAAACCAGCTTAATCTGCAGCTACAGGGGAGAAGCAAATCCCTAGTGGACATGGTTGAAAAACTGGAATCATTCACGAGGAAGCTGGAGTTGTTGGAGTCAGATATATCAACTGGCCGGCTGCTACATTTCAGTACACTAAAAACACAGGCCCTGGGACAAGTGACAGAGCTGATGGTGGACTTCTTCAAGCAGCTACAGGCCAACTTCACTTCTAGGTTTGAGGACTACTCTATCCCAAAGAATAGTATTGCTTTTGTGTGTGACCCTCTCACAGTCCGACCAGGAGACTTCTCCTCCCTGGCGAAAAAAACGATCCCCTTGTTGGACGAGGCAGCATTTCAGAAGGAGTTAATTTCCAAACAACTTCCCTCGTCATTGATGCGCTCAGAAGTGCGGAGTCTGTGAGTGCCTTTTGGGTGGCATGCTCAGAAGAGTACAGCACAATCAAAACACTTGCATTTTATGTGCTGACAATGTTCCCTTCCACCTACACATGCGAGTCGACCTTCTTATCAATTAATGCGATAAAGACACATGAGAGAAATCGCATAAAAACCTGGAGAACTGAGGCTGTTCTGCATCCATAATCAAGATTTTTTTTTTGCTGATTGTCTTGTCAATCTTTTTGATAAAAAGGAAGCTGAATTTGCTTTGTTAATGTTCAAGTGTTGGTGCTGAGGCCCCGCGTTATAAGTAAACATTTCAATGGTTCACTGTTAGTTTTTTTATACCACACATTTCATGACGGCTATTTTAGAAGTGTGTCTAGCGATCCACAGACTCTTTTGAATGTCTTTCAGAACTTTTAAAATTAAAAGCTCTCAATTCATCTCAAAATAAAACATAAAAGGTTCTTGTACTTTTATTTTGAAGGCAAAATCACTAAAGACGAAGTGATTGTGAGTAACTGTTGCTGTCATGACAGATCTATTTCAGAACCAGCCGCTATCAAAATAATCTGGCTGCAGGCGCGGGCCAGATATTATTGCTGGCGGGCCAGTTTTGGCGACCACTGCCCTAGACTTAAAGAGGGGAGATCGTAACACAACTTAAAAGCTACATGACATTTCTCACTAGTGAGGTAATAACAGTGCTGTTCTTGGAGCAGATTTACTTACAGTTTTCCTATAAGTAGAGACGCTGCTGCCAAACACTGTTGAGAGACGCACAGATTCAGGTAATTCACACATGCTTAATTTCTCTCTCTCTCTCTCTCTCTCTAATAACTGCATTAGTCTGCTATCAATGGCTCAAGCCTCCATTACTAGCTCTAAAATGACTTTCAAAGCTAGCTTGCTATTGCTAGCTTCTCTGAAATTGCCTACCCTACCTTTAAGACACTTTACAGGTGATAGATAATTAAGGTCACAGTTAAAATAACTTAGGACATTAAAAAGACCCTTCTACCTACTCTGAAAAACACCAGGAGAAAGATGTCCAGGGTCCCTGATCACCTACTGAACATGTCATAGTCCTGCCGCAGGAGGCATGAGGACTGCAGATGTGAACAGAGCAATAAACTGCAATGTGCGTAATGTAAGACACCTAAGACAGCGCTACAGGGAGACAGAAGCAGATTCTGACTGTTACTTTTCATATCGACACTCCTTTATTCAGGGAATCATTATTCAATTTCTGTTCATTAGTTTTTGTCTCTGTTGTTGAATCTTTTTATGCTCATACAAATATTTACATGTTACAAAATTTGCTAGAGATAAAAGCAGTTAAATGTAAGAGAATGTTTTTTTTTTTTTTGCTGAGTTTAGTTAAAACACTGGGGAAAAAACTAAGTAAGTGATTTTGTGCATTAAAGTTACTTCAATGGGAAAATATCTGTCCATTTCATCAGTCAAATTCATGCCTAGCGATAATTTAACTTCTGTGGCTAATAGAAGATTTTCAATATTATGGGTCCTATCACACAACCAATGCGACGCCAGGCGCGACGCAAGTATTTTTCGCTAGTTTCTGCCCGACGCAGTTATCATTTTCACGTCCAGCACCCACGTTGTTTAAATAGCAAATGCACTCATTCCCATCTGTTCGCCCATCGGCGTGCTGGTTTGAAAACGAGGTTCAAGCACATTGTTGGCGTGTTGCTATTTTGAGGCAATTTAAAACGACTGCGCAGTATTTTTTTTTTGTTATTTAAAGGGCGTGTTAGTAATATGCACCTATCGGTGGGTACACAACGCACGTACACTCTGCTTGTTACACACACAGGGATGCGCAGCAGCACACAAACATGCCAAATATTAAAATTAAAAGGATTACAATATAAAAGATTATTAATGTGTTCATTAAAGGGGTGGTATAATGCCACTTTTATAATTTGTAAAATAAGTCTATGATGTCCCCAGAGTGTTTCAGCTCAAAAAACCCCACAGATCATTTATTATAGCATGTTAAATTTGTCACTTTTTGAAGGTGAGCAAGAACGCTCCGTTTGTGTGTGTGTCCCTTTAAATGCAAACGAGCTTCTGCTCTCAAAAGGAGGCGGAGTTTCAGGAGCTCGTGTTAGCACTTAGAAGCTCTGATTAAGGTTACCTCACGCCTTTTATTTTCAAAACAGAGTCTGCCAATGAGAGAGACTAAAGAAGAAGTGACATTTTGAATGCAACAGGACGTTTCTGAACGGTTAGTTGATGAATTTATGTAGCTGATGTGGAGTTAACTATCTTAAAGTCATTGATTAGCATATTCTGTTATGATAATCTATAAATCGCTCATGTGGGAACTGTTGTAAGATGCCTGCAGAGCCAGAGAATATGCTGCATGAAGATAGAACAGGTATAGTTTAGTTTAATTACGGTTATAACTTGTCATTTTGTCATCTTGCTTTTATGGCATGCTATTGCATTTGTATTACGTACTGTATTGCAGTAACATGGCCTCACCCTCTTTGTTGCGTGTTCTGGGGGCAGGGTTTATGTAAATTTTAGGGTTAGTGATGTCACCAGCCCGGGAAGTAGCTCGTTGTAGTCTCTACCAGCCATTTGTTGTAGTCCTTAAGCAGAGAATTCTTTAAAAGAAAATATCTCCCTTTGCATTGAACTTTGAGCGTCGTAACTTTGCAGACGTTGTTTATGCTCAACAGCAACATTACACACTAACTAAAGTTAAAAAAGTGAAATCATAATCAACCACCCCTTTAAGATAAAAATGCCCATAATGGATAGTCATTGCATGTATCAGAATTACCTATTTGCAGTAATGGCGAATGAAATTGGCTAATTATTTGACCAATCGTGCAATGCACACATGTATTTAAACTGACTCGTCAGGTTGAGGGTGTCTTTATTCCGCCATGTAAATAGCGAATCCACCATGGTGCAAGCACACCTGGCTTTTAAAGGGAATGGGAGATGGCACTCTGATTGGTTTACTGTATGTTATGCCCAAAACACACCCATGACTCATTAAAAGACTAGGTACAACCCTTTTGGACCATGCGCCTGGCACACAGACCGTTTTTTCCATCATTAAACTAGCAAAAGTGGATTCAGACATGCCCTAAGTGCACCTGCGCCATGCGCTTCAAGACCATGGCCTTATGACTTTAGCACGGAAAAACTTTCTTTTGTATTGGGATCACTGATAAACCCCCTTCTGTGAACGAATGGCAAGAAGTGTTAATGGAACTGATACCACTGGAATACCTTACATGTCTAATCCATATTGTTCACAAAATATGGGAGCATTTGTAAATGATTTGGATCCCTGAGTCGCAAACTTTGTTGTTTAAATTTCACAGATGAGTACTCTGTATATCCATCGTGTGAGCTAATATGTTGAAATGGAAGTTTGTACTTATTTTCATATTATTTTGAACAATTTGGAAATATGTTCACTTTCAAATAAGTATGTTCAAGTATGCTTAGTAAAATACTTTTCTCGGTTCTTGTCACACTAAGGCTGTTAGGGAATTAAAATGTAAAAGGCTGATTATGTTAAACTAAGTTAAACTCTAAATGCCATACTGAGAGGTTTGTTAAAGAGTAACTGTAATGATTTCACTAGACCAGCTTTGTGAGACAAAGATAAAAAAAAAGAAATAAAGTAAAACTGTGAGAAACAATGTTGCTATTGTGACATTTGGAGTGATAATTATGAGATAAAGCCAAAATTGAAATTTAGTCACATTTATGAGATAATTCACAAATGTGAGATAGACAAAGTCGCAATTGTGAGATATAAAGACACATTGCTAGGTTGTTGTTGTAAAGTTGCAATCACAAGAAATAGTCACCATTGCCTTTTTTTTTTATAATCTATGACTCAAAAACAGGCATAAGAAACCCATTTATTTTGAATATCAACACAGAGGTCCACCCACCCAATGAACTCTTTTCTCTCACATTTAACACTGCCTTCTAACCTTCCTGAAGTTGAAGGTGTTTCCTGCTGCTTTACTGTATGTCAAAAAACAGTGTCAGAACATTCTGTATTTCAGTATGCACGTGTATAGATAACATAAGTCACTGTCCGCCCCCCTCTCATTCCACACAATGATTGATGAGATGATGAAAGCATACAAAAATGTATTTTCCTGGGCTTCATGACTTACGTGTTATGAGACGGATATTAAAACAAAACACAACGTCTTCTGCGTTTGTGCATTGTGTTTGTGTGATTTACTTTGGTTGGCACTTATTTAAAGACTTCCCCTCACTTCAGGACGAGGAAAAGGTTAAGTGGTTGGATTAGCAGGAAGTGTGGAGGAGGATCACACGCAGGCCACCAGGCTCAGCCATCCCTTACAAAAAATAAGAATACTTCAGATTCATTTTATTAAGTATATCTCAAGTATATTTTTAAGTATACTTTATGTATTAAGTATACTATCAATGTTAGACAAATATGCTTAGATTTTTCTATCAGTACATACTATCAGTGAAGTATACTTAAGTGTAATTTTATGCATATTTCTGAGAAGCACATAAAAAGTAGACTGAAAGTATACTTTCTTATTTTTTGGTTTAAAAGAAGTATACTAATAGCACACTTGAATACAATTAATTTTTGTAAGGGAAGAGTAAAAGTCTCTGGTTCAAAGTTCAAGAGTTTATTTGGAAGAGGCCATGTGAACTCGAACTTATGATGGCCGGGTTCGGGAAAAAAAATCATGTCCAAAAATAAGACTGATGTAAGCTATACACACCCAACAGCTATCAGCTACTTCACACAAACAAAAAAGGAATGACTGAATGCAATCCAGTACTGTTACGGTCTAGCGGTGTAGGAACACACACGGCGAGGAATGTAAGGTCAAGAGTCAGACTTTACTAGGCAATCCAATGGAACATACAGGAACAAGGGTTACACACACTAACAACGTAAGATAACGGACAATGGTGAGGAAGGTGACTGTTTATAAAGGAAGTCCAGATGAGTGATAATGATGATGAGTGACGTGCAGGTGCAGGACAGAAGGGATGCTGGGAAACGTAGTGCTGGATCTGGTGACTGTGACAGTACTTCCCCCCTCCGGCAAGGCGCGTCCTCGCGCCGAAGAGGAATATCCAAAGGGGAGGGCCGGAGGGGGTTCAGGAGGAGGGCGGTGAAGCTGGAGGATGAGCCGGATGAAGGCCCAGTCCCCAACCAGGATGATGGACATCGGCAGCGACGCTGAAGGGAGGAGCCATGGTGGTAAAGATCTCAGCGCCACCTTGGGGACGAACGAAAGCGGCCGCGGCGATGGAAGAGGAACCCACGGCGCAGATGGAAGGCAGATGGAGCGGTTTGATGCCGATGACCCAGGCGACCGCGACGGAGCCACAGCGACGACCATCCGAGGAGGATGCAGGGATCCTGAGGGCTGAGGTGTAGCTGGAGCGACCGAGGGCGGCGGCGGAGCCTGAGTGAGGGTGGAGCTAGCTGGAGCAGTAGGGGTGGAGGGCCGGAGAGCAACGGACGGACTGCAAGTCCGTTGCGTAGGCGATGTGACGTCCGACCCTGGTGAAGCCGACGGTCCGAGGCAGCTCCACGAAGCCGATGACGACGACGAGGGAGGGAGGAGCGCAGGTGAAGGAGTCAGGGCGACGGGTCGAGGAGGAGAGACGAGGACAGATGCTGGAGGCGAAGCCACGGGATCCTTAAGCCCAGAAGGAGATGGCTCACAAAT
This sequence comes from Ctenopharyngodon idella, assembly GCF_019924925.1. Lineage (NCBI taxonomy): Eukaryota > Metazoa > Chordata > Actinopteri > Cypriniformes > Xenocyprididae > Ctenopharyngodon > Ctenopharyngodon idella. Next base: position 16,850,668 of record NC_067237.1, on the reverse strand, counting down.
GTCCCGCTATGTAACCACGTCACTGAGAGGAGGTGATGGTGTTGTAGCGGGACTGATGGGGGATAGCTCTGGCAAGACAGCAGACATGGTTGGGGTCAGGGAAGAAGGCTGAGATGGAGATTCGATCAACATTTCCAGGAGGGGATGTGGGAGAGGGAGGCTGGTAGGGATTAATGAGTCCAGTATAGAGTCTTCAGAAAGCTGGGGAGTAGAATTGTTGTTGGGAAACTCACTCTTAGTGACGGGCGGGTGGGCGGGGCTTCTGACCTGCTCGTCGTCTCCGACACTTACTCTCTCGACGCTGGATGGGACCCCCGACTCGAACCTCTCCTCAGATGGAATTACCTCAGGCTCCGGGGTGATGTCAGACTCGGTCGCTCCTCCTTGCACGGGCTCTGACGTCACGGCGGGGTCGTCGTCTCCATCTGCGGTGAGTCTCTGGTTGGGAACTGGGTTCGGCGGGGTTCTGGATCTCCAAGCACTTTAGCAGGGCTTCCCTCCAGTTCAAGCCGGTGGTATCAGGAAGATTGCAGGGTCCGTGGTAGTTCGCCCCGATCTGGAATAGTTTCTTTAAGTCATCATCCTCCAGCTGGCTGTTGATGGCAAGGTGAAGAAATATGGAAGTGAAAGACAAAAAATCATGGCTCTCCTGAGCCACAGCGATGAATTTGGCCCATTCATCCATAAGGGCGGTTCGTTATTCTGTTACAGCTGTGTAGGAACACACACGGCGAGGAATGTAAGGTCAAGAGTCAGACTTTACTAGGCAATCCAATGGAACATACAGGAACAAGGGTTACACACACTAACAACGTAAGATAACGGACAACAATGGTGAGGAAGGTGACTGTTTATAAAGGAAGTCCAGATGAGTGATAATGATGACGAGTGACTTCAGTTGCGGGTGATGATGATGATGACGTGCAGGTGCAGGACAGAAGGGATGCTGGGAAACGTAGTGCTGGAACTGGTGACTGTGACAAATACAGAAAGTGTTGATAATAATTCAATGTAATAAGAATGTATTACTGTACCAAATATTTGTTCTGTTTAAAGTTTAATGTTTTTGAAAGAAGTCTCTTCTGCTCATCAAGGCTGCATTTATTTTGATAAAAATACAGTAAGGGGCCGTTCACATATCGCGTCTAAAAATGCGTGGAAAGCGCAGCCGTGCCACTTTGTTCTTCTTTCCAATGCACTTGCGCTGCCGTGGCACCTGTCGTTGCTATGAACTGCGCTCTCCACCATGAGGAGGTTTCAGCAAAGGATTGATTGATTTCTTTAGCTTTACTACTAGATATATTTATGGAGATGAGATATAAAAACCACCCTGTACAGCTATGATCAGCTGTTCGGCTGAGCTTTTGATGTTTTGTTACGGAAAGGCTGAAGCTGATCAGTTGGTTCTCGTCACATGACCTGTGGTGCGCTTGTTGAGAATTTTTCATCTCGATGCGCCTGGAAAACGCACCGCATGAGCATCACGACCGCGTCGCTTCCATTATGAGCGCGCCTGCCGTGCACCTACATTTGAAATAATGAATTCGAGCACGCAAAAGACGAGATATGTGAACGCGGCCCCTAAAACAGTAATATTGTGAAATATTACAAGTTAAAATAACTGTTTTCTGTTTGAATATATTTTAAAATGTAATTTATATCCAGTGATCAAAGCTGAATTTTCAGCATCATTACTCCAGTCTTCAGTGTCACATGATCCTTCAGAAATCATTCTAAAATGCTGACATTTCTCATAATCAAACAATTGTGCTGCTTTGATGAATAAAAAGTCAAAGTTAAAGAAAAGAAAAGGGCAGTACAAATCTTTCAAGTTGGGCCACTTTTCAGTTTGAGGAAGTGAGGAAACCACACACATACTCTCACTAAGTCATTTTTCAGAGATAAAACGGAAACAGGCATAGAACAAAGGGAAAGGCATTGGAAGAAACAGATAAAAGTCATTCACATAAGATAAAAGCAGAAGGGAATTGCTCCAGGAAGAGGAACAGGAGTGTGTGTGTCTGTATCCGTGTAGGAGGATGTGGGCAAGTGTTCATGAGTTTCATTTCAAAGGAATGTTTGAGTGTGGAAAAAGAGCCTTCAAAAGGGTGGTGCAGCACATTACTTGTGTTTGGGCGGCTCAAATATGTATGAGAATCCGTGCGTACGTGCTTTGAACCAGTCCAAGCTGGCTGAGGACTTCAGTGTTTACCCTTGCTACGACTGCAGCAATCTATAACAAACACAGGCAAACATTCTAAAACACATTCAGTGAATGTGCCAAGAGGTGCACTTCCTAAATTTCCTTAAAGGGGTCGTATAATGCTTTTTTATGTTTTACTTTTCCTTTAGCATGTTATGTATCCATATCCATGCATGTATACGATCTGCAAAGTTACGAAGCAAACGTCCATGTCATTATGTGAAATATTAGCATAATTCCCACCCAAAGGCGTACGCAACGAAAGAAGGCAAGGTTTCAGGTTGAATTGTAGTGCTGTCGTCATATTGTGTTAGGAATGAGAAAGAAAACCCACTTTTGATTCAGACGTTGGGATTTTTTTATAAAGTTGTACAACCCAAACATTTGACGTTTGCTTGTGCACAGCACATTTTACAGAGGACAGAACAGCTTTCACACACGACTTTCAAAATAAAAGTCTTGCATCAGTAAAACATTTACAATTACGTTTTTGTTGTTGTTGTTTCTTTACACACTCCATGACTCAAGGCTGTAACCATGTTTTGAACAGTGGAAAGGACATTTTTTAATTTTTTGCCAGGGGGGTTATTGTTTTTTTTTATAAGGAATTAAATAATTAAAGGAATAAAAGGGATTTAAGGGAAAAAAGACACAAGAACGGTAAAAGTTCCAGGCCTATTGTAGTTATGAAGTAATCAATTTAATATTTTATTTTGAAATACACACAAATTTACTCTTACTTGTATGTCCAATATGTAAAACATGCAAAACGTTTCTTGTCTCATCACATGCAGTTATGAACTACATGAATCATGTAAAAAAATAGCATATTTTCAATTCAAAACTGAACTTTAATAAAAAAGTTGAGTAGTTTGTATCACTGGGTATTACTATCGGTTGCTGAACATTACTATTGTAAAACAGTCGTCAAATATTAAACATTTAGCTACTTAAATTTTACCACACACTCTTTCACTGCTAAAACTAAGTGTAGCATTGGAATTCGCGCTCGTCTTCTGTGAACGCCTTCTTTGATGTGATTGGCCATCTCAATCATTTTGAGTGCTGAGGCAGACCAGCCAAAAATTTAACTTTTAAAACTTTGTCAATTCTGTCATTCAGTGCATAATGTAGTGCAGCAACAGCATCAAGAATATCAAATTTGGGGGGACAATTTGGCCATTTTTAACTATTTGGGGGGACTAGTCCCCCTCAAAGTCTATGGTGGTTACGGCCCTGCCATGACCCACCGGTTGAGAAACACTGTTCTAAAAGACTGCCAATCAAAATCTGGACCACGCTAATCTGTGACATTGAGTTGAGTTGAGATGATAACCCAAATGCAGTTTATTGAAATATCAAACAAACGCAAAGTAAACAGAACTTGACCTGAACAGAACTCACCAACAGCAGCTAGACCAGGCACAATGCAAACATGACGGCTAAACGCTGAGTTCGTAATTACCTTAGTCTCGAGATGACCACATGTGTCACACAAGTCACATGACACTAGACAGGAACCATAATTATGACAATACACAAAATAAAAAACATCAAAACATGAACAGACGTGACACCTAGAAGTATACTGAGCACACAATCTAGAGATCTTTCTAGGGAGAATCAGAGTTTGTTCTGTCTGCTTCTCACCGTGACGATGCTTTTGCACAAGTCGTTCACTGAAGTGACTCTGTCTTTGCTAATTTTCGGTAGGGTGGGTGCCAGCCGCGATGATCCATGCCAAGATGCCGTACTTCTACCCACGCTAGTAGGATGCCACTCAGACAAACCCTGTCTGCTGCTCTGAGTGGATGAGGTGTCGTAGTTACGTGTCTGAGGATGGGAAAGGCTGGGATTGAGTCTGGGGATGGGGAGGTCTGAGTTCATTTCTTTAGATCTGGAGAGTCGGGTGTGTGTGTGAGTGTCCTGTGGTTTTTGGGTGGCGTGTTTCAGCTGTTCTTTGGCTAGTGTGAGCGCAGCTGTCAGCTGTTCCCTTTCTTCACACTCACGCCTTACTGTCTCCTCAAGAAAGGACTTCTAAAAATCACAGAGAGAAAAAAGGGTGGAGGGATGGAGAAACAGAAACAGGCATCAGGCCAATACAACCCTTATGTATGTAACTAACCAAGCTATATGAAAAGCAGCTACAGTAGCTTAGAAAACATCTTTACCTTAATTTACAGTAAATCTGTAACCTATTTTTTTTTTTTTTTGGACACTTTTAGCAAGCATTTCATTCATATGTTTATAAAGAATAAATCTAATACGCTTCTGCTGCAGTCTAAAGTTTTGTTGTAAAGTTAAGAGGCGTGTCGGCAGAGCTGCTGAAATCTAAATAATTTTGTAAGTGTTAAAGTGGTGCTTAATTACAGTCTCATTAATACAGCAAGATGAGTAACAACAAAGCAGTAAATGCCACCAGTACGAGCGCCAGTATAGCTAGCTAGTTGGTCACGATGATGTGTGCAGGGAAAGCTTAAAACTTACAAAACTGCAGGAAGTTGGTCCTCCTCGCCCACTGGTTGTTTTTCATAAATTCCAGAAGGAAAAGGGCTAAGCTGGGCCAGACAACATGAGACAAAATAGAAGAGCTCTACTCCCCTATGCAGACACCTCCGCCGATCTCGCCTGAAAGCATGCCTCTTTTAAATACGTGAAACAGTTGCAGAAGGATGTACGATTCCAGCTGCTTCATCGCGCGACTACTGTTTGAGTTCGTTGAGGATGAAACATTGCTCTTCAATACGCTTGATGAAGCTCAGCAGTTTTACGATCAGCGGATTGCTACATGTGAATAACTCTTGATATTTTGGCAGCAATGTTGTGAATTACAGAAGAGACATGTTGACTACTAGGTAGGATTAAGACATTTTCACAGTTTCAGCACACCATTTAAGTGCACTTTTTTGTTTTAGGGTGCTTTCTTCTGCTTTGACAATTGCAGTGCCCTATTTTCATTATTCATTAAGTATATAATTGATCCTGCATTTGGTTTAAAACAGTTTGACCCAGTTTCACAGACAGGGCTTAGATTAAGCCAGGATTAGGCCTTATTAGGGCATTTAAGTGTCTTTTATGAACGTGCCTTAGAAAAAAAAACATTACTGGTGTGCATCTTGAGACAAAACAATGACATTGGCATATTTTAAGATATGCCAATGCAAGTTGCTTTCAGCTCAAAGATGCATTTTAGTCTGGGACTAGGCTTAAACCTTGTCTGTGAAACCAGGGGTTTAAAGGGTTAGTTCACCCAAAAATGAAAATTATGATTTACTCATCATCAAGCCATCCTAGGTGTATATGACTATTTTCTTTTAGATGAACACAATCGGACATATATTTAAAAATATCCTGGCTCTTCCAAGCTTTATAATGGTAGTGAATGGGGGGCGTGTTTTGAAGCCCAAAATAAATGCATCCATCCATCATAAAAAAAATAATCCATACGGCTCCAGGGGGTTAACCCTTTAGAACCTGAAGCTAAAATAGGTCGTTTTCACATATTTTGTTTTTTTGACTATAAAATTATAGTTTAAAAATAGAATTTAAATAGAAAAAAAAAACTTAAAAACGGGAATAAATTTTACTGCTTTTTATTTAGAAAAAATCTGAAAACTCATGGACGAAAGAATCGAACACTTCAAACTTCAAAAATGAACTATAATACATATATACAAGTCTTTTTTGTGACACTGGGTTAGGGCTGGGCGATAAAACGATAACGATATGTATCGCGATAGACACGTGATCGATATCAATAAAAAATGTGTTCGATAAAACGTTCGATATTTTTTTTATTCTTCGTCGGAAGAAAACAGAGGTTGCGAAGCAAGTTTGGTTGCATTAACAAAGGCACTCGCTCTCTGGTAACCTAGCAACGTAGGGAGTGACACGCTAACAGCCAATCATGTAACAGTATCAAGTTTGGTTGCGCCATATCGTTGTCTCGTGCTGGTCTGCTGGATTCCTCTTCAGTAACCGGCGACTGATAAGCAGAAAATGAGTGCCGCAGCGAGCGAGGAAATTGTAAATAAAAGAGGAAATGTCAGCTCGCCAGTATGGCAGTTTTTTGGATATTATAAGTCTGACCGTAGTCAGACCAATGTCGTCTGCAAATTATGCAAGACCGTCGTCCCCGCCACGACTGGTAATACCACGAACTTGATGTACCACCTTAGCCGCGCTCACCCTTTGGAGCACAGCCGCATTCAACCAACAACATCTGTAGCTGCAACACCGCACAACATTTTAATTATTTGAGTTTTCCATGGTTGTTGACATTTCTGTCTTAATAACTGAGGGGATTATGATCAGAAGGTTAAGTTTAAAATAAAAATGTTTAAATGTAATATATTTTTCTCCTGGTCCTTATTTTAAATGGGTCAGAAAAAATTATCAATAATTATCGATATCGACCGATATGAAACACTGATATCGTGATACAGTTTTCAGCCATATCGCCCAGCCCTACACTGGGTTGCAGAGTTTTCACTCAGGAGCCTTTTTTTACCCCAGTTCTCCAGGCGTTTTTTGATAATTCAATCCAGTCACTCAAATGTGATGCTCTCTGAAGCAGTTCCTATCTAATTTGCAAGCATAGGCCCACATCACACTCCTGGCACTTCCATGGGGTGCTCTTTTTACATCGTACGCAATAACGCCGACCCATGCTGGCCTTCTTCGATGGGTCCTGAATGCCACTCACAGGAACAGGCAGACGATCGCATCTCTCTTTGGGGCTGCCATCCAGGGGAACGCCTGTGAGCTGAGCAGCCAGCAGCTCCTGAAAGTTTTGCTGTGTCATGGGCTTGTTCTGATGGATGGCACACAACTCTTTGTGTAAAATGAAGCTGTTGGTCACTGCAATGTCCAGGAAGTGCTGGAAAACGGTCATGTACCACTTCCGTGTTTTGCGGTGCACCCACTTTGTTCCTAGCATCTGGTCAGAGGTGTCAACTCCCCCCATGTACTTATTGTACTGCCGAACTGCAGTTGGCCTGGGAACAGGGACCCTCTGTTTTTGCCCATCGACTGCGTCCACGGCTACAACTGCATCCACGGCTGCGCCCACGGCCCCTCTGAGGTGTCGTCGTGGAGGATGTGGATGGCCCATTTGCTTCTTCAGAAGCCACACTGGAAAAAAATACAACCTTGTGTTACAAACTCACTATATATTAATAAATGTATTTTCATTATGAAACTATACATTAGTAAAAGCAACATTGTAAAAAAAAAACAGCAGCAACTATAATTACAACAACACAACAATGAAATAACAAAAATAAAGCTTGCACACATCACGCATGTACGCACACATCACACATTCATGCATGCAAACACATGAATGCACACACAGGCATGAAAACACTTGAATGCATGCATACACACAAGCAGGAACACACATGCATGAATACACATGAACACACACATGCATACAAACACATGAACGCAAACACATGAAAGCACAGGCATGCAAGCATGCATACACATGAACGCAAACACATGCATGCAACACATGAACACACACATACATGTGCACGCATGCACACAAACAAATGCACAGCACATTCTAAAATGCATGAAACAGTGGTGTTTTGAACTGAAACACTGAATCTATGTATATTTTACTGACATTTCTCACAGCGTAATTAGAAAACAAAGGACAAGTTTCACTTACCAATCCACGTCTGGATCAACACCAGCAGCATACGCCTCCTCAACGTCTGAATATGCAGACTCTGGGTCTGAAGAGTCCCGCTCAGCCTCCTCCCAAGTGTCATCAAAAATAAACTCAATCGCCTCCTCTCTTGTATACCCTGTTTTCGCCACGTTTTTGTCCGTTTTTTAATAATGTTTTGTAATCGAAAACTCTGTAATTACCGTATATAAGCTGTATATTGGCGTAACGTGCATGTTGTCTACTGTCAGGAGCACTTTGAATTATTTTGATAGTGCAAACAGTTCAAGAGTTACGGTAACATGAATACAGCTTGGTTGGATGTGTCGCTGACGACACATCTGGTTTTAAAGGGTTAATAAAGGCCTTATTTAAAATATTTAAAAATTTAAAAAATAAAACTAGCTTCTGGCAGACAGCCAGAAATCTGACCTGATGCATAACATAATGACGAATGCGGAGGCACAGAGGAGAGAGCAAAACAAAACAAAACACCAGGACCAAATTAGAAGTCTAAAACAAGAAATTTTAAATAGAAATGTTGGAGGATTTTGATATAAGAGAAGAGGAACTTCAGTTTGTTGCACAGCCATATTTGTTTAAATCGTGAGAGGTGTCTAAGCTTACGCTACTCCTACATCCTGTGTCATCATCGACTTGCACAGTATGTGTATGGTTGTCTGCTGGAAGCTAGTTATTTTAGATTACAAATGTTTAAATATGGATATTTTTCTTACAAAAACCCATTGCTTCGTTTCAGAAGGCCTTTATTAATTCCCTGGAGCCGTATATGGATTATATTTATGATGGATGGATGCATTTATTTTGGGCTTCAAAACAGGCCGTTCACTACCATTATAAAGCTTGGAAGAGCAAGGATATTTTTTAAATATATCTCCGATTGTGTTCGTCTGAAAGAAGATAGTCATATACACCTAGGATGGCTTGAGAGTCAGTAAATCATGTGATCATTTCCATTTTTGGGTGAACTTTAAGGTGATAGGTCTGCTACATTATATAACACACTTTACTTATCTGTGCTAATTAAAGGTGCAGTAAGTGATTTCTGAGAAAAGCTGTTGAAAGTGGATCGGACCGAGCACCAAAACACACTTGTAGCCAATCAGCAGTGAGGGGCGTGTCCACTCATTAGGGGGGAGGTGCCTGTGTTGCATAGCATGTTTGTGAATTTGGGGGCGGAGCTATCAAGATATCTTTTTGGGTAAGGGCGTGTTTGTTTTGGTGATTTCAAATATCAACAGCGTTTCTCAAAAATCGCTTTCTGCACCTTTAACAGGCTATTCAATAGTATTGATGATGAATAACTTTACCGTTGATTGGCCCAGAATTTATGTTTTGCATTTATAGTTTTTTTTTTTTAATGCGATGTCTGTTAATAGTGCTTGTGGCCCACTTATTTGTATGCCTGATTTTATATTTTTTGCTTTGCTTTTCTGGTTACATTATGTTGGGTACTCTGGGGAAAATAAAAAAACTCAGAAGGATATGGACTTCGATCATTGGGAGCCGAGAGATGGTTGCTAGCTGCAGTTATCTTTGTTCAATGGACAAATCTAGAATGTATTATATGACAATACTAAACACAGAGATTGAGAGATTGAGGAGATTAAATACAGAAATAGCCTTTCTACAGGAAACACGTACTGAAAATCATAAGAGACTTAGGAAACCTTGAGTTGGCCAGGTCTACCACTCCAGTTTTAACCATAGGGGTACGGACGCAGAGATAACAAATCACAAAAGAACACTTTACTGCCTCTGGAATGATTTCAGATCCCCAAGGGCAGTACATTATTGTATCAGGTCATATTTTTATTACACCAGTAGTCTTGGTCAGTGTTTACACACCCAGTTGGGATGACATTAACTTTGTTAAAAAAAATATTTACCTTGTTACCGGATTTATTCATATCTAGCATGATTAACATATTTCTACTAACAAATAAAACAGACTCTATATCACCATTTTTATGGGAGATGTTTAAGGTTGTAATGGGGGGAATAATACCATACTCTGCCCCTCGTAATAAAGTAAGGAACAAACACAGGAGAAAATTATTGCATCCATACAGAAAATTGATCACCAATACGCAGTTAGCCTTTTTCACACTTCTGGGTTTTTGGCTTCCGGAATGACCACCGCCGGGTAAAAGTTATTCCAGTAACAGTGATAGATAGCCGAGCCTAAGAACCAGTTTGGGAATCAAAGTCTTTTTACGAATTAAATGTCATGAAAATATTTGAATGGTCTTGGTGATTTATTGGTGAGACTACAGAGCTCTCATTAAGAGATAAATTTATGAACTAATTCAAAGTGATTACAGTTAAACTGGTTATATTCGCGTCTGTTTGGTGTGGTGGTGCATTACCGCACTCCATGTGCTGTAAAGACAGTGTGTGCATCTCAATGTGCACACTATCCATCCTAAATAGTAAGCTATGTGACATTAGTAATACTCAATACTATTTAGGGTGGATAGTATACACATTGTGATGCAGGGAGTGTTTTTCATGACGCCCTGGGGAAATGATCGTCTGGCAGCTCTCTTTTCACGCAGACCTGATCCTCTGATTCATAATGAGAAGCAGGAAGGCTCGCACCCTGGATATTTCTGGATATATATATATATATAGACACTTCTGTCATTAATTACTCACCCTCATATCGTTCCACACCCACAAGACCTTAGTTCATCTTCGGAACACAATTTAAGATATTTTTGATGAAATCCAAGAGGTTTTTTATACTCCATAGAGAGCAACGAAATTACCACGTTCAAGGTCCAGAGAAGTAGTAAAAACATCATTAAAATAGTCAACATGACTACAGTGGTTCAACTTTAATGTTATGAAGCAATGAGAATATTTTTTGTGTGCAAAAAAACAAACAAAAATAATGACTTTATTCAACAATTTCTTCTCTTCCATGTCAGTGTCCTACACTGATGAAGTTGTAAACAAAGTGCAGCACTTCCGTGTTTACGTCTGAACGCCGGCTCCTGTGTCAGCACCACACGCATGCGTCTACTTGCACTTGATATTTTGTTTTCAGCCTCATCACCGGCTGCAGTCATGACCTCATCTCATAAATCAAACACCTGTGATTCAGCAACTACCTGCTAATGCACTTGTATTCATGTAAAGTAGCCTTGCTGACAAGTTTGGGTGAGTAAAGGCAAAACACACAAGATATAGTACCTTCAATGCCCTTAGACGGCGATATTGCTGCTTTACAGCAGAAACAAACTTCTGCAGAAAAAGTTAGGTGCAAAATGTAAGGTGAAATTGCATTACTCATCACAGATGTATTGGAGTTAAAAGTACATTTACTTGTTCAAAAATGTAGTCAAGTAGTGAGTAAAACTTACTAATATCTTTGATACTCAGTACAACAACTTGACTTATGAATTTGCACATGGTTTGTCTTAAAGCATATTAAAAACACCACATAGACATATAAACAACATTAAAAACTTGATTTTCACCACAGGGGGACATTCCTGGCTAATGAAAACTCTCCCAAAGTTTAAAAGAGAAATCTGCATGAACCTTTACGATTACAAGAAACTAAAGGAATTAAATTCATGCAGAGTGGTAGGACCAGACTGATTTCCCGTCAAGTTCTATCAAAAATTATCCTCAAAATTGTCTAATCATTTATTTATTAGGCAATTTTAGATTTTGCTCATTCATTTCCTAGGCTCGCCTGCTTCATCATAAACCAAAGGCAGTTGTAGACACCAATATGCTGCCCACAATATTTGTTTGTCTAGGAGGCACACGGCAAGCCTGAACCCATGCTGTTTATTTTGGCTATAGAGCCACTATCATTACTCAGATCGTCTAGTAGTGGTATTAAAAGAACGAGTGTCAAGTACAAAGTTTCTTTATACAGTATGCCAAAGATAAGTTACTACACATGACTGACCTCCTATCATGTATCTCAGAAGTTGTGAAACTATGGGCACTTCTCAGGTTATAATCTAAACTTTCTTAAAGTACAGTGGTGGTCAGAATTATTGGCACCCTTGGTAAATATGATCAAAGATGACTATAAAAATAAATCTGCATTGATTATCCTTTTGATCTTTAATTCATAAAATTCATAATTCAAAAAATGAACCTTTTATTGAAGGAAAAGAATTGAAAGTGGGAAAAAAAAAAAAAAAAAAAAAAAAAAAAATCACATTATGAAATAAATGTTTTTCTCCAAAACACATTGGCCACAATTATTGGCACCCTTCTATTCAATATTTTTTGCAACCTCCTTTTGCCAAGATAACAGCTCTGAGTCTTCACCTATAATGCCTGATGAGTTTGGAGAACACCTGACAAGAGATCAGAGACCATTCCTTCATGCAGAATCTCTCCAGATCCTTCAGATTCCAGCTCCATGTCGGAGCTTCTTCTCTTCAGTTCACTCCACTCATTTTCTTTAGGGATCAGGTCAGGGGACTAGGACTGGCCATGGCAGAAGCTTCATTTTTGTGCTCAGTGACACATTTTTGTGTTGGTTTTGATGCTTGTTTTGGATCATTGTCCTGATGGAAGATCCAATCACTGCCCATTATAAGATTTCTAGCAGAAGCGGCCAGGTTTTGTTTTTTTATTTAATAAAATATAATAAAATATAAGAAAGATTTGTTTACATTTTAATTTTTATTTAAAATTATTTGTTGTTTGTCTTAATTAAAAATGCATTGGTTACTTTTTTTACTACTGTTCTTTTTTGGGAAAAAAAATGTATTCAATTTTTTTCAATAATTATCGATACTGAACAATATGAAACATTATATCGTGATTAATATACTATGGGAAACTCCTTTTGGAAAGACTCTGGAGCAGCTGGATGCTGACGTGAGCACAAGTGAGGTCACACGTGTCTCTGGGAACTCGTTTGTGGGAAACTCCAGCTGTTAACACAGAGGCAATGAGGAGCATCTGTCTGCATGATGTCAACAGCCACAATCTTCAGGTGAAACAGTGTCATCTAGTGGTCACAATGAGATACTGCAGTACACAAATGAAATCAACAGTCTCAGACTGTTTAGAATTACGGAACTGTAAGAATTTATAATGGCACTCATGAATGCTTGTTTCTCATTGGCTGACAGAGGTTCTAACTAGGGGTCTATAACTGCAAGGCTATGAAGCAGTTACAGGTACTTATTGTACAGTTAACAATAATAACTCTGCTACAAGAGTTATTATTGTTAACTAAATCTAGAACTATTCTAAAAAAAAAAAAAAAAAAAAAACTTTAAATGACAATTAGAAATATTGCCTTGGCAAATTGCTGAAATAAGTTTCAGAACTAAAATTACTAATTGGAAATAAATATAAACCAAATAAACCAATTTTTTTTTTTTTAAACTATACGAGTATTTAAATCATTCTATAATAATAATAATAATAATAATATTTGTAGGCCACATTATACTTGTCCAAATTAAAAAATCATCTAAAATCTATGCAAATACATCTGTTTTTTTACCTTAATTTAATTTTAACATCTATGAAAAGCAGGGCAATTTCAGCAGCTGTTTTGATAAGAATTTATTAAAATAAAAACACATACAAATTTAAAAAAAAAATTAATGCACACCTGATGAGCAAATATGCTTCCTGTCATGGCAGCAGTATTTTCAGCAATTAATTGGTCTGTTGTCAATGTAGTGAACAACAGACGTGATGGCACCCGAGCTTCACAACAGACATTCTTTTGTCCCACTTTGATTAATACAAAAGAGTCTGATAGGACCCTCAACGCCCTCAACTAAATGACTTTTGTAATCAGAACCAGCGGTGGACAGTAACGAAGTATTTTTACTTCGTTACTGTACTTAAGTACACTTTTCAAGTATCTGTACTTTACTGGAGTATTTTTGAGCAACTTTTACTTTTACTTCACTACATTCCAAAGCATAAGATCGTACTTTTTACTCCACTACATTTCATAAAACATATCGTTACTCATTATTTTAAAATGAAGAAATCGTTACATGCTTAGAGACGTAAAAGGGGTGTCGGATTCATGCATGAACTGATTCTTTTCAATCATCCTGTTAAATCGGTTCACAAATCACATCAACAATTCATTCGTGAATTGGGCTGTTCTCGAGTCAACAAATCACTGATTCAATGATCCGTTCAGAGCGACTCTCCAGTGAATGAATTTCACTGTCTGACTGAAAATTAGCCAAGAACTGGAGGATCCTCTGAGTGCGCGCACGACTGATGGTGAAAAGTAAGTCAGCCTACTAATGTTGAATTTTAGGATTAATTATTATAACTGAAAATTATATTTAGGTCACAACTGTCAGTTGTTTTTGAACTAAATCTTCTGTAAAGGGCGATCTGTTTAAGCCCACTGAAATGCTTTAATGCCGACACGTCCACATCAATGTGTCTACAGATCGCGATCTTGATTCAAACAGATCAAATCACATTTGAAAACTAACTTGGTGCTTTAAATAACGGTTCTATCGATTACATCATTACTGCACTAGGAGGCGACAAGTGACTGTTAAAATGTATTTGACATTGAATGATTCATTCAAAAGATTTGTTCAAAAACATCGATTCATCCAGTAATGAAACAAGTGAAGTAGTTATGAGTAAGTCATTAAATCATTCATTCAAACCCATTTTATTAAATTAATTATTTATTAAATAGACTGCAGCAATTAATATTTTGTCCTCTAGTAAATAATTATATGCAATTTTGTTTAGTTGTCTATTCAGAATCATGGGAGAATCATGATTTCTATTTGAAGGAAACAACAACAAAAAAGGAACAAAAAAAAAAATCTAGATTCTCATTTTATCCAGAATCTCTAACACAAATTAAAAATAAAATAACACATGCATGTTCATCTTCCCCGCTGCTGTAGCAATTTTTTTAAAATGTTATATATTTAGCCCTATATGTTTTGTCTGTTTTTATATTGTTTGTCAACAGACATTACATATTATGTATCTGCATCCACTAATCTTCCATCCATACTGACTAGTGGCTATTTGACAATTCATAATCATTCATAATTATTTTGAGCAATAGGATTATATAAAATATGTAATATAAAATGAAATTATATAAGTGGCCTATATAAAATTACAAAATAAACATTCATCAATCAGTACTTTTTTACTTAAGTACATTAAAAATTAAGTACTTTTGTACTTTCACTCAAGTAAAATTGAAAAGGAGCAGTAAATACTTTCACTTGACTAATATTTTATGATACGTCTCTGTACTTTTACTTAAGTACTTGATTTGTGTACTTCGTCCACCACTGATCAGAACTGCCAAAGATGGAGGACAGGAAACATGACATCAACGGCCTATTGATGATAGGCTAATCTCATCACCAGTTGCCTTTGTTCACCCCAGCCCTCCATGCCTGAGTTCAAGGTGTGAATGACCATGGACTCCTAGGGCTGCCAAACTGGTTCTGGCTAGAGCACAGCAAGAACAAAGAAATGCTCAGAAAGAAAGACATCTTCTAAACATATTAGCTTGAAATCACCAAAAATGGACAGGAATACTGTAAGGAACATGTCCTATACATCCTTTTACTCATCCAGGAAACTACACACACAGTGGAAACCACACCTAGAATAAAAGCCAATGCAACTGCACCCACTGAGACAGAAGTGTGATACCTCAACCAATTCACATCAAGTTTGGACTCTACGAGTTCAGAACACTGCTACAAGGACTTTGAGAAAGGTTTGAAAAAGAAATAAAGCATTTCCAAGGTCCTAAAGACATTGTTTTATTTAACGGTGTATTTTGGGACAATACAACAAGTTTCACAGGATGAAAAGTGGGTGTGTTAAGGGACGGACACCTGGGCCCTCATTTACCAACAGTGTGTAGAAAAGGTTCTATATTTTGACCTACGAATAAAATTTAGAATGTGCCTAAGTACAAGAAAAAGCCTAAGTAGACGCAGTTCTTACGCACATTAGTAAGAAATCATTGTTGATAAATCCCACATGTGCGTAAGTACCCTGCTCGTTCACGTTCACGGTCATTAGCATTCGGAAACGCCTCCAATTAACCATATATGGTGACAACACTTCCCTTTAAAAATCACGTGATTGTATTTTTTTCTCACCGCAATAATGACAGAGAGGATTCTGTCCAAGCAGATCAGCACGATCTTGGAAAACGCGCTCTCTGCCAAGTTTTCCAATAACGCAAGATAAGCTATTGCACTGGGACAAACATTTTTCACAGCTGTCTTTTATGGGGTTTGACACCAATTACGCATCATGTTTAAAACTAGACAAATTATAAATTGAGTGTTTTATAATTAAAGGAAACACAGGACATGTGTGGATTGCTTACTGTGACACTCTTAAATGCTTTTTATCTGTAGTGTCGCTATTCTACCACTAGATTCTCTGCGTAAGCATGCTCAGAGGTGTGCTTATATTTACACACATTTCTACGTATAAGTACAAGTTGGTGAATCCCACACTTTGCTTGAAACTGTTCTTACGCACTCATTACGCACAAATCTGTCCGTACGCACCGTTGATAAATGAGGGCCCTGGAATGCTGTGACCCAATCACATCACCACATCAGGAAAGGTGGGGATTAAAGCTTCTCCAATTGAACAAACCCTCGTTCTGAGTTTCTGACCTGACGAGGAAAGAACAACAGCACGGCCAAGGTGAGACTCTTGCGAGTAAACCTTTCACCGCACGGATCTTCAAGCAGCCCAAGTGCTTCTGCAGAGGACTTTGAGTCCAGACCTGCATAACTCAAGTACCTCCAACCTACAGAAGATCCTACGGACCGACCACCATCCGACCTACAGTTCTCTGGATTACACAAAGACCTCCAGCACTCAGTGCAGCTCTGCAACTGTTGGAAAGCAATCCAGTCTCCCACTGCACATAGAAGGATACCAGTGGACAATGTTTCCCATTCCCGGACTAATCACCCAACCAAGAGAAACGTAAATATAAGCTAACCTAACCTTTTCCCAAAGGCCTTGGCATTAGGTTGTTGCTAAATGAGATTGCTATTTGTGTAGAGACTGTTTATCTAGGGTCAGCGTACACAGATAGATACTTTAGACACGTTATCTGTATTCACAGTAAATGCGTATTTTCTATTTTTAATACCAGCATCCACAAAGACCACAATTGACTCCCTCATAGACTGCTAATTACCCATTCATTGCTTCGTCCAATCCGTTGCTCATCTACTTGGCATTCAATTTTGTTAACATTAACATTAATACAGAATATTAATATTAATATTTAAGACCATAAATAACTACATTTGTGGTGCCCTCATGTGAGGCTAATCCAAAATCACTACATCAATTATTTCATACATAAACTTTCATAAAAATTAAAGTTACAGGTTATTATAATGCTAGACTGCAATAAATGTGGGTGGTAATCCTGATTTGGATTGTAGCTCATGTAACCAGAGCTAATCTAAAACATTCACCCATTTTCTTCCCTGCAGCTACAGAACATACTCACACACCAGCCATGAATGCAGCTCATCTACACACACACACACACACACACACACGCACGCCTGCTTAACAAGCCATACACTCTCTAACTGTACCGGAGAGAATACAGTGTGTGTGCCAGTAAAGGTCAAACGCTATACGGGAATCTTGTGTAGACAAAGTGACCTTTGCTTCACTCCTCTCCTCGTCTGACACATGAAGCCACAGAGAGTTTATATCACAGCATGAGGCCGAGTGAGCAAAGCTGCAGTACAGCAGCTGAGGGGAAAGGGAGAATGATGAATGGCGATCTTACTGACGACAGCTAAGAGGTCAAATTTTTGCCACATAGGGATTTTATTGAGGAAAGCAAAATACTCACCAGTAGGTTGGAAACAAAATAAATCTGTTGTAAACACTTTCTGTTCAATAAATTGATTTAATTTAGGCAGTTTAGAGTTTCAGTTTGAGATCTGGATTAATTCTGTTGACTTCACGATGACCAAGATTTTTAATAATTTCCATTAGCTCACTCCTGTTAATTTTATAATTTATGGCAGATAATTGTTCTAAAGTCTGGGGTCAGGTTATTTCTTTCTTTCTTTTTTAAAGACTTAGCAATAGCACATTAATTGTTCAAAAGTGACAGTAAAGACCTTTATAATGTTTCAAAATATTCTATTTCAAATAAATGTTGTTTCTATTCATTAAAGAATCCTGAAATTTTTTCTTGAGAACCAAATTTGCATATTATGATTTCTGAAGGATCATGGGACACTGAAGTAATAGCTGCTGAAAGTTCAGCTTTAACATATATTAAAAAAGAAAACAGTTCTTATAAGTTGTAATAATATTTCACAATATGACTGTATTTTTGAGCAAATAAATACAGCCTTGGTGAGCAGAAGAGACTTCTTTCAAAAACATTACAAAAAAAATCCAAAATTGTAGTGTGTATGAAATACATATTCAATGTAGCAACCCATAAATCACCATCTTTCTGTTATGAAGTAGAAACGCTGTCAGCGTGAAACCACAAAAGCAAAACCACAATTCTGCTGTTACAGTTACTCTGATGCTCCGCTTACACACTGCTGGTCTGTGCGGTTTGAAACACTAAAAAACATAATACAGCTGGCTGTGTGTGTGTGTGTGTGTGTGTGTGTGTGTGTGTGCATGTGTGTGTGTGTGCGTGTGTGTCTGTGTGTGTGTCTGTGTGTGCAGAAAGGATGGATAAACAGTTGTGTTTATTTTGTCAAAGGGATGAAGTGTGAGGAGGAATACTAAAATTGTCTTACTATACAAACAGATATAAAGACAATTTTAAGATGTGAAAGAAAATGAAAGAGGAGAGGCTTGAATGCACACACATCTCTACAGAGAGGGGTTAAAGAGTCATTTTAAGAGCAATACAGAGTCCATGATACATGTCAAACAGCCCCACGAGCGACTAATGAGGGACTTCAACTCTCACACAAGGCAAACACAGTATGTATGGATATGAAGGGATTAAGAGGATAAATATGAATCCACTTTAGAGGTGGTTTGCCTCATGTACACTTATGTCAACATCATATAGTTAGCATTTATGGCATGAGCAGTGGTGTCTGGTGGTCTTCTGAAAAGATCAGTCAGAGTTTGTGTGTTTGTTACAGTGTGTTGATCTGCCTGTTGTGTGCAGTAGGGATGGAGAAATGAAGCCTCTTGAAGTTTTTTTCTGATTATTTCGGGTAAAGATTCAAATCATCAGGAGTGTTGAAAACAGTGCCATCTTGTGGCAGGTAAAATTTACAGCAGCCATAAAACCTGAGTGTGCAGCTCCGTTATTTTATTCATTTATCTAGTTTATGGCCATGTCCCAAATGGCACCTTAAACCCTCATGGTCTTCCTCTGAGTCCACACTTCACGTAATGAAGTGTGCCATTTGGGACAAGGCCTATATTGCGGCCTCACCCTAGACGGGGTCGTACCAATAATACACACACACACACACACACACACACTACTATTCGAAAGTTTGGGATCAGTAAGATTTATTAATGATTTTGAAAGAGGTCCCACAAATGAATGTAATTTATTCCTGCGATCAAAGTCTTTAGTGTCACATGATCCTTCAGAAATCATTCTAATATGCTGATTTGCTGCTCAAGAAACATTTATATTATCAACGTTGAAAACAGCTGTGCTGCTTCATTTTTTTTTTATGGAAACTGTGACACATTTGTTTTCAGTATTGTTTGAGAAATAGAAAGTTCAAAAGAACAGCAATTATATGAAATAGAAACCCTTTGTAAACTTTTGTATGTCTTTACTGTTGCTTTTGACCAATTTAATGCTTCCTTGCTGAATAAAAATATAATTTTCTTTCAAAAATAAATAAAATAAAAAAATCTTACCCCAAACTTTTGAATGTTGGTCCCTGTAGCAGATCTAGGCAGGTGGAGCTGGGGAGGAGGAGGGGTTGTAGCATGCTACAGGACCAGCTTACAGCAAACAATGAACCAAACTATTTAAATGTTAAGCACACAATCTCATCGGCTGCAGGATCAGCAGAGGCCAATCAGTTTGTGCCATGCGGTAATGATGTGATTGCTTGCAGATTGCATGTGAAGGCCTGCACCCAGTGGTCTTAAACTCGATTCCTGGAGGGCCACAGCTGTTTTGCTCCAACCCTAAATCAAACACACCCTGATCCAGCTAATCAAGGTCTTCAGGATTACTAGAAACTTCCAAGCAGGTGTGAGTTGGAGCTGGCTGGAGCTAAACCAAACAGTATAGAACCCAAGAGGCGACACTTTGATATTTTTTGGGTAACAGCCACTAGATGGCGCTCCGGTAGCGCGGCTAACATTATGGGGTGAAAACACTAACTGGACCATAGAACCCTTCACATCTTAGGCACCCAAAATCGGCGAATTTCACTGCCAAATCAGAAGCACAAAAGAACATTTTTCAAAATACATCATCAGTAAATTTTATGGCACCTACAGTAAATGTTGTATTGTCTTATATATGTTTTATTTTACCAGTTGTGGAATCCAACCATTCAACCATATGAGGTAACGTAGTTAGCCTACTTTATTGAGTATTTCCATTTTATGCAACTTTACACATTTATTAATAGTAAATTAATAATTAATAAATGTAAGATCATCATGTTTGCAGCGAACAATATATTTCAGACCTAGTGGAGTAATAGTAGTAATAGTACCTAGGTCTGAATTGAAATATATATATATTGTACGTTTTAATGGATCACGCTACAAACATAACGATCTTATAATACATGATGCATTGCTGTGTCCGTTATCGCATAATTCCCACTTTTGGACACTTTTGCTTTAACGGACATTAGACAACACTGCAAAATCAAGCTGTTATATTCATATATTTATTGTCCAACATTCCCAATTTTTCTGATGCATGTCCTTAATTTAATTTCATATGTTGGTATTAATTCAGTGTTTATAATGCTAATACTTGAACTTCAAAGAATTTTAACCCAAACTGACTGGGTTTCTAGAGAGCGAAGGCTTTGTGAAAAAAGTGTAAGACTTAAACAAAAAGTGTGTAAAATAAACTGTTAAAAGGATTTGATGATCACTAGTGATAGTATTTTATTCTGTGTTGTCATCATTCAAGTTTGATTTCAGCTTTAATGTACGTTTTTTTTAACAAAGTAGCTGATATTACCATAGAAACTAGTGGACTGCCGACTCGCTTTCACCCCAAAATGGCGGAAACGCAGGGCCGCTGCTGGGCGCCGGTGTTGCAATGGAACGTTCTATTGAGTGTCGCTTCTTGTTAGTGTATATTCTTTGGCTAAACTGTGCAGAGCTGTGGCCTTCCAGGAATTGAGTTTGAGACCTCTGCCTTAGTTTCTCATAACTGAACTACATGGCCCTCCAGGAATTGAGGTTGAGACCACTGCTTCAGTTTCTCATAACTGAACCACATATTTCAATCATGTCAATTCTCGAAACAGGACTTACAGCTCCCCAACACAAACAGATATTTCACCAAGACACATGTACTGTTGCTGCTCAGAAGAGCCACGAGAACCGCATGTTTGCTATCTATGTGTGTATGGGCATGCTTTGCCGATTGGCTTAAAATCTAGCGGTTTGACTTGACTGTATCCTAGAGTCATTTACTATTAATTTTAGCAATGTGTACCTGGTTGCCATACCCTCAGGTTTAACCTAAAGCAGCTCTTTGTGCATGAGCCAATATGACTCAAACTTACCGAATTAGAATGTGAACTATGTGTGATTTTGACAAATTAGACATATGTTGCAAGCTGACAGAGATGGAGAAAATAACCCCCAGCATCCACCTGAGCAAGCATGCATGCTACATGCACTTATTCATATTTTGCTGTGTTCAAACAGCCTATCCAAAAGTATGGCCATGTGATAAACAGCAAACCACAGAGTAACATGCAACCTGTACAATCTATCTTCATGAAAAATGTGCTCTCATGCAAACTATTAGCTGTAACTTCACAGCAAGGTTTTCTTCCTGCTGCTGTCATTGACTGAAAATACATGTTCTCATGCTTTGCTTATATGCTTAATGATTCACTCCTGTGCATTATACACAACTTGTAAAACATCAAACATGATTTTGAACATGCATGTTTGCTTCATTTATGAATCGATATATGCAGATCATGTAACAATATTTGGTGATTTCGAATAATATAGGATGGTTCACTTATCTAAAGAAGTTGAATTTCAGAGTAAATCTGCAGGACTACCCTACAGCAAACACTGAATCAGACTATTTAAAATGTTGAGCAAGCAACCTCATTGGCTGCAGGATCAGCAGAGGCCAATCAGCTTGTGTCATGCGGTAATGATATGACTGCATGCAGATTGCATGTAAAGGACCAATCAGCTTGCGCCCTCTAGAGTTTCATGACTGAACTACTGTATATAGGGGTTTAACTGAGGCCTGGGTTTTTAACGATGGGGGCCCACAACAACAACCTCTAAAAAAATGCTGGTTTAAAAACAACACAAGTTGGGTTGGAAATGTACAAACCCAGCGACTGGGTTGTTTTAACCCAGTGGTTAGGTTAAATGTTTGCCCAACCTGCTGGGTAGTTTTATTGAACCTAACTATTATTTAAAAATGACTATATGGCTGGCTTAAAATGAAACCAAAATATGTTGGAAATTAAAAATCAGACACAATTACTAGAGGCAACAATAGTAATCAAAAGGTGAACATTTATTAATAAGCAATTTAATAAATGTTTATTGTGTAATTATTATTCATTAAACTTAATAATAAATGTTAATTTATTAAACATATTAAAAAATGTTATTTTTTGTGTTCATTTTAAGCAAGCAATATAGTAATTTTAAACAATAGTTGAGTTAAATAAAACTACCCAGCAGGTTGGGAAAACATTTAACCCAACTACTGGGTTGAAACAACCCAATCGCTGGGTTTGTCCATTTTCAATCCAACTTGGGTTGTTTTTAACCCAGCATTTTTAGAGTGTATCCTAGCTACAACCCTGAATATTAGTGCACCCGTACTGTAAGGTGTTAACATTGCTTCTGAAAATAAATACTAAATATTTGTTTTAAATTATTGCTGTAACAATACTAAATTAAAAACGACATTAGCATGTTGCTAAGTTAACGATGCAACATCTGTTGAGCCTACAAATACATAGCACACAGAAATAGAGTGTAAAATTGATAATTTACTAATTAGATTCAATTATTTGTAATGAACGAAATCTAATTTTAATCACATTTCTCATGACTCATCTGCCATCTTGAATGAATTGTTTCGCTCATCGCTACGATTGGCCTGTCTGCTAACGATAAAAATTATACCTTTAAATTTGGCCAAAATGAAGTCTCTTGGAAAGGGAGCATATTTTAAAATACTTTCATCATGCCTTAAAATACTGTCTAAGTAGGCAGCTAACTTAATTTAGAAACAGAGCACCAGTCCTTCCCACTTCCCTCCTGCTCTTGAACCTGCAACCTCATAAATCCTCATAAATATCAACCAAAGTCTGAAAATATCTCACATGCCTCTGAAGAGCGCAGGCACAGTTCAAAGACAAGATGAAAAGGGCGAAAGAAAAAGAGAGCGTGAGAGGGGGAGAAAGGGAAAAGAACATCAAGAAGGTGCTTCTTATGAAAGGTGAAGCGTTAAATGCCCTTAGGTATCGATTTTATATCACAGTCAGATCTTAGATAGCTTTAATGGATTCTTAAAATGCAGCGAAATCTTTCCCACAAAAGAAAGCCATTTGCTTTGAACATGGCGAGGGAGATGAGAGAGGGAGAGACGCTGCGCTCTGGGGCCCGAATAAAAGAATATGTCAGCTGTGAAATTCACGTCACGGCGCCTTGAACTAGACGAACTGGCGAGACACGCAGGAGAGAGAGAGAGAGAGGAGGGTGGGGGCGGGTGGCGGACCCTGAGGGGCGGAGGAAAGGGTTTTTGGAGTCCGAGTGGGAGAATATGAGAGGGAGAACTGACAAGAGTGTCGTGACTGAAACCACAGACTGCCCCCTGGAGACGCAGGCATGCGTGTCAACAGAATACTGCCCCAAATACTCTCTCCCTCGCTCTGACTAGAATGATTCACTCATCTCTCCCACACTCTCACGCATGCTCATGTCACCTCTGCTGTTTCTTATTTTGGTGCTGGATATTTATTCTCGTTCTCTCCTCTGACCTGTGTGCTAGTTATCTGCTGCACTGACTGTCTAACCTACCGTATCTGAGTCTAGAGCTGTTTGCTTAAAATTTTTTGCACCATGATATAAATGACATGTCTCTGCACATCAGTGATGAGCACCTGTGAGTTGTTTTGTTAGTATGTCTATTTATTATTAGCCTTCATTATTAATTGTCTGCTGTGTGTAAGCAGTATTTGAAGTGTGTCAGAGCTCTTGCTCTTCACTCTTTTACCCCTAGGGGTCGGTAAAAAGCCATTTAAAATCAGATAACTCAATTTTGCTTCAATGTAGCTTAAGAAAGAAAATATTCCCCCGGTTTCACAGACAAGGCTTAAAAAAGTCCTAGACTAAAATGCATGTTTGAGCTGTTTTAACTGAAAGCAACTTGTACTGACATATCTTAAAATATGTCAGAGCCATTGTTTTGTCTCAAGATGCACACCAGTAATGTGTTTTTCTAGAGTACATTTATTTAGCTACTTAAATACCCTAATTGAACTAAGGCCTAATCCTGGCTAAGCCCTGTCTGTGAAAACGGGCCATTATATCAAAACTTCAATAACATACAATCATGCCCAATTAATATTAAATATTAAAAGCTTCAAGACACTTTATATAACCTATTTTCTTGTGTTGCAAGGGGAATGTCCAACTGGCCAGAGGCAGAACTCATTCCAGCTTCACTACTCACTCTCATTTGGTAACATTTTATGTTCAATTCATTAACTTTAGTTATTGCATTAGGTATCATGAACCTAAAATGGACAATGTTAATTTACAAATGTACTACTCTTCATTGTTTAAAGGGGTCATGACAAATTTGCCTTGATCTTTTGACATATAAGAGGTCTTTGTACCATTAAAACATCCTGCAAGTTTCATAGCTTAAAACGTCCTCCTCATTAACAAATTTATTTAATCAAGCTCCAAACATGGCTCGTTTTGATATTGGGTGTCATTTACATACACTGGACGTGAGTGTTGCATCTTCTCAAAATCAAATAGAACCCATTATAATCACTGACACTGTCTACACTGATACAGTATACAGATGTGTGTTCAGTTTCTGACATACTCCACACACTTGAGTCTGTCGAAAAACAGGACAAATGGAAGTGCGAAAGAACGTTCGCTTTGACGTGTCCAGTTCAAACAGCTCGCTTGCGTCTCTGTACAGACTTCAAAAGGATCCCAGTGTCGGAAACAAGTGGATAGTTCATTTTAATGGCATCCTGGATCAGGTTGGAGGATTATATGTTTGTTTGGGGCATTTTGTTTTGTAAACGAGGCACAGTGAGTTTGCAAAGAAACTTTTGTTGACAGATTTGTATTGGATCTGACAGCAGCTGCATCACAAACCGTAAGTAAATAATTACATAATACTTTTAATACTGTAAATGATGGTTTTATATGGATAATGTTTTCAAAACACTTACTCGTGTGCAATAGCGAGTGGGCGTTGATACTGTTTCCTATGAAGTGACATTAGCCAATCATAACAGTGGGTGTTTACTGACAAGCCTTAAAGTTTTTCCGCATATATATATATATATATATATATGTTTTTTGTGCAAAAACTTTATTAACATTATAAGTGAACCTCAAAGAACATATTGAAATAATAATAATAATAATAAAAAGCATGTCATGACCCTTTTAATTCACGGTTCGTCATAATACATTTAATAATGTTTAATTTCTGTAACTTGAAATGTTAAAAATTTATATTTCCATTCAAAAGTTAGGGCTCTGTAAAAAAATTCTCTCATGCTCATAAAACGGCAGCATTTATTTGATCAAACTTCAGTAAAAAACAAAAATACTGTAAAATGTTATTATAATTTAAAATAACCATTTTCTATTTTAATATATTTTTTAAAAAATTATTTATTCCTGTGATGGCAAAGTTGTATTTTTAGCATCATTACTCCAGTCTTCAGTGTCACATTCTAATAAGCTGATTTGGTGCTCGAGAAACATGACATTATTGATGTTGTGCTGTTTAATATTTTTGTGGAACTGTGATACATTTTCCCTAATACTTTTACAGGTAATCCCTAACCTTTTAATTTTAACTCATGTATTATGTTGAAATGAAATGATCATTTCCCAGCATGCATTTATCCATGTCTACCCACACTAGAAACTATAGCAGCTAGTTCTTCCTATGAAGAAAAGTGCTCAGAAACTGTGTAAATGTGCATCTGTTAAATCCATTTTTGGACTGACAGGCCGTGTGGCCCGTGTGAGTCGATGACTCTTCTCAAACTCCCACCTTTTGCGGTCAGATCTGTAAGTGGAGAGGAAGACAGATGTGCCTCACCTCTTCCTCTAGGGCGGCCCTCTCTTCTCTGAGCTTGTGTGTGTGACTCTGAGCCTGGTTCAGCTCCTGTGTCTTCTGCCGCAGATCCTGCAGGGCCGACTGCAGCTGTGCCTCTCCCGTCCTCCGCTCCTGCAGTAGCTGCTGCTGCCTCTGGGAGGCGCTCTCACGAATATGCTGCATCTCCTCCTCCTGCTTATTAACACGCTTTTGTAGCTCTGCCAACTCCTCCCGGAGCTCCTGTGTGGCTGAATGAATGAGAGCGGGAATCTAGAGGGAGATATAGGCAGACATGTAAATACAGTTTGTAAAAAAAACACACACCAAAAAACATTTGTGCTGATGACTATGACTAATTACTTCATCTGCATATCAATACAATCCTATGTATGGACTATAAAGATAACAATAAAGTTAAAAAATCTTTGTAAAAATAATTTCTGAGGGATCATGTGACACTGAAGACTGGAGTAATGATGCTGAAAATTCAGCTTTGATCACAGGAATAAATTACAGTCTAAAATATATTCAAAAAGCTATTTTAATCTGTAATAATATCACAATATTACCGTTTTACTCTATTATTCATCAAATAAATGCAGCCTTGGTGAGCAGAAGAGATTCTTTCAAAAATATTTAAAAAACTTGAACATTAAAAACAACCCCCTCACTCCCAAATCCCCTCCCCATGTTGGCGGTGCCCAGCAACCCCTCATCTGTGGCATGCAGGCAGACAAAACCTCTCAACATCACTTCTGGACCAGTAGACCTGCCTCCACCAATCTTCCTCTGGCCAAAGTCTCACACACTCACACACACACACACACTGGGTGTATCAGGCTCCACTGGACAGACAGTAATCAGACATCATTTATGGCCATGAACAAAGGAGAGGTGTGAGCCAAAAACCAAACACTCTCAGAGAGAAAAACACGGAAACAGACACAGAGAGCTGAGTGAGAGAGAGAGAGAGAGAGAGAGAGAGAGAAAGAGAAAGAGAGAGAGAGAGAGAGAGAGAGAGAAGGGGGTAAACATGAAGTGCTGATCATGTCAATCAACCGCCACACTGTTTTGTCTTGTTTCCAGTTTAAATATCTAGAAATTCTTAAACCAAAAAGCATTTTCTAGACGAGTAAAAATTATTGTCTTGTTTTCAGAAAAGATAAGTCAAAATTAAGTGAGTTTTTCCTTAAATGGAACCCCTGGTGTTAAGACTTGTATGGCTTAATATAACGTAAATGATGTCTCTTACTGAAATATGTAGTAGAAAACCCATGAAAGATTTACGTTATTTCAAAAATCCACATCGTTTTTATGCATATTTTGGACAATGGGCGGCACCATTTTGTTTAGGTGCACAGTGCGTTCAATGTCGATGACGTCAAATGGTTGCTCTCTGTGAGCTACTGACACTGCCCGGCTGCTATTTTTACCTCAACACAACTCGGAATATAATATACGATGCCACATTGTGCAGCTTTTGGTTGTAATTTTCAGTCGAAGGGCAACAAGAGAAGCGATGTAAGTCTTCACTGCTTTACTAAAGATAAGAAGAGGAGAAAAGAATGGGACGTTGTGATGAATGTGGACGAATAAAACTTCCTAAAGACCCGCGTCTTTGTTCTCTTCACTTTAACCCTGATGCCTTTGAGGCTTTTAGTAGACCACAGCTGAAAGAGCTTACAGTTGGCGATAAATATAAGTGTATGCTTTAACAAAATGCCACGCCTGTCGTGGGCAGCCCATAACACATCTCGATTGAGACAGACTGCCTCAAAGCTCACGTGCGCTGTGATGCACGAGATATCTGTGATCGCATGAAACAGTAGCATCTTCTCAGCATGTTTAACTGTGTGTAACGCATTCAGGTGATCAGATGATTTTAACACGTCAATCATACAACAGTAGTTCGAACAGCCACAGAGACATTGCACAGAGACATTGCACAGCTTCGATGTTTTCAGCCTCATGTTTTAAAAGGAACCCTGCGGGTATTAAGACTTGTATGCGTTATTAGATTACCGTTGCACCAAAACATATAGATGAAAAAGTATCAAAGGCATCAGGGCTAAAGTGGAGAGAACAAAGACGCAGTTCTTTGGGAAGTTTTATTCTCATCCACATTCTGCACAACTTCCCATTCTTATCTCTAGTAAAGCAGTGAAGACTTACATCGCTTCTCTTGTTGCCCTTCGACTGAAAATTACAACCAAAAGCCACACAATGTGGCATTGTATATTATATTCTGAGTTGTGTTGCTGTAAAAATAGCAATAGGACAGTGTCAGTAGCTCACTGAGCAACCATTTGACGTCATCGACATAGAACGCACTGTGCACCTAAACAAAATGGCGCCGCCCATTGTCCAAAATATGCATAAAACGATGTGGATTTTTTAAATGATGTAAATCTACTACAAATTTTAGTAAGAGACATTTTTTTGTTATATTAAGCCATACAAGTCTTAATACAGGGGTTCCCTTTAAAACAAGCAAAATAATCTGCCAGTGGGGTAAGCAAAATAATCTTGTTTTCAGTTTGAAATAAGATTATTTTGTTTACCCCATTGGCAGATTTATTATTTTTTTTTGCTTGTTTTAAGGAAAAACTCACTTAATTTTGACGTATTTTTTCTGAAAACAACTTAAAACACAACATTTTGGAGGGCAATTGGGAATGATTCTATTCATGTTTTGAAGTGCAGTAAAAAAAAATATTTTTTTGATTTGTGGTTTAATAACTCATGCATCAGAGAGTTAATTAATTAGTCCAGTGGGAAACTGAGAGCGTGAGTTAAGTCTCAAATTCAAACCCTCCAAGCAAGTCAAACATGTTTTTCTTTATCTCAGGATTATATAAAATTGTGAACTCATCAAATTAAGATCAAAGGGACAAATAAGAATGCCCAAGATGATGCAAACTCCTTTGAATAGTTTGAAATGCATGTGCCATGTTCTTGATGACCTGTAATCTTTGTATTTGTGTTGTTTTCATAGAAAAAACTTTTATAGCTTTTTCCAAAATATATAAATAAATGAACACGTATTTAATCACTCTAAAAAAGCAGTATAATCTAGAATTGTTTTTCCCTACACCAAATACATGTGAATTAACTGACAGCTCTCATTCATTCAGAGAGAGCTGATATTGGCATCACTATATTACTATTTACACTATAATATATATAACACACTATATTTAAGACACAGCTAAATGTGACATTTATTTGAAAACTAAACTGCTTTACTATTCTGAAGTCACTGACCAATGATCAAGACTTGTAGATCAAATGTGTGTGGCAGAGGTTAGCCAGTTGTACCTTGTTTTGTAGTTGCTGGTTTTCACTCTGGTATTTGTTCTGCAGCTCTTGGTTTTTCTGCTGTTGGATGTCCAGTTCAATTTCAGCTTCTCTTCTTAACTCCATCTCTTGCTGTTTCAGCTGTTTGTCCTGCTCAGCCTGTTTCTGCTGGAATAAAACCTCCATCTGCGTGCACACAAATACAGGATAAATAAGGGTTGAGGTCCAATTAAGTTTAGAAGATCTACTAAGAATCAGATCATCATTTGTGCACTTGATCCAATTAAACTTTATTAATTAAAACAAATGTAGTACATTTCAACCACAACACAAAAGAGCAGTGTTACTGTATTGCTTTCTTAAAATAAACCCAAAATGGGTTGGAAATTAAAAATCAGACATTAATTAATAAGCAATTTAATAAATGTTTATTATTTAATTATTATTTATTAAACTTATTAATAAATGTTCATTTATTAAACATATTAATACATGTTAATTTCCAACATATTTTGGGTTTATTTTAAGAAAGCAATACAGTAATTTTTAAACAATAGTTGAGTTAAATTAAACTACCCAGCAGGTTGTCAAACATTTAACCCAACCGCTGGATCAGAACAGAAAAGGGATTTTTAGAGTGTACCCATTTAGTAACATTGCTACAATAAGTACATAGTATGTTTATGCAAAACAGGACTGTAAAATAAAGTGTTAGTAAAATAAATAATTTTTGTTAATTAAAATCAATAAATTCAAGCTGAAATAAAATATAAATATTAGATGAAAAATGTAATCTTAGGAAGGAAAATGAGAAACGTTGCTTGTAGTTGAAGTTCTAAAATTACTACTAAACTGAAATAACTAAAACTGAAACAACAATAAACTAAAGCTAAATAAAAATAACAAAATTACAGAAACTTAACCTAAAATTTAAAAGGAAAAATAAAAAAGCTAATTCAAAATTTGAATAAATGATATAGTAGTATATAAATAATGCTAAAACAACACTGCAAAATAGACAAAAAGGACAAACAGTAAAAATTAAAAACTGACACCATAATACATAACCAAATAGGAAGTCCCATGCAAATCCCCTGAACACCTGCACACTTGCATCACATTCTGCCTTATTTACATGCTGAGTGAATTCTTGCTTAGCACAGTGTTTATTTCTCACTGAAAAACTGAAGAGTAAAACAGCTAACAGGACAAAATGGGATATGAAATACATTTCATCTCCTTTCATTATGGTTAACTTGGGCCTCATGTGGTGGGGCAGAAAGCAACTAAAGCTGTTTGTGTAGTCCTTCAGTGATCATACGCTTTCATATTAAAGACAAGGATTTTTCACCAACTGTGGGTTTTTGAAATATTGAACTGTCAGCAGCTGAATAAAATGGTTAGAGCAATTACAAACAGCAAAGAGGGAGATGGTGGCATGCCATGTATTTTTAGTCAGGCGTGACCAAGGTCACCATGCTTTTCATGGAGCCCAGAGTGCAGACAGTTTGCGTGTGAGAGAACACAACAGGCTCTGTGTCAGTGAGAGAGAGACAGCATCTTATGTGTGTGACAGTGAGAGACCACTTCCACCTAGACTTGGATGCATGTCTGTGTTAACAGCAGGAAACCGGCGGGTCTTAAATGTAATTTGCACTAAATCAAACAGCATTCCTCTTAATACCAGCATGCTGAGGGCAGACCTCAACCCACATAAAAAAATAAAAATCAATGAAATTCAAAAAATAAAAAACAAAAAGAGAACTAAACTGAAGTACAGACGGAAGGAAAAGAAAGAAAATGTGCTGGTACTTCTCTGGGACAGCGATGTTATGGACTGCACAGAAAAGCTTTGTGTCTTCAGTGTTCAAAGGCCACACAAAGAAGTTTGTGAGATATTAAATGATGAAACAACAGATTTACTGATCAAAATAAGTCTTCATTTAGGTATTTGGCACATTCTGGTTGTGAATAATGTTCATAATTAATGTGATTAATTCCACCAATTGTTTGCAAACTACAAAAGCACTGAAATATAGTTTTAACTCTCATCTTAAAATATTTCCATTGATATTGTTCATTGAAACTTACTGTATTATGTAGAAGAGTGTTGTGAGAAAGAGAGTGAGCGAGTTTATTACCTGAATTCAGATTTAGCATTTTCCTTCAGGTCAGTCCTATGTTCATAATAAAAAATCTGTTTAAATGTCCTATGTATTATCTTGTCCTTTTAATAGTTAAGGGGTTTTCCCATGATTGACAGCACTAGTCAAAGCATTTTTTAAGCATGTTTACAACAACTCCGTCTTTTCAATGTAAAAGTCTTCGCTACTGACTGACACACTCATAAAGACACTCTTTGTCGCCATCTAATGGCATAATAATGTAACTTCTGTTGCTGTTCGCGGTCAGGGACTATTTTTTCCGGTGGAAGGAAGGCTTTTACTAAAAGTTTACTACATGAAAGTTGCATTGATACATATTTTTGGCTTTAATATTTGTATTGTGTGGTAACCGTTTTATAAAAGCAATATATATATATATATATATATATATATATATATATATCATAGTCAACTTTGAAGCCTATTATATTGGTAAATTTCCTAGGTTATTAGTCAGCTTTTAAGCTTATTATATTAGTAAACTTTTCAGTCTATTTCACTGGTTAACTTTTTAACTTATTCCATTGATGAATGACAGTATAAAAGGGAGAACAGCTTTGCTGTTGTGTGATTTGCCTCATAACTGGCCATGTGACTCGCTGTGGAACTTGCCTTTAAAGGGTTAGTTCACCCAAAAATGAAAAAATTGTCATCAATTACTCACTGTCATGTCGTTCTAAACCCGTAAGACTTTCGTTAATCTTCGAAACACAAATGAAGATATTTTTTAATGAAATCTAAGAGATTTCTGTCCTTCCCTTGACAGTCTACACAACTGATACTTTGACGCTTCAAAAAGTTCATAAAGACATCGTAAAAAATAATCCATATGAATCGAGCGGTTTAGTCCAAGAGACACAATCACTTTATATGATGAACAGATTGAATTTAGGCTTTTATTCACATATAAACATTTATCAGTGAACATAAACAGAAGCTCAAACATGCTGCGTAACATGAGAATGAACCTCATTTTGTTCTCGCACACCAAGCAAACATTCTTGAGCTTCTGTTTATCATATCTGATGTGTGAGCTGATGAATGTTTATATGTGAATAAAAGCCTAAATTAAATCTGTTCATCATATTAATCAATCGTGTCTAAACCACTCGAATCATACAGACTAGTTTTCGATTTGGAAATGAAACAATCTTGTTCTGACCAGCCAATCTATAGCCAACAGAATATATAACCTATATTCTTCCAATCTGGACTAGCAACTAGATTAAACACCCACAAAATATTGCAAAGTGAATGCAAAGTTACTTGGGGGAACGCAAAAGTTTTGAATTATTCTGATGTGAAAGATGCGAAAGTTGTGAACTGTGAAGATGTGAACTGTGACATTACAGAATAGTGCAATAAGGGCCATGCCATCCTTCTGATGAATGTATTATGAACAAATTACCAATCATAAATCAAATCTACTCATTATAAGAGAGGATTCACCTTTCATTTGTAAGTTGTGACCTCACCTTTGAACTGTGCTCCTCTGCAGTGTTCAGCCTCATTCTGAAGCTCTCCTCCAGTCTCTCCAATTCTCCCACATGAGTTCTTCTCAACTCCTCCCTGTGAAAAGAAAGTCTACAGTAAATTCACCAACCATATAAATCAACTGAACACATTGCATAACTTAAATGCTTTAGAGAACGCTTAATCATTGAGCAAATGATTACACTTAAGCATCATTAACAAAATGTCTCGTCTAATTCTGACTCATGCTGTCAAACCTGCCAGGACACGAGTCTTCTAAAACCACTACGACATGATTCAATGTTTTAATATTACAAGACAGACAGAGGAGAGATATTAGGCCATTGCGACACAAGGTGTTTCAATTAAACAAGTGCACAAGACTTCAAAGAGTCACAGTGACACATTTATGAGCAAGAATATTTTCCCGTTTTTGATACAGTTGTTATGGAAACATAATTGTTATTTTTGTTAATTGTCACATGTCATAAAACATTCTTATATAAAACTATGACTAATCTTGGTCTGTAGCCTCAGGGATGAGGAGAAATTACAAAGGAAATGGAGAAGAGGCCCTAAAACAAGGTCAACAAAGTCAGACGCAGTAATGAGTACTTCACAACAACTGCTAATCCCAGCTGAAGACGAAACTAATTCACCATTCACCCTGAACACAGCAGACATACATGTTTGAGAAAAAGAGTTCTGTTTCTTCCTAAAACTGTGGCGAGACTGGGCACCTGTTTTTTGTTTGTTTTTTTCCTCAAAAAATTGTTATCTATTAGCTTTCATATTAGAGATATTTTTAATCTGCGCCATATCCTGCGCTCTGTAAAATGTATCTTCTTTTTTTTTTCATGCCCAGAAATAAACAGTACAATGCAAAGAAATACATTTTTAATTGGTCTTTTTGAACTTGTTTTCCAGTAAAAATATAAGAGAAAATACATATAAAAGTAAGTATAAAAATATACACTGCAATTCAAAAGATTGAGGTTAGTAATTTTTATTTTTTATTTTTAAGAAACTGATACTTTTTTTTAGCAAGGATGCATTAAATCAGGGGTGCACATAACTTTTTTGGTCTGGTTCTCAAGGGAGCACCTGGAGATGTTGCTTGGTACTCACATTTTGCTCTTCTCACTATCTTCTTTTCTCTCGAACATGGTAGATGATGGTAATGATGTTTTATTTTATTAACATTAATGACACAGACAACAGCAAGAATATTAGGCTGCTGTCACTTTAAGACTGAATGCACGCACGGACTGAATATACTGACACACATCCGGTTCCTTTCTCAACTGTTTGCTAATGACATAACCGAGAGAATACTTGCTGAGACAGGTATTTTGACATAATTTTGTGTATATGTGTCTGTTCAAGCGAAAGTAAACGCGAAATAGGAATCAATTCGGTGTTTGAGCGTTGTCTGAAACAGGCCTCTCTCGAGATCTCTCTCTACGTGCGCGCGCTTCGGGTGTGGCGCAGATAACAGCTCGCGAGTTCCGATTTTCGCCACTTCTTCCGCTTTTAAAATCGTTTGAATGTGTTAATTGGACAAAACACGTCCAAATGATAAACTTTCACTCTATGATGGTTAAATTTAGCAGTTAATCCGCGAATAACATGCGTGCTGAACCGTTGGACCTTATCCGTACGCATCACGGATTAACTGCGATTCGTTGCACACCTAATAATTAAAGAACACACTTATCATCATGATTGCTATCTTACCAGAGATGGAGAAAAATCCTACTCCACTAAGTAAACGTGTCCCTGTGAGCCGGTCCCCAAAAATGTTGGTACTTAAAAGCGCTTCCCTCCATATTTTCTGGTGCGCATCGTTTATTTTTACCGCGCATGCGCACATGCATTAAATTCATCAAAAGTGACAGTAAAGATTTTTTTTTTTTTACAAAGATTTCTATTTAAAAAAAAATGCTGTTCTTTCTAAAATATGACATTCTATCTAAAATATGAACTGTTTTCAACATTGATAATAATCAGAAATGTTTCTTGAGCAGCAAATCATCATATTAGAATGATTTCTGAAGGATCATGTGACACTGAAGACTGTAGTAATGATGCTGAAAATTCAGCTTTGATCACAGGAATAAATTATAGTTCACTATATATTCACATAGAAAACAGTTATTATAAATTGTAAAAAATATTTCAGATTTTTTCCAGTATTTTTGATAAAATAAATGCAGTCTTGGTGGTTTGTTATGGTGAACATCATTCCTGGTCATATTCAACAATTAATGCAGGTTATACCAAAGAAAATAATTGTATATATTAATAATATTTAAAAAAAAATGTGATACTTTCTCCACCTCTGAAACTACTTTCCTGACTGCAGTAATGATGCTAAAAATTCAGCTTTGATCACAGGAATAAATTACATTTTAAAATGTATTTTCAAAAAGAAAACAGTTATTTTTAAATTGTAATAATATATTACTGTTTTTGCTGGGTTTTTTTAATCATATAAATGCAGATTTTGTGAGTAAAAGAGGCTTCTTTCTATCATAAACATAAACAAAAATCTTACTGACCCAAAACTTTTGAACGGTAATGCATAAATAATATATAAGAGAAATAAAATACACTCATATTAAAGATACTGTACATTCTCTAAAGTCTTAATATAATAATTTAAGGACTGGAAATAAGGATATAAATCCTCATTGAGAATAGGATATTTTGTCATGTACAGACAGTCTCTCTTCCTGTTTGTTGTCATTTTTAAACCGTGATTATAGTTTGACTCATCAAACTGTCAAGATTTAAACAAAAGCCTTTGAAAAGCTCTTCTGCTATTAGCCGAGACAGACAGCGGGGATATGAGGAACGCCGGTGACTAGACAGACAGTTTGGCAGAAATTCCATTTTTACAGCACATTCCTCTGTGGCTCAAACATTCCTCCCATGAGACAGAAACTGTGACTTCGTAGACAGACTACTTCCATCCTGGATTGGTGAAGACTGAGACGGACAAAAACAAACATAAACAGCTCAGCAGAAACATCAAAGTCCAAACAGACTGACTGAATCACATCGCCACATACCAGCATTCCTACATCCACACACCCTGACCTGACCTAAAATGTGTCTCGAATACGATATTCAGAATATTTTAAACCTGAGTATAACTTTGATTCACCCTAGTATGTGTTAATGGATGCTGCAGTAATTCCCCTGAGACAGAGGCGCTCACACAAAGAGGAAAATAGAGTGAGCGAGCAGAAGATTCCAGGCGTATTCTCGTTTTTTCCACTCAAAGAGAGAGGGAACGTCTCATCTCGCTGGTCTAGGGGTTTACGTGCCATGAGGGTGCATACTATTAATGTTAGATAGGTTGGGGACTGACAGACACGCAGCTCTCTGACAGCAGTTGTGTGATGGGTCTCCAGAGAGCTGGCCTATAATGGGGGATGTCTGCAAGAAGTGGCTCTCAGAAACACAAGTGTTAAATAGACCCAGTCTGGAATGTCCACACTTCACTGCACTTGTGTAATCACATCAATGGAAAAATATCGGAGTGGCAGATAGAAAGCAAATGCTCCGAAAATGGAAGAAGTTGGCAGGAAGGAGGAAAAAATCACATGACAAAAAAAGTTCTGAAAGAAGTTTAGTGTAACTAGGATTTTCAATACAGCTTTGAGGTCAGCGTTACTAAATGTGTAACCGCTCACAGGCGTGAGGGAAAAAATAAGCATGTGGCATGTGACGTATCAATTTTTCATATCAGATTATTTAACACATATTTTCACATTACTAAAAAAAAGGTTAAATGATTCAGTGTTGTCCTCATAATAACACATTTTTGCTTCAAAGAAAGTGTAAAAGAATATGATTATAAAGAACAATAATAAAGATTTTTTAACTAATAT
Organism: Ctenopharyngodon idella; assembly: GCF_019924925.1. Lineage (NCBI taxonomy): Eukaryota > Metazoa > Chordata > Actinopteri > Cypriniformes > Xenocyprididae > Ctenopharyngodon > Ctenopharyngodon idella. Next base: position 16,813,410 of record NC_067237.1, on the reverse strand, counting down.
CTAGATATCTTTTCTAGGCTGGCAATAAAATGTAAAAAAAAAAAAAAACTTTTATATATATATATATACACCAAGGCTGTAACCATGTCCTGAACATTGGTGGGGACCAATTTTTTATAAATCATAAAGAAACAGAACAGTAAAGGAAATTCTAGGTCTAAAATTAGTTGGGGAAATAATCATTTTTAACTATTTGCAAAAAAACATTTGCATTTATTTGCATTAAAATATGCACACATGTCCTAGTTTTATTTGTATGCCTGATATGTCGAAAACGTTTCTTGTCTCGTCATGTTAGTAATTACATGAATCACGTAAAGTGAATCATGTAATTTCATGTGTATATATATATATATATATATATATATATATATATATATATATATACATATATATATATATATATATATATATATATATATTTTCCATTCAAAACGGCCATATCTGAGAAAAAAGTAGAGTAGTTTGCATCACTGAATGTTACTGTCAGTCGTTTAACATTTCTGTCACAAAACAGTTGACGTATTAAATGTTTCGCTATTTAACTTATCTCACTCTCTTTCAACATTAAACTGACGCTTCGCGCTGAGGAAGACCAGACTAATCTTATAGTTTATTTTTATTTAAATTATTTTTTGACTATATCCATGCAGCTAGTTAGCTTTGTTAAAGGGATAGTTCACCCAAAAATACACTACCGGTCAAAAGTTTGGAATCGGTAAGATTTTGAATGTTTTTAAAAGAAGTTTCGTCCGCTCACTAAGGCTGCATTTATTTAATTAAAAATACAGTAAAAACAGTAATATTGTGAAATATTATTACAATTTAAAATAACTGTTTTCTGTTTGAAAATATTAAAAAAAAAAATGTATTCATGTGATCACAGCTGAATTTTCAGCATCATTACTCCAGTCTTCAGTGTCACATGATCCTTCAGAAATCATTCTAATATGCTGATTTGCTGCTTAAGAAACATTTATTGTGTACAATTTTTTTTTTTTTTTTCAGGATTCTTTAATGAATAGAAAGTTCAAAAGAACATAATTTATTCGAAATATAATCTTTTGTAACATTATAAATGTCTTTATTGTCACTTTTGATCGATTTAATGCATCCTTGCTGAATAAAAGTATTAATTTCTTTTAAAAAAAATAAAAATAAAAATTCTTACTGACCCCAAACTTTTGAACGGTAGTGTATAATGTTACAAAAGCTTTGTATTTCAGATAAATGCTGTTCTTTTGAACTTTCTATTCATCAAGGAATCCTGAAAAAAAAAAAAGTACACAACTGTTTTCAACATTGATAATAATCAGAAATGTTTCTTAAGCAGCAAATCATCATATTAGAATGATTTCTGAAGGATCATGTGACACTGAAGACTGGAGTAATGATGCTGAAAATTCAGCTTTGATCACATTTTTTTTTTTTATATATATTTTCAAACAGAAAACAGTTATTTTAAATTGTAATAATACTTCACAATATTACTGTTTTTACTGTATTTTTAATGAAATAAATGCAGCCTTGGTGAGCAGATGAAACTTCTTTTAAAAAAATGTAACACTATAGTGAACACGATCTGTACGGAGCCACTAAAGGGACATGGGGAAAGAAAAAAATATGTCAATGCTATTGCGTTCTCTAGCAAAACTTTTGCATTCCCCCCAGAAATGTCACATTTGCTTGCAAAAGTTTTGCGAGGGAACAAAGTTTTCCGGGAAAATATGCATATCTCTCATAATGTATGTCCAGGTATATGATATATCTCACTGTCTCTGACAACACATGTAAGCATTCACATTCACAAGAAAGAAAGAACTAGACATGATAGCCAGCAGTGTTGGGGAAAGTTACTTTTAAAAGTAATGTGTTACAATTTTGCGTTACTCCCTAAAAAGAAACTTAGTTACTTAGTTCCTTTTTTACATTACTTTTGTGTTACCTTTTCTGTAGCCTGAGCTGGGCTTGCTTGTTTGTTTAAAAAAACAAAACAAAACAAAACAAAAAACTATTTTTGGCACCTGTAAAGTCCCTTCTCACCAAAAGTGAAATGAATAAGCCTCAGGCTAAAGGAACTGCAAATTCATGTCTGTACAGTAGAGGGCGCAGCTCAAACAAACCTTTCAGCTGTGCTGCCATTCTGGATTAAAGAATAGGATGCAGGAGAAGTTCAAGACTCTTCAGGAATAAAAATAAAACACAAATGTGATGTTTAACTAAAGCCATTTTTGCTTATTAGTATGATTGAATTGGATCATCTAAGGTCAGGAGGAAAGACATTGTTTAATGAAGTGAGAATAAAGTATATTTGTATTATTTAACATCTTTAATTATTGCAGATTTGTGTAATACTCTGAGTTTGCATTTCACTGTTTTTAATCATTCTGAGGAATACTAAATCTGTTTTTGTGCAAGTGAGATGAGTAAATGAATGCTCACATTTAGTGTAGAACTACAATAACCATCTCACTTTTGATTAATTTAATGCATCCTTGCTCATTAAAACTATAATTTCTTTAAAAAGAAATTAAAAAATTTTACCGACCCCAAACTTTTGAATGATAGAGTAAAACTTTGTCTCTAAAATGGCCTAAAAGCGATGCCGCCGTCTTCCTGCCTCTCTCACTCTTTGAAGTGTTTTTGTTGTGTTCGGGGGTTTGGTGATTGTGGTTGTATGACCCTGGGCTGTGCGTGTGGGAGACCAGAAGTGAAGTGTTACTCTCTCTCACTCTCTCTGTCTATAAAACACATCAACAGTGTTATTGTGATCCATGCGAATGCATGAAAGAGGGGTTTGTTCTTATGATTCAGTGCTTATAAAAAGGCTGAAGCAGTAGTTGTTTGGTGGGCGGGAATACTGGAGAGTAGAGGGACAAAATGTCCTCTATAGAGAAGAACAGGGGTCAGAATCTGTTCTGCTTTAGCTGACTGAAACGCACAAGCGGGGACTGTGATAATTGGCAAAGCGTGGTTACTGCAGAGCCCTGTTATTGTATGACTGTGAATATGTGTGAGAATACAACGCACTTGCCTTTTATTGTGCTTCCTCAGCGTTTGTCCCTCTGAACTGAACCAGCATGTTCAGTTCAAGCATACGGTCAGGACATTCTGTTAACTTCTTTGCACTTTAACAAAGTGTTTATTCTTCTTTCCCACAATGTCTCAGAAACAGTGGTGTGTGGTGGACGTCTGAAGGCACAGTTCCCTCTTCTGGGTTTTTCTTACTCCACTTTCATTTGATGTTTATGGTACTGGGGTTAAAGTGTTAGTTGACCCAAAAGTGAAAATTCTGTCATTAATTACTCACCCTCATGTCGTTCCACACCCGTAAGACCTTCGTTCAACTTCTGAACACAAATTAAGATATTTTTGATGAAATCCGAGAGCTTTCTGATCCCCATAGACTGCAACGGAATCACCACTTTCAAGGCCCAGAAAGGTAGTAAAGACATTGTTAAAATAGTCCATGTGACTACAGTGGTTCAACCTTAATGTTATGAAGTTACGAGAATACTTTTTGTGTGCAAAAACAACTTTATTCAACAATTTCTTCTCTTCTGTGTCAGTCTCTGATGCTGTTCACGTTGTAAACATAATGCAGCGCTTCCGGTAATGTTGTAGTCAAGACCACTTAATCCAAGACCAAGACCAATGTATGTTGAGACCAAGACAAGACCAGGACCAAGGCAAGGAGAGACCGAGTCAAGACAAAGACCAGACCAGCAATCCTTAAATTCATCTAAAATATCCACATTACACCCTGAAAAATGAGGTCAAATGACTTGTTTTTAATCAATAAATACAATTAGAATAAGACACTATATGGAGCCGTTAACAATCAAATTAAATCATTAACAACAAAATTCATCTTTGCGCTGCAGAGGTGGCACAGAAGCTGCATCTGAATTCGTAAAATTACAAATGCATAAATAATGCAAAATAAAATTTTGTTTATTGAATGTTTATATAAAAGCAATATCAAGTTTACAACTGTGCTCAAATTTGTGAAAACAGCTTGTGTGATATTGCTTAATTATATCAAGTTATAATATAAAAATCCAGATCTCATACAAGTACCTTTTTTGCAACAATATCTTGAATTTTGTGAGCATTTGTAATAATTTTGGTTACATTTTTGATACGATCCCTTATTAATTTCTGACCCAGCACAATAAATAAATCTAATTGCAAATTACATTATTGATTGCATTTGAAGCAGGAAGTTTTACATCCAATAACATTAATGATGTTAATAAATCAGACAATGCACCGGCAATTTATCCCCGCAGTTTCGGTCTTGAAACAAAATAAAATCCCAAGTCCTGAGTCTGAGACCAAGACAAAACCAAGACCTTCAAATAATGGTCTTAAGAACAAAACCGGAACACAACACTAGCTTCCATGTTTTATGTCAGAACGCCGACTCCGTATTGGCCGGCTCCTGCGTCAGTATCACATGTATGCGTCGAGGTGCTCCTGTGAACAGTGTCAGAGACTGACACTGAAGAGAATAAATCGCTGAATAAAGTCGGTATTTTTGTTGCGTTTTTTGTGCACAAAATGTACTAACATCGCTTCAAAACATTAAGGTGGAACCACTGTAGTCAAATGGACTATTTTAACAATGTCTTTACTACCTTTCTGGACCTTGAAAGTGGTAATTATGTTGCAGTCTATGGAAGGTCAGAAAGCTCTCGGATTTCTTCAGAAATACACTATATTGCCAAAAGTATTGGGACACCCCTCCAAATCACTGAATTCAGGTGTTCCAATCACTTCCATGGCCACAGGTGTATAAAATCAAGCACCTAGGCATGCAGACTGCTTCTACAAACATATATAAAAGAATGGGTCGCTCTCAGGAGCTCAGTGTATTCAAGCGTGGTACCGTGATAGGTTACCACCTGTGCAATAAGTCCATTCGTGAAATTTCCTCACTACTAAATATTCCACGGTCAACTGTTAGTGGTATCATAACAAAGTGGAAGCAATTGGGAATTGCAAAGCGTCGGATGCAGTGGTGTAAAGCATGCCGGCACTGGACTCTAGATAAGTGGAGACGTGTTCTCTGGAGTGACGAATCACGCTTCTCTGGCAATCCGAGGGACGAGTCTGGGTTTGGCGGTTGCCAGGAGAACTGTACTTGCCTGATTGCATTGTGCCAAGTGTAAATTTTGGTGGAGGGGGGATTATGGTGTGGGGTTGTTTTTCAGGGGTTGGGCTAGACCCCTTAGTTCCAGTGAAAGGAACTCTTAATGCTTCAGCATACCAAGACATTTTGGACAATTTCATGCTCCCAACTTTGTGGGAACAGTTTTGGGATGGCCCCTTCCTGTTCCAACATGACTGGGCACCAGTGCACAAAGCAAGGTCCATAAAGACATGGATGAGTGAGTTTGGTGTGGAGGAACTTGACTGGCCTGCACAGAGTCCTGACCTCAACCCGACAGAACACCTTTGGGATGAATTAGAGCGGAGACTGCGAGCCAGGCCTTCTCGCCAACATCACTGCCTGACCTCACAAATGCGCTTCTAGAAAAATGGTCAAAAATTCCTATAAACACACTCCTAAACCTTGTGGAAAGCCTTCCCAGAAAAGATGAAGCTGTAATAGCTGCAAAGGGTGGGCCAACTCCATATTAAACCCTACGGATTAAGAATGGGATGTCATTAAAGTTCATGTGCACGTAAAGGCAGGCGTCCCAAAACTTTTGGCAATATAGTGTGTCTTAATTTGTGTTCCAAAGGTAAACAAAGGTCTTACGAGTGTGGAACGACATGAGGGTGAGTAATTAATGACAGAAATTTCATTTTTGGGTGAACTAACCCTTTCAAGGCAAATGAAACAACTGTGTTTTTGCCATTACCCCCTTCACATTCACACCATGCTTTAGGATTTTTATGAGAAATCAATGAGAGGCTGCACTGCCTCCCTATTCCTCGGTCAAAACACCCCTGCTTAGAATCAATATCAAACATAACAATTCAAAAACTGCTCAGTTTATCTACAATCAAAAGAAAAGCTATAATTTGTGCATGTCTACGTCTAGACTCACTTTTTACTGCTAGTATTTGTGATTATTACTGCTTCTATTACAAGCTGGATATCCCCCTCCGTGCCTTTAAAGGCCAATTCACACTGCACCGACAGACGACACTTAGTCGGGTTTTGTCGGATCAGTGTGTTAACCCTGTCGCCGTTGTTCATACTCTTTATTTTTTCACCATTTGAACAAGCTGAATCAGCAGTTGTGGAATGTCTGAGAAGTGACGTACTGTAATCTGGTGACTGTCAGCAAAGGTCGTGTCTGTCGGTGCAGCGTGAATTAACAATATAATCAAGCTCTGTTTTTGGGCTGAGTCTGACATTGCTGTTCCTCAGAGGACGACAGCTTAAGCACTCATTTCCATCTCATTACTCAAACACCTGTGACCTCTGACCCTACCTCACCTGCAGCACAAGTATGAGCCTGCCTAACGAAGCCCATGTCTGAAAATCAGCTCAATGACTAGATCAATACATTTTTAGAAAAGCAAGTGTTTGCCTTGGGCTGGAATGAACAGTGTTGAATAGCAGTTGACCAGGTGACCTCTTGACAAACTAAAGGAACATTTTTGAAAACAAGTCTTCACTGTAGTATATAAGAACGTCAGGCATGAGTAGACGACTACCAGTAGAAAACACTGCATACTATAACTGTAACACTAGAAAACATTCATAAAACATATGATGCTTGCAAAAACATGGTTGAAAATATAGAGTTGTGACAGGTTCTTGTTGTTCTCAATGACCAATGAGCTTATCCAAATAATTGGCAATACCCTAGCAACCACCTAACAATTCCATAGCAACCACCCAACACATGATCAGACAGGCCTGGACATCAACATGTGAGAAGTGAGTGGCATGGCAACAAGACCATTAGCCGACACAACAGTTGAGGTGTAAACAGGTGAGGACGAACATAACAGAGAAGACAAGCCTGCGCTGTTGGTTGCTAACAGACAGGTACCTCAGGGACAGAGGAGTGTATACAAACAACATCAGACATCCAAACACATAAACAGCTGGGACGTAACAAAAGCGAGAAAAACAGAAACTCAATACACAGGTGGCCATTGATACTATCATGCACTAATAAAGGAGAAGACATATGTGAATTGACTTGCAATTACCCTGATGAACAGGTGGAAAAGAACAATAGAAGATCTAATAGAAAGGAAGGAGAAGAGGAGTTTAGGGGCCATTCACACAGAATGTGTTTTTGAATTTAAAAACATGAGACTGGAATGGGAAAGATGCATTTTTTAAAAGCTGAGTGCTGTGATTTTAGAAACATAAGAAAACAATGGAAAAGCAGCACAAAGGAATGCAAAAACATTTGTATTGTATTTAAAAACATGACACAGAGCAGTGAAATGAAAAAAAATATGCGGTCTAAAGATGTGTTTCTTAAAAGTTTAACTTATTTTAACGTTAACTTATTTTAAAAATGCTACCAAAATTTGCTGCAAAATACACAATCGCAATGGTCAAACATGTCTGTCTAGTGCATGCTTACAGGAAAACAATCGAAAAGCAGCATAGTAACTGTGTTTACATGGACCCTAATAATCCAATTGTAACCGGACTAGTAGCACAGCTGGAAAAATGTCAAAAGAAGTCACATGTAGCCACATCAATAAATTGGCCAAACTATTTCATTCAGATTGTAAGGGTTGGTTTAAACCTTTTCTAATCCAATCGAGAGGACATGTAAACACTGGAACCCAAATTGAATCCAATGGAGAGGATGAGATTGAAACCCAAAACTGGAAAGTTCTGAGCATGTGCAATGATGTAGAAATGGCGTAATGACGCACGGAACAAGCTGTTATTGTTGTTGTTGAATATAGTGTCATAAATGACTGTCGAGGCATTCTAAATTTCTCCTTCCACTCATTTTTACTGCTTGATATAGATAAATATTAAGTCTGCTCTTTAAAACAAAGATACAATGTAGGAGAATGGTTAGTATGCGCAAACAGCGGGAAACTCTGTATATTCGTGCAGTGTGTGCGTGTCAAAAAATCACTTCCGATTTGAAGCTTGTGACTAGGGGTGTAAGAAAACATCGATACACGTCAATATCGCGATATTATGCTTGGCAATACTGTATCGATTCTTAAAAACACTGTATCGATATTTATTTATTTACATCCAAGATTCGTGGCTTTGTGTTCGGTTTAATCCCAACCACTAGTCGCTAGATGGCAGTGTTATCGCAGAACGTAACGCAGAGAAGCACAAGGTGCGTGCATCACTGGCGTTAGCATTAGCAAACCCAGCTCACAAGACGATATAATTATTCCGGCTTTCACCGTGGTGTACAGAGCTCATGTGGACTCATTTTGGCTTCAACTATAAAGAAACCACAAGGAGATCGACAAGAGTCATGTTGTTTGCAAAATAGACCATGTTAAAATCCAATACTCTGGAAACGCACTGAATCTGAGAGCTCACTTAACATCCCGACGCCATCCACGCTGCTGAGAGGCGTTTCGATAGAATATGCAACATGTACTGCACACTCTCCTCTCAATAACAAAATGAACACACAACAAAAATGACAGCAGAAAGAAAGCATCTGATCATAGCGATGTGGATTTTTTTTGTCAGGTTTTATGCATATGGTGGTGTGTTCTTTATGACAGTTTTTTTCTAAAATTAGATCCTCTTCTAAAAAAACAAGAAATTTCGCAATATATCGCCTTTCTTACAGATTTTTCTTGCAGTATTCTATATGCTTAGTAAGACCTTGATTAGCTGGTTCAGGTGTGTTTAATTGAGGTTGGAGCTAAACTTTGCAGGACAGTGGCCCTCCAGGAGCAGGATTGGACACCCCTGGTCTAAAGATACGGGGGTTTTTTTAACTTCTTTGGTGTCGCATTTTTAGAACAATGTGTCATGCGTGAAGATGTGAAATGGTAAACCATGTCAGTCAAGCGCATATTGAAACAGCAGTGGAAACAATGAAAAATCAGTGCAGTGGAATGGAAGTTTTTTGTGCATTTCAAAATGCGAGACACCGTTTCAGAATTGATTGCACTTCAGAATGACGTGTCAATGGTCAAACACATCTGTCTATGGAAAGCTTACATAGAAAAACAATGGAAAAGCAGCACAGTGGAATGCATAAACATACTGAGTCAATCACACCGACTAGATAGACAGCTGCACTCACTTCTTGCACGACACAGTTTTCTAAAAATACGATGGTCAAGTTAAAATAAGTTCAACTTTTAAAAAAAAAATGCAGTTTTTTCCCATTCAATTGCCATGCGTCTCACGTTTTTAAACAAAAAACGCGTTCTGTGTGAACCAGCCTTAATTCTGCTTCACATCATGCCTAATAACACCCCTTAATACTGGTTATTTTCCAGTAACGCACAGCTTTAGTTGAAACACAGCTTCTGCATAACAGCTTTCGTTTTGTTTTACCATTGTAAATGAAGACAGATAGAGAGGAAACAGGTTCGCAAACAGTGAGTCATATCCTACAGGTCCCGACGTGTCGACAGACTATTGAGAGGAACAGGTGGGATGCAACAGAGAAAGAGAAAAAAAAGCTGTACAGCTGTAGTGTGGCTGAATATAAATGTATTTGTGTGTAGCAAGCAACACTTTATTTATTCTCTCCTGCTGCGGAGTGTGACTGACTAGCGAGTGTGTTTGTCTAACAGACCTCTCCTGCTGTAAAGTGGACCGGGCCACTCTCAGGTCCTTCATCTCGCCCTCCGCCCGCTCCAGTTTCCGGGTTACCTCCTCCTCTTTCTGTTGCCACGTCAACAGCTGCTCCTGCATGGACTCGCATCTTTGTTGACATGACAACCGGCTCTCCTCCTTCTCCCTCAGGTCTCGGGACAGCCTTCAGGGGAAAGTGTGAACATATTGACTCACGACACATGCAACCGTTTAAAACCACATAAAAGCTAGATATCTGCACACACACAAAATAAAGAGCTTTGTTCTGAAACTAAGAGAGCTGCTTCACTGCATACTGCCTACATACATCCTTCCATGCTGAAATGAACAGTATATGCTGTGGTTTGGATGTTGGAAAGTTGGTTATCCTAGCAGGCTTCTAAGTTACCATGTGCTAATATCCACAGTTAGAGTTGGCAATGGCACATGCTGCTACGCAAACACAATAACTGAGCACAAACAATACTTAGCACACATAAATGATAGTTTAAATAATTAGTAGATGGAATTATTTTTATCTGTATGATAATTTTATCTTTAGTACTGAATTAAATAAACTACTAAGTCTCTTCTGCTCCCCAAGGCTGCATTTATTTGATATATAAAACAGTAATATTGTGAAATATTTTTCAATTTAAAATAACTGTTTTCTATTTGAATATACTTTAAAATGTAATTTATTCCTGTGATCAAATCTGAATTTTCAGCATCATTACTCCAGTCTTCAGTGTCACATGATCCTTCAGAAATCATTCTAATATGATGATTTGCTGCTCAAGAAACATTTCTTATTACATCAATGTTGAAAACAGTTGTGCTGCCGAATATTTTCTGTGTTCTCTGATGAATATAAAGTAAAAAGAAAAAAATTATGTGAAATCTTTTGTAACATAGCAAATGTTTTTACTGCCACTTTTGATCAATTTAATGAGTCTTTGTTGAATAAAAGTATTATTTTCTAATTGCTAATGTGAACCTATATTTACACAATGCCATACAAGTGATTTTATTTTATGCAACAGCTCAATAAACAAGAACTTAATATTAGGCAACTTGCATTTAAGACACAATATCACCAGTTACTTTGTCTATTTTTGTTCTGCCAAATGTAAATAGCTCCAAGCTAAGTAAAAGCAGAATCAACTGAAGCGTCTCAGAGCTTGGTGTTTCATTGCTGAATGAATCTAATTGTTTGAATGGATCGATTAAGTGAATGATTCAATGACTGGTTCATTACAACAGTCACTTGTTTTGCTCGTGAATGAATTGGTTGAAAAAATGATTCAATGACTAACTCATAAAGACAGTCACCTGTCGCCACCTACTGGTGAAACCATGTAACCTGCAGAAAAAGTCACTTGGTTGATACCTCTATCTGCCTAGTGAGCACACCTATAATGTCTATAAATGTTATCTAGGCAGACACCTAACTGTAAGTTTTGGAAACATGCTTATGTTCAACTACAAACAGACTCTTAAAGAGATATTATACAAAATCTTTAGGGTCTGTCTGCAGTACTGGAGGCTGCAGTTTCAGGACACTAACATAAGATGGATAACAATCAGAGTGTGAGTACAGAATGTGACCCTAGCTGTGGTTATTAGCAAATTTTTGTGGGCAAAAAAGTTCTGTTGTCTATTGTCAATTCTGTAGTGATGTATGAATAGGGTGACCATATGTGCCATTTTCCCAGGACGCGTCCTGTCCAGGATTTCTAAGTTGCATAAAATGTCCCAGTTTTGTTTTTGTTTTCATATTTGCGGAAGGTAATGACTGAAAAATAATTTGACCAATAGCATGCATTACACATAATCGACCAATCGTGGCTTGCGAGAAGGCTGGATCTACAGAGAACGTTCAAAGCATTGCAAATACGACAACATTTTAATGCATTGCATGAAGACTGTCAATAAGAACAGTGGCTTGCACAGACCTCCGTTCCGGGGGCTCATCGATATGACCACTTTCACGATTAAAGAGGCAAGGGCTCAAACCATTTTAGGCAACTTAGAAATCCTGGACAGGACGCGTCCTGGGAAAATGGCACATATGGTCACCCTATGTATGAAGCACAGTTCACACATAAATCACTTTCAAACAAAGCAGGTTCTGTTAGGGAATCTGTGTGGGGAATCTTCACACTCACACAAATTCCAGATTGTGTGGATTGCTATTAAAATGACAAAAATTTGCAGAACAACAGCAAATGTAGTCTCATCATCAGAAATCATACCCATGGACCATTGGCTGTTGTATTTACATTTAAATTTAATCATTTAGCAGACGCTTTTATCCAAAGCGACTTACAAATGAGGATAACAATAGAAGCAATCAAACCAACAATAGGGCAACAATATAAAAGTGCTTTGATTAGTACCAGTTCGTCTAGAACAGTCCATGAGCAAGGCACACAAAATGGGAAAAACTTCAGGAGTTTCAATGTTGTCATCTGATTGGTTGAATTATATAGGAGACGTGTATGTCGCCTTCTTTAACGGTCTACCTGGAAACAAAGCAGCCACGACGCCAACATCTCTCATGGAAGAAGAAAGCTGTTGTGTTTACAACTGACAATGAGCGCTTGTCACGATCAACTAAAAGCTGGACTTTCAAACGTATGTGAAGATCAAAGCATAGACTCTTTAAAATACATTCAAGATGTATTTTATTGTAGGGACATCGACGTTACATTTTCACACACTTAAACTTGAATGAACTGTGATTGGTTGCTTTACATGTCAGTCAGACGGCCTCTAGGCAGTCCTTTGCCAATGAAAGCTGCGATGGAGTCCAGACCTTCTGCTGTCAGTCTTAAGCTCTGGCTATGTAAATGTGACCACACCTTTACTTAAACCTTTTAGCAATCAAGTTGAATTTCAAGAAAACTGTAGGTTTGCAACACTGTAAGTTGTTAGTATTTGGTAGAAATGCTGCTTTGGTTGCACTTTTTTTCAGACATCCAATTTGGTAGGTGGCGCTGTCACAAAACAACCTAGAATTATGGTGCTGCAGGATTGTACCGTTGTGAATAGGCATATGTATAATGACATGAAGTTGACATGAAGCTAACTTATCTGAAAAAAAAATCCTATACCTGCCTGAAGGAGGACTTCCTGGAGAAACAGTCACATTTCTATTTCTCTCCCTTTCCTATCTCTCCTTGTCTATCTTTTTCCTGCAGGACAAAACTAGGAAATTCCCAAACACAGCTGATCTTATCTGTTGGCCTCCAGCCTCCTCTCCCCCTGGTTGAGGAAGACATTTTGGGAAAAGGTGTGATAATGACACACTTCCCATGAGCAACAGTTATCACTTAAAGATCAGACAGTTTCCTCCACAAGACAGTGTGGCAGCAGATCTCGTCTGGCCCTTCTAAGAGGAACCAGGAAGCCAAAAAAAGAGGCTGGTATGGCCTTAGATCTGAGCTGGAGTCCTTAAGTCAGACAAAGATAAGCGCCATCCCACAGGCACGCTCACATCTGTGGATTTTTTTGTATGCCTGAATCCTGTGGATAAAACATTTTCCCAAAGTACACACTGGCTTCTTTGGAATGCCTAAACAATTAAGGAAATGCTGAAGCTTAACATATGTTCACTATAAAGTTGAATACGGAATGAAAGCAATGTGGGGAGCACATGGGCTTTTCTGTGGGCGTTACGAGCCAAGGAGTCATACTTTTTGAGTATAGAAGAGTGAGAACCGTGGTTAAAGATGACAGGGGTCGGATTTAAAATAGATTCAGTCTGATATCTGTCATCAGAATAAATCATTAGCGCCTGTGACATATGAGTCTACTTTGCAGATATCATGGCTCCATTGAGATGGTGAAAATTAAAGGAGCTTTGAAAACCGAGATGTGAAGTGTGTGTATGTGTGTATGTGTGTGTGAGGTGCGGGAAACTCTGAAACCCGAAGCCCTGTGAGTGGGAAGTGCTTCTATCTTCCATCACAGAGCTTCACACGCAGCTTAAGCCTGCTGACACATTACAGAATTTAATATCTATATAATATCACTCAGTTTGAAACAGAGCTGTGATATATGGAGAGGAGGGGGAGGGTGTAAGACCTCGAAACACAGAACATCACGCACATACGTGCCGCTTTCTAAGCTCAAAGGCATCAGGTCCTCTTTCATCAGGTCCTCTTTCTCACATCTTCTGTCCTTTTTTCTCCTTTTGCAGTACTAGGTGTGGAAGCTTGTTTCCGCCACTAAATTAAAAAATAAAAATGATAATTGCGATTTTTTTTTTTTCACAATTCTGACTTTTTTTCTCGCAATTGCAAGTTTTTATCATGCAATTCTGAATTTATAACTCGCAATTCTGACTTTATAACTCACAATTCTGACTTTATATCTCGCAATTCTGACATAACATGCAGTTCTGACTTTATATTTCACAATTCTGACTTTATAACTCACAATTCTGACTATAACTCGCAATTCTGACTTTATATCTCGCAATTCTGACTTTATAACTCACAATTCTGACTTTATAACTCACAATTCTGACTATAACTCGCAATTCTGACTTTATATCTCGCAATTCTGACTTTATAACTCACAATTCTGACTTTATTTCTCGCAATTCTGACTTTATAACTCGCAATTCTGACTTTATATCTCGCAATTCTGACTTTATAACTCACAATTCTGACTTTATTTCTCGCAATTCTGACATAACATGCATTTCTGACTTTATATTACGCAATTCTGACTTTATAACTCACAATTCTGACTTTATAACTCGCAATTCTGACTTTATATCTCGCAATTCTGACTTTATATCTCGCAATTCTGACTTTATAACTCACAATTCTGACTTTATATCTCGCAATTCTGACATAACATGCAGTTCTGACTTTATATTAAGCAATTCTGACTTTATATTACGCAATTCTGAATTTATATCTCACAATTCTGACTTTATAACTCACAGTTTTGACTTTATATTTCGCAATTCTGACTTTATATCACGCAGTTCTGACTTCATAACTCCCAATTGTGAGTTCATATCTCACAATTTTGAGAAAAAAGTCAGAATTGTGAGATATAAACTTACAATTGCGAGAAAAAAAGAGAATTGTGAGATAAAAAGTCGCAATTATCTTTTTCATTTTTTATTTCATGGCGAAAAAAAAGCTTTTATAACCAGGCACTGCAAAAATGTTTAAAAGAAAAAAAAAATTATATGTATCAATTGAACTTGTCTTATATCCATGCTGTAGAAACAGTCCAAATGATGACGTGTTTAAATACATGATTAATGCCTGTAATGGGTTTTGTAATGCCAGTGTTTTTTATGTCTGAGGTCACTTTGCCCTCTGTGAAAAGCTTTCAGGTCTTTTCAGCCTTTCTTTATCTGCGTGTTGACCTCTCTCCATCTCAGACTGGTGAGCAATCATGACAAACAGCACACAGCACTCCAAACCACAGCCAGGAATGTGCATCAATCCACGGAGACACTTGCAGATGACTGACAGACACTAACAAACTCTGTCTCTGCCACACATAAACACACACACTCACCACACTTTTACATAGACAAACACATGATCACACCCTAGTCAAACAAATACACAATAGTTCATGGTTGTGCACAGTTTAGTGGACCATGACATCAATCAAAATAGACAAAATGTGGCCAAAGATGTCTGACATACTTCTATTTATAATTTCCTAGTGAGTGAGTTTAGTATTTGTGTGTATATGAGAAACTACTGCTTTTCTCTTCTCAGAGAGAAAAAATATTTGCAGAAGTTACCCTGTTGTCTCAGAAAAAAAAAAAATCCTTAACAAAAAAAGAAATTGAATTAGTTTTCAAAATATAAAGAGTGCATGACAATTATCATAATTTAAATACCAAGCTCTGTCATGAAACTCTAGATGGCACAGGCTGATGGGTCTTTAAAGGATTAGTTCACTTCAGAATTCAAATTTCCTGATAATTTACTCACCCACATGTCATCCAAGATGTTTATGTCTTTCTTTCTTCAGTCAAAAAGAAATTAAAGTTTTTGAGGAAAACATTCCAGGATTTTCTCCATATAGTGGACTTCACTGGGGATCAGTGGGTTGAAGGTCCAAATGTCAGTTTCAGTGCAGCTTCAAAGAGCTCTACACGATCCCAGACGAGGAATAAGGGTCTTATCTAGCGAAACAATCGGCCATTTTCTAGAAAAAAAAGTCAAATTTATATACTTTTTAACCACAAATGCTCATCTTGCACTGCTCTGTGATGCGCCACACATTATGCAATTATGTTGGAAAGGTCACGCATGACGTAGGCGGAAGTAATGGCGGTAGGGTGAAAAATTCCATCTCATTTTCTCCATCAACATCAAAATCGTTTGACTTCGTTGTTTTATCTATTTTTGTAAAGGGCATTTGACTTAGTCTTTGCACTTTGTAGACACTGGATCGGTACTTCCGCCTACGTCACGCGTGACCTTTCCAACGTGATTACGTAATGCATGGAGCAGAGTAGTGCAAGATGAGTATTTGTGGTTAATAATTTTGATTTTTTTTAGAAAATGACCTATCATTTCGCTAGATAAGACCCTTATTCCTCGTCTGGGATCATGTAGAGCCCTTTGAAGCTGCACCGAAACTGACATTTGGACCTTCAACCCGTTGAACCCCAGTGAAGTCCACTATATGGAGAAAAATCCTGGAATGTTTTCCTCAAAAACCTTAATTTCTGTTCGACTGAAGAAAGAAAGACATAAACATCTTGGATGACATGGGGGTGAGTAAATTATCAGGAAATTTGAATTCTGAAGTGAACTAATCCTTTAACACAACCTGCTGACAATTACATCATTAAGTGTGCACAAGCTGATTGGTTCCTGTTGCAACTGTAGCCAATGAGCTTGATGCTCAACATTTAAATAGTTGGTCAGTCAGTGTTTGCTGTAGCAGTTTGCAGCATGCTTTCAAAGTTTCTCTAAACCCTTCACCTTTCTCTGCATAGATCTGACTCCTTTCAGACTTTTATATCTCGGCAAATCAAAGCACAAATGTGTGATTTTTCATTCTTACGGTTGTACCTCTCTATGGCGGTCGTCTGTTCGCTCCACAACGCTTGCAGATCCTCCTTCTCCACAGACTTTATCCTGAAAGACAACAGAGATGTGTTTTTATTTAAAGCATCGGCTGCTAACATCTGTTCCCTCTTTCCTCTATTGCCTCTGAGCTGAGAGATACTGAAAAAATTTCCCTTCTCCAAAAAAGTCACCCAAGCATGTCCCTCTGGCATCCGCTTCTAACACCAGCATCTCAGCATGAGCAGCTAAACAATGGCGTGTAAACGAGTGTAGCCCAGGGCACGTCCACGTGTGATGTTAGCAGGTACCAGCAAGGGTATAATGGGTGTTGAAATCTCACTGAGCGAGAGGGAGAAGGTGAAAACAAGAAAGCAGGTGGAAAAGAGATGGAAACTCAATCTGACATACAGCTGTTATGTTTTTTTTGTAACATCGCTCTGTAGTGTGAGTTATAATATAAAACTCGGTTAGTGAGCACAAAGTGACAAGTGTGGGAGTCTAATAAAACAGAATGAAAGCCATAGTGGCGCCAAGTGATATGTTATTAAGATAAGCGCTTCTGAGGAAAAAAATAATCAAAGATTATCATTTTAAAAGATATTCAGTTATTTGAAAGTCACACATTTCTGCAAATTTCTCAGGTATTTTATGCACTACCATTTAAGGATATGTTTTTTCAGGCCATTCTATTCTTCTTCAGATGAACACTTTATAATAAGGTTATTGTTAACAGGGTGATGACATGAGAAATCAAATTTGCCTTGATCTTTTGACACATAAAAGGGTCTTTGTAGCATTAAAACATCCTGAGGGTTTCATATCTTAAAACGTCCTCTGTATAAACAAAGCATTTGTTTGATCAAGCTCCAAAAACGACTGTTTTTGATATTGCAGGATCTGTGACAGCAAATCCATTTGCATATGACTTCAATGATTAGTTAAACATCATTGCACCATAGGCCCCTGCCCACTGGCACACAGTCACTTAACGACTGACATTTGCCTACACTGGATGTGAGCATCGCGTCGAAAGCAAATAGAAGCCATTATAATCACTGACACTGTCTACACTGATACAGTATACAGATGTGTGTTCAGTTTCTGACGTACTCCACACACTTGAGTCTGTCGACAACAGGACAAATGGAAAAGAGAAAGAACGTTCGCTTTAACGCGTCCAGTTTAAACAGCTCATTTGAGTCTCTGTACAGACATCAGAAGGATCCCAGCGTCGGATGGTTTATTTTAATGGTGTTGTGTTGGAGAATTATATACAATACTTCTACAGCATTTATAAATCTTAATGTTAACTAATGTAAACTAATGTTACTTATTGTAAAGTATTACCTTTCTTACTCAGATTTACCCGTACCTAAACACATCAGATAGATGGACTCTTCATGTCACAATAATCTGCAAATTGGACCAAACTTTGTTGCCTCAAGTCAAAAGACTGGCTAAGCAAGACTATTAATATGCTAACAGGGGGCTTTTGTGTGCCTGTGTGTGTGTATGCGCGTGCTTTCGTTTAATGCGTGCCAGACAGTGTTTACATGCGTGTCTATCACTCTGTCATTGCTTTAACTCATTAATTCACCATGACATTCTCAAACTCTGCATGCTAGTCAAGCAATTGTGTCATGCAACATCTAAACATTTGCTGCATATGTACATACAAACCTACATTCTTGTTTTTCTTTCATGGTCGGGACTTGCCATCGATTATATTATAAAAACAATAATATAATATGACATTTATAATATACAATGGACTTGCCATTGATTTTGCTAATTTATAATATGTAATATAATATAATATAATATAAAATAATTACAGAATATAATATAATACCCCCAACCATTAAAACTAACCCTCAAAGAAAACTTTTGCATTTTTCTGTTGTAACATTTGGTAAATTTTTAAGTTGTTTTCCTCGTGGAGACTTTGGCTTGTCTCCACAATGTAAGTGACGAGGGATGCATGATATATTGCATCACATTTCTGTCACATTTGTGCCAATATTAGAGATTTTTTCAGCTATCGGTAGCAGTCAGTGAATTGAATGTGAATGTTTTATTAGCCATAATTATCCGCAGTGTCACGCAGAGTCCAAGCACAACCAAAACAATGTTCTTCTGCAAAAATGCATGCAGTTTTGTTTTTCAACCACTAGAGGGCCAAAAGTTACCTAGTAGACCTTTAAAGGGATAGTTCATCCAAAAATGAAAATTATCCCATGATTTACTCACCCTCAAGCCATCCGAGGTGTAGTATATGACTGTCTTCTTTCAGGCGAACACAATAAGAGGTATTTATTTAAAAATATCCTTAGTCCTCCAAGGTTTACAGTGAATGGGGGGCTGCGTTTTGAAGCCAAAAATAATGCATCCATCCATAAAAAAAAGTAATCCATATGACTCCAGTGGGTTAATAAAGGTCTTCTGAAGCAAAGCAATGCAGTTTTGTAAGAAAAATATCCATATTTAAAACTTTATAGCTTCCGGCGAACGACCGTACGCAGAATGCACAAGTCGACTTGTGCCAAATGAGTAATCCTCTGATGCGATGAATGACGCAGGATGAAGGAGAATCGTAAGCTTAGACGCCTCTCGTGGTTTAAACAAATAGGGCTGTGCAACAAATTTAAATTCCTCTTCTCTTATATCGAAATATATATTTGTCAGGTCAAAGGTTACTCTTCCGCCGCCAGTCGACTTATGCATTCTGCGTACGGTCGTCCACCGGAAGCTAGTTGTTTGAATTTGAAAGTTTTAAATATGGATATTTTTCTTACAAAAACGCATCGCTTCACTTCAGAAGACCTTTATTAACCCACTGGAGTCATATGGATTACTTTTTTTATGGATGGATATATTATTTTTGGCTTCAAAACGCAGCCCCCCACTCACAACCATTATAAACCTGGGAGGACTAAAAATATTTTTAAATATATCTCCAATTGTGTTCATCTGAAAGAAGAGAGACACCTAGGATGGCTTGAGGGTGAGTAAATCATGGGATACTTTTCATTTTTGGGTGAACTATCCCTTTAATACCTATTTTTCACACTGTACATTATAATGTTGTAGCATTGAAAATGATTGATTTTAGTTTTAGAGTTTTATTTTTAATTTATTTATACAAAACAATACACTACCATTCAAAGGTTTGGGGTCTGTAAGATTTTTTAATTGTTTTTAATGTTTTTGAAAGAAGTCTCTTCTGCTCACCAAGGCTGCATTCGAACAAAAATACAGTAAAAACAGTAATATTGTGAAATATAATAAAAATGTAAAATAACTAATTTTAACTAATATAATGTTAATATATTTTAAAATGTATTTTACTCCAGTGACTTTTGAAAGATAGCATAGTATAGAACTTGGCCATTTACTGGTTATCAACCATAACATGATAATAATTATTGGCCTATCAGTACTGGCTAGAACTGTAACATCGCTGCATCCCTCGTTCCAGCAATGAAGGTAAAATCTGACCCCCTCACACCCACTCAACCCAGATAACTTCACACACAGGACTCTGCAGACAAATTCTCCCTCTGGCTCTCAGACTGACCTTCCTGTCGATCAGGACACAAGCACAGACCTGGCATGTCTGAGTCCGGTTGCTAATAAACGGGAAACTGTTCTCTCTGCTTTCTTCTTTTCTTGCCGTTTGCAAAACGTCTACGCCAGCCGAGGCTCCTGGGGCCTGATGTTAAGCACAACATAGCAGAAAAATCCCTGCATTGCTAAGCTGAATAACAATCAGTCTCTCACTCTCTGTCTCATTCCCTCGTTCTCTAGTTTCTCCAATTCCCTCTCAAGGTCAGCACAGTATAGATTCCCTGAGGGTGTCGTCTGTCAACTGTTAAGCATTCTGCATCCCCCCCATCCCGACTCACAAATATTTTTCACCCTCACACGCCAACACTCCCCATCCTACCCAATCGACTCCCTCAACGCCAGTCTAGGAAGAACCTGGGGAGTTTGTGTCTCCCAGCTGAGCCGAACGAGAGCAATGGTGTTTAGATGATTGTCGAATTTTATGGACGTTTGGTGAAGTCCTTTCTTTCTTTGTTTATTATGGTTGCCTGAAGGTTTCGCTGAGCTCTGTGACACACTGCTATCTGACAGCGGGTTAAGATAACCTTTTATTTCCTCTGGATCTCTGTGACACTAGAGATAAGATTGAGGGGGAGAGGAAAAGGGAGAGAGAGAGAGAAAGAAAAAGTGATTATGGGATTAACATGTTAAAGATGGATGTCCCTGTTTGGATGAAAACATGGCAGCTATCAGGTCAAGTGGACCTGAAAACAAGAACACAATCTGTAACTCTCACATGCTCATAAGAAGTCTGCCTCTACCAAAGAATGGATCAGATTTGATAGAAATGAATGATCTGAGATTATCTTTAGCTCATACTTAAGGGTAAGGTATTTGATTAAATCCCTAACACACAGCAATGAAGAACTGAATATATGAATTATCCCTCAAATTATGCGCCTTGTGCTATTACCTTCCTAAGTGACTGGGAAAATGGCAAAACAAAAGCATAGACTTTGAAGAAGGGAACCTAGCCATATCTAGGGACCACAAAATAATTTGGATATAGGCACCACCAAAACAATGGCTGACAAAGTTTTTTATGTTTTTGAAAGTCTCTTATGCTCATCAAGCCTGCATTTATTTGATCAAAAATACAGTAATATTGTAATATATTATTATAATTTTAAATAATGGTTTTCTATATTACTTTAAAATAGAATTTATTCCTGTGATCAAAGCTGAATTTTCAGCATCATTACTCCAGTCTTCAGTGTCACATGATCCTTCAGAAATCATTCTAATATGATGATTTTATACTCAGTTAATATCATATTTAAGTTAATCTATGTTGGAAACAGTTGTGCTGCTTAATATTTTTTTGGAGCCTGTGATACTTTTTTTTCAGGATTCACTGATGAATAAAAAGTTAAAAAGAACAGCATTTATTCAATCATTTGTTCATCTTCAATATCACTTTTTATCCATTTAACACATCCTTGCTGAATAAAAGTATTAATTTCTTTCCAAAAAAAAAAAAAGAAAGAAAAAAGAAATTGACCTCAAACTTTTGAACGGTATAGTGTATATTGTTACAAAAGATTTCTATCTAAGATTCTTCTAATAAATTGTATCTTTTTATTCATTAAACAATCCCGAAAAATCACAGGTTATAAAAAAATATTAAGCAGCACAACTGTTTCCAACATTGACAATAAATCAGCATATCAGAATGATTTCTGAAGGATCATGTGACACTGAAGACTGGAGTAATGATGCTGACAATTCAGCTTTGATCACAGAAATAAATGGTATATTAAAGTATATTAAAATAGAAAACCATTAATTTAAAGCTGCAGTCCGTAACTTTTTTAATCCAAAATCAATTTTTGAGCAAGTACATAACCAGCCAGTGTTCGAAACTATCTCCTTACCTTAGCCCAGGGCTCGTCAACTGGCGGCCCACAACTTTGGTCTGCCAATCATCTTCAACCGGCCCGCGGCACCCCAATCTCCCTCCTCCTCTTTTCCTGGTGGTGCGGCTAAATTTGGTTAGATACGTGGCCGCAGTGGCGCCTACAGCTGTACGGCTATATATGCACTGTTCGTACCATGCACGCTCCTCCAACTGACCTGAGAAACGTTTTCCGTGCGAATATTTCAGCAGTTATTATGCATGTCCCGTATTTCTGTCGACTTTCTTTTCCGTGAATTGGCCAAACGCGCTTGCATTAACGATCTGAAACGATTTGGATTCATTCGGGCCGCTCTGTCTCTGAATCGTCTATAGTTGTTTCTCGGGTCAGTAACAACAAATACAGAACAAGTAGCACTGTTTTCAGGTGTTTCACTAGTTTACTTTGAACTACGCAGCACGGCTCAGTGGTTAACGGAACGAAAGCTTAAAGGAGCTGCGTTTATTCCCGGTCACCATTATTAAACAGTGTTGCGACATCAAGTGAGATTAGCGTTTCAATTCGACACACACCTCTCGGTTACAAACCACAAATCACTCGATGATTAAACTAGTTTTAAATCGGATGAAACAGCCTCAACATTCCCAACAAGACTGATGAGGAAAACAGGAGAAACGTGCCATGAATGAAGATAGAAGACTTTTAAATCCCAAAATCACCACACTTACAAATATTTACCATGAATGAACTGTAGTAAATTACCATGGTTTGTGTAAATGTGGATTATTTATATTGAAAACTATGTTATAACCATTTATATTGCAATATTTATTAGGTGGGTAGGGGAATATATAATTCATGTCTTTGTTGAGGTGTAGTTTGTACCTGTGTTTAGGCATTTTTTATAGGCCTATATAACATATCATAATATAATATCATTTGACAGTGGTAGTGAGTAGCCATGTATGGTTTTGCCGGTGGTTACCAAGTCTCACTGTGAGAATATTTTCATTTAAGCCTAATAATTAATAAAATAATTTTTACCAATAAGACCCCCCCTCCCGGCCCACCTCAACTTTTTGATTTGATAATCCGGCCCTCGAATGAAACTACTTGAAGAGCCCTGCCTTAGCCCGATTCACAATGGTAAGTACTGGTGGGTTTCCGTGGAAAATTTGAGAGGTCACGTCTGTTTACATAAAAAATGAGTCCCAGCTAGTAGGCTAAATCACATGTGAGGATGGCGGATCATTTATAGCCTTTTCACACAGCAGTTATTCCGAAGTACAGTATTCACACTGGTGTGGTGACTGACAGCAAACATTAGATTCATCCGCTCTGAGGAGTTGTGCCGATTCACAACCCACGTAAAGATGATAATTCCGCAAATAACCGCAATTGCAGGATTCAAACAGAGATGCCGACAAAGTGGTGAAACTTACGGACTGCAACTTTAAATTGTAATAATATTTAACAATATTGCTGTTTGTTCTGTATTTTTGATCAAATAAATACAGCTTTGATGAGCAGAAGAGACTTCTTTCAAAAACATTAAAAATGGTAATGTTTCCAAACTTTTGACCGGTATATATATATATATATATATATATATATATATATATATATATATATATATATATGTCAGTGCTTCCCACAGGTTTGAAATATACTTGCGGTTCATAGCCGGGTGAAAAATCCTCCTATACCCACCTCACAAAAATGGTCTACTACATGTGACAAACAACAAATAATGTGTGATTTTTAACAGTATTTTTATTTATTGAAATAAATTTTAATTACATAGCATACTATTACATTTAATTACATACTAATATTATGCATTATTATGCATTGTAAATTATGCAAAATTACAGCATTTAAATGGTTCTCCTTTTCCTATGTTCTCCTTGCTGTCATATAGTGTCTCTCTCAGTGAATGGGACACAGATTTTACTAGTAAAATTTATATAATGAATAATATACGGGTCAAATAATGTCTTTTCTTCCTGTGGTGGAGACTACAATAATTTACTATAAATTAAATGGAAATCAAATTAAATACAATTTATTGTGTAACCAAAATACCAATAATGCCCAGAAGAAGAAAAAAAAAAAAAAAAACTTAGCGTGTGACTTTTAATTATAAACAAGCCCGAAATACACCAGGACTCTTATTTTGAAATGTCTACACAATTGCGGGCTGATCCTTCAGATTCTTACAACCATCTAAAACATATTACATAAAGGCCATAAAGTAGACATTGTCATAATTCATTAACTTGAGTTCATTAGCAATCGTTTGGCATACATCTGCGCTTTTCGTTGATTGAGAATCACTGTGAAGCAGTCTGAAGCGTTGTTTTTATTATTTTTATCCTCTTATACTTTTGTATAAGAGGATAAAAATAATAAAAGCATAAATGTGTCTCCAAATATACTTGGGCGGCCGTTAATATACCTGGGCGGCCCGCCCAAGTAAACTCTATGTGTGGGAAGCGCTGTATATATATATATGTGAGGGAAAGAACCACTCATATTTTCATCAAAACAAGCACAAATTTAGTTTATAATCAAAATAATGGCTTAATAACATGTTCTTTCCTTATCATTCTCTTCCTTTCTCTCCTATAATAATCGATGGCCAGCACTCTTTGAGGTTTATTAATGGGTAACAAATGGAGGTGGAATCTGTGGCATGTGAGAGAGTCTATTTCTTAGAGAGCGTTCTTTAGGCCTGAGGGGCTACACTCACACTGCTGGAGCGCTGTGAGACATGTAAGACCAGGTATCAGGGTTTTCTGCTGTGTTTAGGAGGGAATACTGGGAAAATGACAGGGTGTGACATCTGAACTCCAGGTAACTGAGTTCACTACATCAGTTGAGAAGGTCCAGTGAAATGTTTTGCATATTCATATTTTTAGTTAATATACTGTTTATCACTTCATATCTCACCAGGGAAGGTCCCGCTCATTTACAAAAGTTTTCTTCCTTTTCAATCTTGCTCTTTTCCATTCTCTCTCTCCGCAGGTTAATCACATCGGTGGTCTGTCACTCCATGAGGATTTTAAATAGCCCCTAACTATTTCTGACATGTATCAGCGTAGCCACGGAAACAAACCGGCTCGGCAGATGTGTGTGTGATATGCGTGTCTGAAATAGGGTTAGAGGTTGTGTAGTTGTCATGGGAACACATGCTGCATACAAACACTGCTCTTTCTTCCCTGATATGGAGATATCAAAGCTTTGGCACACGTATCCGCACACACACGTCATGCTGTTTCAGAGAAGCCGAGCGCAATCTAATTCATGAGGTCTAAAGTCATTGGAGTGTCTTTACTGAGAAAGTTGAATAATTCAGGTGTTATTCTTGGCTTGTTTGCGTGTATAACTTAAATTAGATTAAAGGGATTGCTCAAACATAAATGGAAATTCTGTCATCATTTGCTCACCCTCACATCATTCCAAACCTGTATAACTTTCTTTCTTCTTTGTAACGTCTAAGAAGAAATTTTGAAAAACCATTTTTGTTCATTTGTCCAAGACAACACTGAATCCCGTTTACTTCCATTTTATGGACAAAGAAAAAAAAATCTACTTTTCTGTTCTACAGTGAGTCATTCCATAAATCTAAAAATAAGTTGATATCTCAAAAAATGAGCTTTCAGTAAGATGTTGTTTTATCGCAATACCAAACTTTTTTCCATTAGACGCCAACATTGCTTCACAGAGATTTCTGATTTGCAGTACAGTATAATTTCTCTCTCTCAAACATCACACACACACATTTTTTTAGTAAACACATATAAACCACATTCTGACATCCACACCAACACACCCATACAATTATAGCTGCATAATTTATCCAATTGGCTCCATAAAACAGCAGAAGCGGAAAACAAGGGGGGAAAAAAACCCTGAGAAAATGGAGCAATCCTTACCAACAGAATGAAAGCCTATTAACAAAGACTGCATCATTTTAGAGCTAAATGGCCCTGGGATTTAATGGATTTCAATGGGTTTAAGTGTAACTATTTTGTGTACCTACAGTGTAAAATAGATTTATGGAAGGAAATGAAGGTGAAATATTAAAATTCCAATAAAAATAGACACTACTGCCAAAATTTAAGCAGTTGGCATTAAAGGAACACTCCCCATTTTTTTTGAAAATAGGCTCATTTTCCAACTCTCCTAGAGTTAAACAGTTGAGTTTTACCGTTTTTGAATCCATTCAGCCGATCTCTGGGTCTGGCGGTACCACTTTTAGCATAGCTTAGCATAGTTCATTGAATCTGATTAGACCGTTAGCATCTTGTTAAAAAATGACCAAAGAGTTTCAATATTTTTCCTATTTAAAACTTGACTCTTCTGTAGTTACATCGTGTACTAAGGCCGACGGAAAATGAAAAGTTGCGATTTTCTGGGCCGATATGGCTAGGAACTATATTCTCATTCCGGCGTAATAATCAAGGAACTTTGCTGCCGTACCATGGGTGCAGCAGGCGCAATGATATTACGCAGCGCCTGTGACCCCCTGCTTGCACAGGGAGCGTGCCTTGCAACCATGAAGACATTTGTGAGAGACGCTGCGTAATATCATTGCGCCTGCTGCAGCCATGGTACGGCAGCAAAGTTCCTTGATCATTACGCCGGAATGACAGTATAGTTCCTAGTCATATCGGCCTAGAAAATCGCAACTTTTCATTTTCCGTCGGTCTTGGTACATGATGTAACTACAGAAGAGTCAAGATTTAAATAGGAAAAATATTGAAACTCTTTGGTCATTTTTTAACGAGATGCTAACGGTCTAATCAGATTCAATGAACTATGCTAAGCTATGCTAAAAGTGGTACCGCCAGACCCGGAGAACGGCTGAATGGATTCGAAAACGGTAAACCTCAACTGTTTAACTCTAGGAGTT
Organism: Ctenopharyngodon idella; assembly: GCF_019924925.1. Lineage (NCBI taxonomy): Eukaryota > Metazoa > Chordata > Actinopteri > Cypriniformes > Xenocyprididae > Ctenopharyngodon > Ctenopharyngodon idella. The sequence continues at coordinate 16,786,236 of NC_067237.1, read as the reverse complement.
GGAAAATGAGCCTATTTAAAAAAAAAAAGTGGAGTGTTCCTTTAACGGGATAGTTCACCTAAACATGAAAATTCTGTCATCATTTACTCAGCCTCATGTCGTTCCAAACCCGCAAGTAGGACTGGGCGATATGGTAAAAAAATAAAATCTCGATTTTTTCATAACGATTGACGGATTCACGATTTCAATTTCGTTTTTTTTTTTTACTGTTTAACCATCCAAATTAACTTAATATGATTTAAGTAACATTCTCTTTATTAACAATCTGGTTAAAAAAAAGTTCCAAGTGCAGCACACATGAAGGGATCAACATGGTGTAAATGTAAAACAATTTGTTAAATATCTTTGCAGAAAATATGCCTGAAATATGAAGGCAAATGTTGTACAAACTTATCTTAAACACATTCTATATACTCAGAAATAATATAAAATAAGAAAATGCTAAATATTTCTTAAAAAAGTAATAACAATTAATAACACTAGTAATAGGCTATTATTAACAGCAAAATTGCAGCGTTTCACCCATGAAACGGCATTCTAAAAACACGGTGGTCAAGTTCAAGAAAGTTCAACTCGCGTTTAATATCTTTGCCTTTTTTTCTCATTCCACTGCCTGCGTCTCATTTTTATAACGCAATAACGCATTTCTGAATGAACAGCCGCTTAAGAATAGTGATGTGTTCTACGTTCATAAAGCGTCACATGAGAGCGGTTAATCAGACGCACCGGCGCCATCATGAGGTCGGATCATTTTCTTCTCCTAATACGGTTATCATTGCTGTATTGTCAACATGTCTAATTGTAACGCTTGCTAACATTTTTATTCAAAATCGCGATTTCTCGATTTAAAAAATAATAAAATCGAGGCAAAACAATACATTTGAATTAATCGAAAAAATCGGAAAAATCTCCCAGCCCTACCCGCAAGACTTCCGTTCATCTTTAAAACACAAATGAATATATTTTAATGAAATCAGAGAGATTTCTGTCCCTCCATTGACAACCACTTTGATGCTCCAAAAAGTTCATAAAGAGATTGTAAAACTAATCCATATGAATTGAGTGGTTTAGTCCAGATTTTCTGAAGATACACAATTGCTTTATATGATGATTGAATTTAGGCTTTTATTCACATATAAACATTCATCAACTCACACATCAGTTGTGGTAAACTCAAGTTCAAGGATGTTTGCTTGACGTGTGAGAACCAATGAGGTTCATTCTCTTGTTACGCAGCACGTTTGAGCTTCCGCAAGAACCAGTGAGGTTCATTCTCGTGTTACGCAGCACATTTGAGCTTCTGCAAGAACCAATGAGGTTCATTCTCGTGTTACGCAGCACGTTTGAGCTTCTGCAAGAACCAATGAGGTTCATTCTCGTGTTACGCAGCACGTTTGAGCTTCCGCAAAAACCATTGAGGTTCATTCTCGTGTTATGCAACACATTTAAGCTTCTTTGCATCCTTGCTGAATAAAAGTATCATTTTCTTTAAAAAAAACAACATGCTGACCCCGAACTTTTGAACGTTAGTGTACACGCAATGTGTTTTTGCAAAGATTGAGGGCTGTCGGTTGCATCAGATCTGTTTATCAACCTTCCAAACTACATTAGCGCAGACGGCAGGAAGAACCAGCACGCGACGAGCCCCGTCCCACGCACACATACACAGCTGTCAATGCCAGAGCGGCCCTGACAGCTACACCAGCTCTCCCCCTGTCACATCACATACACTGTCCTGCCACAGAGCCATCTGACAGCTCTCATCCACAGGCACAGAGAGAGGCTCCTTCGCTTACAAAAGAGATAAAAGAAGCCAGAAAAACAGAAGTTGGGATAGATTATAAAAGGAGTATGAGCCAATGTTGAGTCAGTGTGTGTAATGTGATGAACCTCAGAGGAGGGAGGTGTGCAGAGTGTAAAGCAACACCTGACACTCAACAAAAATGTTTCTTCATCACGCGCTGCCAGGTCACAGAGCTCGCAAGTCTTCGCTCCTTCTTCACCTCCAGCAAAAAAAAAATAAACTCCCTTCATGAGGAGATACATCACATATTGCAAAGAAGATATCCTCATCTCTTTGGTTAAATAAACACTCTTGTTTGGTGTGAACGGCAGTGCATTGGCATTCAAATGTAATACAAAACGGCTTCTCTCAGACTGGGAGGAAGATGGATGGCTGTTACCCAACTGAGCAAATCATAAAATGCTGCTCTTTCCTGTTCCCCACACACATTAAATCATTTTAGAGGGGAGTGTTTTATAGATAATGGTGTTATATTGAGCTGTAATATGAGCTGTGCTGAGATGTTTGGATGTAGTGTGTATGATGAAGAGCTATCAAAAGCAGAACACTGAATTCTGGGTAAATCAGGGTGAAATAATTTTTTCTTAAAATATTTTTGTTGAATATTTGTGCTCCATCACACTGATAGCTTAGCAACATGTCAAACTATATTGGAATCAATTGTGAGTTGAATCTCCTGCATGCTTCACATCAGTCACCAAATTGGTGTTTCAGTCAGTTATGTTTTATTTCAGTTTGGATGCTTTAGAAGGACACCAGCAGACAGCTCACTTATTTTATATAATGGACAAACTGTAATTCCGCTGTATACTCAAAACATGAACATGTCTAATTCTGAATATGTGCTGAAAGTGTAGACTATTCAAAAATAACTTACTCCAGGAGTTTCTTTACATGCTCTTTTTCATGCATGCTGTTCTGGAGATCTATTTTCAGAGTATTCACCTCCTCCCTCAGGCCTGTAAAAACAACAAGAACAAAAAAAAAAATCCTTGATGTACACAGAAAAAATTTAATAACATGACACTATGTGCCCTTAACAGGCTACGGTGTTGATCAGATGACTAAGGAATGCTTCAGGAAACTCATGTAACACAGAAATGTTCATGCTTATAAATCCAACTTGGCTTAGCATCTACTGTTGGCAAAAGTTGAAAACAGATTTTTGTCTCACTGTCTTTTGTCACTTGCTATAAATGTTCATCTGCTTTTCTTTCCTCATTCATCCATTTCCTCCTCTGCCAATAAATGTAATTCTCTTTTTCCTGTCTCTCCCTCACTGCTTTGTATCTCTCATGAAGCACTGAAGCATAATCTGATGCCTATCGGTTGCCAGCAACCATAATTGAAGGTGAACTCTACACCCAAACACGGGCCAGTGAAAGCATTCTCATTCATCATCTCAGCTCGGTGACATCCGATGCAGCATCAGGAGACCGTATTCACTCAGACCTGCTCTCATTATCGTGAAGGGAGCAGAGAGACAGAGGAAAAATGGCCAAGGGTTTGAAACAGGAGACATTTTAAAAGACAAGAGGGAGGAGAGGATGACAGGAAACTGTAGGAGTCAGACTAGCCACAGATTTAGAGTTGTGCTACTGCAGTCACCGGACACGCAGGACATCTAAATCACAAATTATGGGCATACAAGCCAATCTTCATCTTGTTTTGTTTGATGACAGCATTCAGTATTTATAGTGGCCAGGCTACACTTAAAATTTATGTCATTTAATTAGATAACAAAACCAAGAGGCGTCTGCAAACAAATGATGTTAGAAATGTTCTCAGAATGAATGCCACTATTAGTCATGCTTGCAATTATTTTTAACCACCTGGTGTCAAGGTGATTTTTAGTGGCCAAGAGAGCTCAACACACTGCAACTGAAGAAAACACAAGCAAATAGAAAAACACCAGCAAATTAAGAAAACTTCTTCATCAGTTTGACAACACGTGCTGTAAATACTCACAACACAACCAAATACAGAAACACACTGCAAATACTCACAACAGAGAAACACGCAGAAACAAACGATCAGGATGTTAAAATAAATGTCAATTGTCAAATGTCAATTCACTGTCTATTTGTCAGTGGTGTCATCAATAACCTGTAAGGTGAGTTTTTTTGTTTATTTTAACATCCTGATCCTATGGGAGTTGTTTTTGCAGCACGTTTCTGTAATTGGTTGCGTTGTGAGTATTTGCAGCACGTTTTTGTATTGCATTGTGAGTATTTGCAGTGCATTTCTGTATTTGGTTGTGAGTATTTGCAGCACATTTCTGTAATTGGTTGTGTTGTGAGTATTTGCAGCGCGTTTCTGTAATTGGTTGTGTTGTGAGTATTTGCAGTGTGTTTCTGTAATTGGTTGTGTTGTGAGTATTTGCAGCACATTTCTGTAATTGGTTGTGTTGTGAGTATTTGCAGTGCATTTCTGTATTTGGTTGTGAGTATTTGCAGCACATTTCTGTAATTGGTTGTGTTGTGAGTATTTGCAGCATGTTTCTGTATTTGGTTGCGTTGTGAGTATTTGCAGCATGTTTCTGTATTTGGTTGCATTGTGAGTATTTGCAGTGCATTTCTGTATTTGGTTTTGAGTATTTGCAGCACATTTCTGTAATTGGTTGTGTTGTGAGTATTTGCAGCGCGTTTCTGTAATTGGTTGTGTTGTGAGTATTTGCAGTGTGTTTCTGTAATTGGTTGTGTTGTGAGTATTTGCAGCACATTTCTGTAATTGGTTGTGTTGTGAGTATTTGCAGTGCATTTCTGTATTTGGTTGTGAGTATTTGCAGCACGTTTCTGTAATTGGTTGTGTTGTGAGTATTTGCAGCATGTTTCTGTATTTGGTTGCGTTGTGAGTATTTGCAGTGCATTTCTGTATTTGGTTGTGAGTATTTGCAGCACATTTCTGTAATTGGTTGTGTTGTGAGTATTTGCAGCATGTTTCTGTATTTGGTTGCATTGTGAGTATTTGCAGTGCATTTCTGTATTTGGTTGCATTGTGAGTATTTGCAGTGCATTTCTGTATTTGGTTGTGAGTATTTGCAGCACATTTCTGTAATTGGTTGTGTTGTGAGTATTTGCAGCGCATTTCTGTAATTGGTTGTGTTGTGAGTATTTGCTGTGCGTTTCTGTATTTGGTAGCGTTGTGAGTATTTGCAGCATGTTTCTGTATTTGGTTGTGTTGTGAGTATTTGCTGTGCGTTTCTGTATTTGGTAGCGTTGTGAGTATTTGCAGCGCGTTTCTGTAATTGGTTGTGTTGTGAGTATTTGCAGTGTGTTTCTGTAATTGGTTGTGTTGTGAGTATTTGCAGCACATCTCTGTAATTGGTTGTGTTGTGAGTATTTGCAGCGCGTTTCTGTATTTGGCAGCGTTGTGAGTATTTGCAGCGTGTTCCTGTATTTCGTTGTGTTGTGAGTATTTGCAGCGCGTTTCTGTAATTGGTAGCGTTGTGAGTATTTGCTGTGCGTTTCTGTATTTGGTTGCGTTGTGAGTATTTGCTGTGCGTTTCTGTATTTGGTTGCATTGTGAGTATTTGCAGCGTGTTCCTGTATTTAGTTGTGTTGTGAGTATTTGCAGCGCGTTTCTGTATTTGGTTGTGTTGTGAATATTTGCAGCACGTTTCTGTATTTGGTTGTGTTGTGAGTATTTGCTGTGCGTTTCTGTATTTGGTTGCGTTGTGAGTATTTGCTGTGCGTTTCTGTAATTGGTTGCGTTGTGAGTATTTGCTGTGCGTTTCTGTATTTGGTTGCGTTGTGAGTATTTGCTGTGCGTTTCTGTAATTGGTTGCGTTGTGAGTATTTGCTGTGCGTTTCTGTAATTGGTTGCGTTGTGAGTATTTGCTGTGCGTTTCTGTAATTGGTTGCGTTGTGAGTATTTGCTGTGCTTTTCTGTAATTGGTTGCGTTGTGAGTATTTGCAGCGCGTTTCTGTAATTAGTTGCGTTGTGAGTATTTGCTGTGCGTTTCTGTAATTGGTTGCGTTGTATTTGCTGTGCGTTTCTGTAATTGGTTGCATTGTGAGTATTTGCTGTGCGTTTCTGTAATTGGTTGCGTTGTGAGTATTTGCTGTGCTTTTCTGTATTTGGTTGCATTGTGAGTATTTGCAGCGCGTTTCTGTAATTAGTTGCGTTGTGAGTATTTGCTGTGCGTTTCTGTAATTGGTTGCGTTGTGAGTATTTGCTGTGCGTTTCTGTAATTGGTTGCGTTGTGAGTATTTGCTGTGTGTTTTTGTAATTGGTTGCGTTGTGAGTATTTGCTGTGTGTTTTTGTAATTGGTTGCGTTGTGAGTATTTGCTGTGCTTTTCTGTAATTGGTTGCGTTGTGAGTATTTGCTGTGCGTTTCTGTATTTGGTTGCGTTGTGAGTATTTGCTGTGCGTTTCTGTAATTGGTTGCGTTGTGAGTATTTGCTGTGCGTTTCTGTAATTGGTTGCGTTGTGAGTATTTGCTGTGCGTTTCTGTAATTGGTTGCGTTGTGAGTATTTGCAGCATGTTTTTGTATTTTCAGCACATTTGTTGTCAAACTGATGATGTTTTAATTTGCAGTTATTTTTTTCTCTTTGCATGTGCTTTCTTCAGTTGCAGCGCGTTGAGCTCTCTTGGTCACCGTAAGTTCCTCTCAAACCCACACAGGTTATGGTGAACATGTTCTACTAACGTTTGAAAACCAGAATGTGGACAAATACCTTCTATAAGTCATGGAAACCTGGAAAGAGCTTAAAAATCATAGAAATTTCTATTGTGAATATATATTTTTGTACATGTTCTAAAATATATCACCAGCTACATATTGTTCAAATGTAGAGCCTATGTGGCGTTAAACTTGCTTGCAAGTTTACTGATGCTCAATTTGTGAGTGAATTGCTCTTTTGAGGCAGCTTGCTTTCAAAAAAATCTATCAAACTAGTTCACAAAATGATCTGAATGATTATCAAATCGATCTTAATTGAAATAACTTTAAAAATCCTTATCCATTTGACCGGAAAGGTAAAAAAGATGTAAATTAACTGGTCCAAAAAGGTGGGAATATGAAATTTGCTTGTGAGCCATAGTGACGGTTGATTTGTAAGCATTTTTTTTTTCTTTTGAGGTGGTTCATTTTCAATAAATCGGTCAAACTTGTTCACAAAATGGCCTAAATGATTATCGAATCAATTAGAATTAAAATAACTTTTAAAAATCCTGATCAACATGATTGGAAAGATCAATTAATTGGTAAATAATGTGGTAATATTTATATTTATTATATTGTGACATATTTTGCTTGAAAATTTTGCTTGCTCATGCTATCTTTCTTTAAAATAAATGCCATTAAAGTAATTTAATGAAATGTATGCATTTTTAAGTGTGATTTTGAGAGATTTTTAAAGTGATTTTGTGATTTTAAGGGTGCCGAATTGCTTTCTGATCACCGTAGCATGACCAGGCGAGATGGAGAGCAAGGTATACCCACATACACTCTTTGCTTTGCTCCCTTTTTTCTTTTCTTTTGTCTCACACGGGAAGGAAAAATCAATCTGCTTCAATAATGTTCAATGAGTGCTTCTCAGAAGAAAATTTCATGCTCTTTCATAGTTCAGGAGACTTAATGGAGTTCTTAGCCGCATTTCATGTATGAATTAATTTTGTCTCATTAGTTTTCCTAAAATAGTTTTCCTCCTTTTGCTTGCTCATGCTATCTTTCTTTAAAATAAATGCCATTAAAGTACTTTAATGAAATTCATACATTTTTAAGTATGATTTAAGATCCTTTCATTTTTAACCACACTTAAAACGGAAATACTATTTGAAATGAAATCATTACAGGTTATCAGCATCACATTGTCTTGTCAAAAAAATCTAGAAAATGCACTACATGAACATTAATTACACGGTCTGTCAAATATACTATTTACTATTTAAGTCAAACATATGACATATGACTGAAAGTGGAAATAGCTCCTTTTTTTATTTTACAGAATATTATAATTGTAATTTTCTAATTCTAACTATATGCAGAGTTGTGGTTATATGACTGTCAATGGTTATTAATAATGCATGGATAAACAGCTCTTTTCAGGCGCCTTTATCACTATCTACCTATGAACAGATAAAGTACACAAGACACACAAGAGATAAGATCAACCAATTTGCATGAAGAATTATTGATATTTACAAAGGTGTCAATGTAACAAACAGGAACACACGTTCACACATGTAACCGCAGCCAGGAGCCACACACAGGTCCTGGCAGTGTTTGAATAGATGGAGTGGATGAGAGGCTGCCCTTTACTGCCACCGACCAGAGCAAGTCGTTCTGACCTCTCTCTGTCTCGCTCTCACTCTCCTAATGATTAGCATCGTAAACCACAGGACAAAAATACCCCAGAGAGGCTGCGGGACTTCAGAAATCCAGGGAGAAATTATTTGTAAGACGCTGGTCTAATTTTGAAGCACATCTCCTGAGGAAAATTACCACAGCAAGCACAACATTGTCTTTACCGAATGAAGAGACGATAATTAGGTTGTTGCATCATCCCTGTGAAAACAGCAGCTGCAGAAGGAGAGATAGTGAAAAGGGGGTGTAAAACCACAGTAAATTATGGGAAACAAATGTGTTTGTTTCTAAAGGAACTGAGGGCCAAGCCATAAACACCTGAAACCGCAGTCCAGAGGAAGCGGTCATTCTGTTCTCAAACTGTTTGTGCTGGCGAGCAGGTCTGCTAACTCACAACAGGATGTATTCCAGAACTGCATAAAGCCTGGGGGGGGGGGGGGGGGGGGGGATCGCTGTGCTACGCGGTCGATCCAAAGAGCTTTTATTCAGAGGAAAAATGGGCTGTTTTGTTCTGTCTGTTTGTTGGTGAATCGGCTGTCTGACTGGCTCTGAGAGGCTGAGACCGGTTAAGGTGACGTCGTGCTTTTTTCTGCTGAAAGTGCTCTCTACTGCATTGCCCATGTCAGTGTGACATTTTCTCGAGAGGGGTAAAAGAGTGCCGAAGAGGGGGGCTTCACCTCTTTAGCAGCATACAGATAATTGCTTTCTGGTCACCGTAACATGACCAGGCGAGATGGAGAGCAAGGTATACCCGCATACACTCTTTGCTTTGCTCCATTTTTTCCTTTCTTTTGTCTCACACGGGAAGGAAAAATCAATCTGCTTCAATAATGTTCAATGAGTGCTTCTCAGAAGAAAATTTTATGCTCTTTCATAGTTCAGGAGACTTAATGGAGTTCTTAGCCGCATTTCATGTATGAATTAATTTTGTCTCATTAGTTTTTCTAAACAATTTTAAGAAAACAAACATGACAATAGATTAAAAATGACACACAGTGTGGCATCTAATACGAGTATAGAGCTTGAAAATGAATGTGAATGGCACATCTCAGGCAATTTGGCCTGGAAAAAACTACTTTTTTTGATAGATTACCATTCAAAGGTTTGGGGTCAGTAAGATTAATTAGAAAAAGGAAGACTTTTAAGAATATTAAAAATCATATACCAAATTCAAACTTTTAAATGGTTGTGTATCTTCTATCTTTACAAATCTGGGCATAGGTTGAGACATTATTGAGATCTATTCCAAAACTATAGAGAAAATAGATTATTGGTGTCTTTTTCTCTGGAGAAAAATCTCCAATCTTCAGTCTAGGAAAAACAATTGAATAATTTGTGATGTTTCTTTCTTTAAGCATTAAGCTGTGTTTCTCTCTCTGATTCAGAAGCATCTCCCATCAGGCCGCTCATGGAGGTTAGAGGCCGTTGGCTTGTTGACGAGGGAAACGTTTCAAAAGTGTTAACTGCACCACTGAGAGTTTCAGAGGCTCCATAAAGAAACAAGCAGGGAAGCTGAGACTCTTACCCCTAAACACCTGTCTAACACAAACGTCCCCATACACACGCTCAACACCACATAAACACACACACAAGAACTGAAAAAGCTAGTGAAACACATCATAGGCACGTCTGGATACTGACATGGTGTGAGACTGCAATCCCAAAACACCTGTCCAACACAAACACACACACCAGATGTACATGGATTTCCATGGATGGCAAACAGATAAACACGGGGGAAACAGAGAGAATGAAAGTGAAAACTGCTGAGCAGCTGAATGGGGAAACTCCCCAGAATTTGAAATGTATTATTATTATTGCAATTCTGTTTGGCGCCACTAATGGCGCTAAAATGACACACTTCACCTTTAAAGGATTAGTTCACTCACCCCCATGTCATCCAAGATGTTTATGTCTTTCTTTCTTCAGTCGAAAAGAAATTAAGGTTTTCGAAGGAAAACAGTCCAGGATTTTTCTCCATATAGTGGACTTCACTGGGGTTCAACGGGTTGAAGGTCCAAATGTCAGTTTCAGTGCAGCTTCAAAGAGCTCTACATGATCCCTGATGAGGAATAAGGGTCTTATCTAGAGAAACGATTGGACATTTTTTAACATTTACTTTTTGACCACAAATGCACGTTTTGCACTGCACTTTGATGCGCCACGCATGACGTAATCACGTTGGAAAGGTCACGCATGACATAGGCGGAAGTACCGCGGTAGGGCGAAAAACTCTCATTTTCTCCTTCAATTTTCAAAATCGTTCAATATCGTTGTTTTACCTTTTTTTGTAAAGGCCGTTTGACTTAGTCTTTGCACGTTCTCTTTGTAAACACTTGCTCAGTACTTCTGCATACGTTACTCAACCTTTCCAACGTGATTATGTAATGTGTGGCGCATCACAGAGCAGTTCAAGATGAGCATTTGCGGTTAAAAAGTATATAAATTTTATTTTTTTTAGAAAATGGCCAATTGTTTCACTAGATAAGACCCTTATTCCTCGTCTGGGATCATGTAGAGCTCTTTGAAGCTGCACTGAAACTGACATTTGGACCTTCAACCTGTTGGTAACCACTGAAGTTCATTATATGGAGAAAAATCCTGGAATGTTTTCCTCAAAAACCTTAATTTCTTTTTTCGACTGAAAAAACATAACATCTTGGATGACATGGGGGTGAGTAAATTATCAGGAAAATTTTAATTCTGAAGGGAACTAATCCTTTCAACTGTGGGTAATATACACACCCTGTATGAGACACTGGGCTTCTTGGTTTTGGTTCTGCAGGAGTTTCTGGGACTGGACCTGGTTCTCCAACTGCAGCATCTGTTCTCTTGCTGCATCCAGGTATGACCTCAAATTTGGCACCTCCACCTGCAGACTCTTCAGCTCCGCCTGCAACCCATCCACTTCCTGTTTCAGACGAGCACACTCTGAAAATGAATATATTTGAGAAAGTGGTCAGACTTTAACATTTTTCATTTGTTTGTCATCATTGTGGGGTACAATCTCATAATGTAGTGGAAGTGCTGTGTCCTGCAAGTATTCCTGAGAATAATTCAAATGCAAAACAGACTCTTCCGAAAAAAAAGAATAACGATAAAAACAAGATGCCCGAGCGTAGACTAATTTGACCTGCTGGAAAGACAATGAGTTCAGTGAGGTGCAGGGGAATCCAGTCAGCATGGTTCCCACCCTCTAAAGCAGACTGTATAATGACACAGTAAACAGGACGTTTGAATGGATGCTGGTAGTTTCAGACTATTTGGGGCAGGGCTAAAGTACATAAACACGGTGGGACCAAAAGTATAGACACGTAAGCCACATTTAAAAACATTATTATTATTATTTTATTTATAAAGTATGGACACGTAGGCCACAATTAAAATTAAAAAAAGAATACATTATTTATATATATCACATTTATATAATATATATATTATATTATATAATAAAATAAATACTAATATACAATTAATTAATTAATTAATGCTTAAATACTATATTAAATGCTATTATATAATAATAATAATAATAATCAACAATGAATGTAAAGATATGTATACTGTAACGAAAGATTTCTATTTAAAAAAAAAAGTGTACTTTTAAACTTTCTATTCATCAAAGAATCCTGGAAAAAGAAAATGTATCACAGTTTCCACAAGAGTATAAAGCAGCACAACTGTTTTCAACATTGATAATAATCATAAATGTTTCTTGAGCAGCAAATCAGCATATTAGAATGATTTCTGAAGGATCATGTGACACTGAAGACTGGAGTAATGATGCTGAAAATTCAGCTTTGATCACAGGAATAAATTACATTTTAAAATATATTACAATAGAAATAATTATTTTAAATGGTATAATATTTCAATGTTTAATATTTTACTGTAATTTTGAGTGTAATTTTAAAGTGTTCTAATGCTTTTTGGGGCACCTGTATCTCAGATAAAAGCCTGATTCACTCCGCATACCACTGCAGTGAGAAAATATTTTGTGTAAATCCTTTGATCCATTGATATACAGTAAGATAAGACTGACACACATAGTAAATCAATCACCTAAGAAGGTAAAATTCATAACTCTAGAAAATCTCACAAGTGCTTGTGCATGGCATAACAAAGACAACAACAAAGCAAATTCTCTAATGGGTGAGAAAATACCAGAGAACTTTAAACAACAACAGCGGGCGCAGTAATTCATGTCAGCAACCCAGACCAATGAAGAGCTCGCACATAAACAGAGACAGAGAGAGAGAGAGAGAGAGAGAGAGAGGCCAAGCCTCTGCCTGCTGATTGATGCACTTCAGGTCATGGGGTGGTTACCATCAGCTCTGTTGCATTCGGTCCCAAACCTGCTGTCTCATGAACACACACACACACACACACATTCAAACACATTCAAACCCTACCTGTCTCTCTCAGCTGACTAAGCACCTGAACAGCAGCTGCTAGTGCTGACCCAGCGTGAGTTAGGGTTCAATGAACGCTTTGGATGAAACTCGTTAGCATACTACTGCATAGTGTGTGTGTGCGTGTGTATGTGTGTGTGTGTGTCCTTGCAATCTAAAGCCCTGCCCTGTGTGAGTGTCTGAACTTGCTTTTGGTTTTCCCAGGTTGTGTGAACTGCAGGGGCACGTCCGTACTAAAGAGTTCTGAATAAAACCTAAAACCTCGATTTTAAAAATGAAAGTATTTTATATACCTTTGTAATTTTAAGTAAGTGTTAATAGAGTTCCAAATCGTAACCAAATACTGTAGACTGGGATGGAAACCAAATGTAAACATTTAAGATTTGGTCATTGATCAAGCACTAATCTGAAGATTCAATGTCAGTGGTGTAGTATATGACGGGTGTAGTATGTGCACAAGTTAAGTCTTGTTAACGTCTGACGCATTCGCTCTGGCACAAAGCACTGAAGACGGCGTGTGTGCCTCAGAGGCACTGAGAGGCGTCTATATTAGGTGTTCGGCTGCACTATTCTCTACAGACAACAGGCAGCAGTGTGGAGAAAATATCAGCTGAACCTGTAAGAAACAAAAAATTTCCTTTTTTTTAAATGAAATTAATGACAGATTTTTCTATTTTGGGTGAACTATCCCTTTAATTGTTCACTAGTATTTGCAAAAGGTGTACAAACCAACAAAAACACCCAACATCCAGAATAAATACTGTCCCTGCCTCATATGGTACACTTCGGCTCTGTCCCAAATGGAACTCTGAGCCCTCGCGACCTTCCTCCAAATCCACATTTTCATGATGTAATGCCACTTTGACAGTAGGGGTAAACGTCAGCTGTGGAGCTTACGGGCTTGGCAAAAATGCACATCGAGGGCGCATATTGACCGCAAAGGAAGCGCTTGCGAGCACCTTTCTGAAACCTAGATATTTGGAATAGGGCCTTAATGTGCACTTGTGGTCTTGTGGACTTACAATGGCCGCTGTGTGTGTGTGTGTGTGTGTGTGTGTGTGTGTTTGTGTCTGTGTCTGTGTGTTTGTTAAGTCCACAAGACTTTAGGGCAGGGGTGTCCAAACCTGGTCCTGGAGGGCCACTGTCCTGCAGAGTTTAGCTCTAACTTGCTTCAACACACCTGCCTAAAAGTTTCCAGTATGCTTATTAAGACCTTAATTAGCTGGTTCAGGTGTGTTTAATCCTGAACTCTGCAGGACAGTGGCCCTCCAGGAGCAGGATTGGACACCCTTGATATAGGGTGTCCCATTTGTCATTTTAGGTTTCAGAAGTGTGTTTGTGAGTGCCCACTTTTACCCCTTTTCCACCAAGGCAGTTTGCAGTGGTTTGTAAGTAGCACCAAAACACTGCTGGTCTAGAAGTAAAAAAACGCTTGTAATCTAAGTTATATTATTAACCTTACTTTCATGTTATAAGTAAAACAAATGTTATATTAAACTTAGTCTTGTCAACATTTTGGAAATTGTTTTCGTGTTCATTGAGATATTGTTTAAAATGTTACTTTTCATAGGGGGTGTACTCATTTACGCTGAGCACTGTAGGTTCGCAAAGCTATGAGCATCAATAGTAACGCAACGTCTGCCATTGTTGATGGAAGGCTTGTTTGAGATGCATCTCAATGCGATAGGCGGGTGAGTGCTGCGAGAGCGTTTGGAGAGCATACGACTCCTTGTGCTTTTGGATCGCTCTCGCGGTGCTTTGATGTCATGTGCCGAACGGTCTGCGCGGCTCGGATGCATCTCAAACAAGCCTGGTGTGTTTGTGTTTTGGTGCTGCCACGCTAGTGTTGCTGTGAATGATGAGGTGTATACAGTGACGTAAGACCTGGCTCTGTGGTGGCTCTCTAGCCTGTGGAAAGGCAAACCGGCTCATAGAAGGCTCGTCAGCCGAACCAACTCCAAACCGGCAATAGCACTGGCTCTGAACTAGCACCCGTTTCATGTTGGTGGAAAGTGGGTATTTGTGGCCAATATGCGCCCTCGATGTGCACTTTTGCCAAGCCTGCAAGCCCGGAGCTCTGCAGCTGACTTCTACCCGACAGTCAAATCGGCATTAGATCATAAAAGTGTGGACTTGGAGGAAGGTCGCGACGGCTTAGGGTTCCATTTGGGACAGGGCCACTCTATGTCAGAATTGTGTCTCAGGCTCTGAATTTTTTTTAACACTTTCTTTTTTTTCATCTTAGAGCCTCAGAATGTTCATTTTTAACTTGTAGGTAAAAACCTGGTTCATTTGTAAAGTTTATTTTTACTTTAAAGGGTTAGTTCACCCAAAAATGAAAATTCTCACCCTCATGTCTTTCGAAACCTGCAAGACTTCGAAACACAAATTAAGTCTGAGAGCTTTCTGTCCCTTCACTGACAATCTATGCAACTATCATTTGCAAGTATTCCTGATTCCTGATCAAATATTAATCTCCAACTTGCATGTGCGTTGTGTTGACGCGAGAGCAGACGTTGTTATGTGAATGTGCGTTAGAGATTAATATTTTGTAAAAAAAAAAGTGGTAAATTATGTTTTTTGCACAAACAATGCACTTGTGTCACTTCATAAAATTGAGGTTAAACCACTGGAGTCACATGGATTACTTTAATGATGTCTTTACTACCTTTTTGAGGCTTGAAAGTGGTAGTTGTGCAGACTGTCAATGGAGGGACAGAAAGCTCTCAGATTTCATTATAAAGATCTTCATTTGTGTTCCAAAGATGAAACAAAGTCTCACGGGTTTGGAATGACACGAGGATGAGTAATTAATGACAGAATTTTCATTTTTGGGTGAACTAACCCTTTAGGTAAGACCAAACCTACTCCTTTAGCATGGAGCTTTAGCATCAGTGGAAAACAACACATAACACAACCTTAACTTTTCTATTCATCCTTTTTCTAATTTTCTTCCTCTGTCATATTTTTCTCCTGCCTTTATATACCTTTCTGCTCTCATCTTGTCTCCCCCTCATGTCTCATAACCGTGGAAAGCAGACAGACAGGTAGCAGCGCATAATTGTTGCATCCACACCCATATCGGTTTGGCCCTTACCCACTCACACATTTCTGCACATAAACAAGCTGTCTTTTAGAGCAGAGCAGAACCTACATGCACACAAACAGCCAAATATAACATCCTAGGAGTGCTTTCAGTTGAACTGACATGAGCAGTGTAACATACACATATTTAAAAAAAAAAATGCAAGTGTTACGCGTACATGCTGAAAGACAGGTAGAGGGAGGCAGAAAAAAACTAAGCCTAAACACTCCTTAGGCTACTGTAAACAAAATACCTGTCTGTTGGTTCAAAGGATTCTAGCCTTTTGTACTCATTCACCTCTCAATGACACACACACGCACGCACTTGCAGGAATTTGGCAGCTTTATGGAACGTGCAACAGGCAGAAGGAAGGCGGTACCAAACGTTCGTGGGGAGGAGGAACACACCTCACGGGGTGAGCGAGAGGTTAACTCACCCTACGGCACCTGAATCATCTGCTAACCAAAACTATGTTGAGCGACACAGAAGTATGCATGTGCTAGTATCAATGCATGAAGCGATTTGCATGCCAATGTGTAAACCGAACAAACGCCTTCAAACATGCAAACGATCTCTTAACATATATGCACAGACATGCCTGTCCAAATACTGAAAAATACTGACACTTTTGCCCTCACTTTAACTACACTATTCTCTCTCTTAAGGTGTAGTCACATTAGCAACATTTCGGTGCAATTTTGCAGGCCAAAAAAGGTCCAATATCCATTATCCGTTCACTAGTAATTGTCCATAAGCTGAACAAACCAACAAAAACACCCAACAAACACGACTGTTTGTCAAAATTGTGTCCCATGCTTTAAAAGTTTTTTTATTATTATTATATTATATTATATTATTCAGGTTTCCTGGGCTCCAGTGTGAATGTAAAGTGGACCAAGATTAAAGTTGGACGAAAACAGAAATAATTTAACTTTTAAAATATTATTTTCACAGCATTAAGGAAAATAATAAGGGCCTTAAACAGTGAGATTGCATACAGTGAGAGATGCATTAAAGGATTAGTTCACTTTAAAATGAAAATTACCCCAAGATTTACTCACCCTCAAGCCATCCTAGGTGTATATGACTTTCTTCTTGGAGTTATATTAATAAATATCCTGACGCCTCCTAGGTTTATAATGGCAGTGAATGGGACCAACAAGTATGAAGCTCAAGAAAGTGCATCCATCCATCATAAACGTACTCCACATGGCTCCAGGGGGTTAATAAAGGCCTTCTGAAGCAAAGTGATGCATTTGTGTAAGAAAAATATCCATATTATAAAGTAAAATATGTAGCTTCTGCCAGACTGCCTTTACGTACGCCTTCTTTGATGTCGAAATCTTCCAGTTCATTTCTTCTGTTTAGTCCGTCTAGGTCAGATGTCTGCGTTGAATACAGAAGGCGTAGGATGTAGCGTAACACTGTGTCCTAACCAGACGCGATGCAATAAGATTCCAGCGATAAACAGTTTGACTGTCCACACTAGACGCGACGCGACAATGAGAAGTGATAAAATCAATCAAAAACCACAGCCAATCAGAAGAGAGTGTGGGCGGGCTCTCTTTTGGCAAGAGCACAGCAGACACAATGAAATGGGCAAGTACATAGTAAAATTCATAAATATTACACAATTTAAACATTATTTAAAGTACATACGGAGTGACTGAACCAATCTTTGTCATAGAATACACTTGTTTGTTCACATTGAGTTGACAGTTTGAACATTATTGTGCCCATTTATTTATTTTCAAGATCTGAGGTGAATTAGCCAGTGTTGTTTTCATTACAACCAAAAAGTTGGGAACACAGAATGATATTCAAACTCACGTTAGATGCTTTTAACACTAAATAAAGCACATAAACAGTACCTGATATTATCATTGGCATACTTTGTGTTGCTGTTCCAGCCGCGGCGTCGCGGAGAAAAAGTTGCATCATTAATATTTTCCTATTAATATGGAAAAGATACCTTTTAACGCTTGACGCGGCGTCGCGGCGCGCCTGGTTAGGACACAGCGTAAGCATTTTGAACTGTGAGAGGCATTACACTTTCTTCATTAGTTGAATACAGAAGGCGGTCTGGTAGAAGCTACTTTATAACTTGTTAAATGTGGATATTTTTCTTACACAAATGCATCACTTTGCTTCAGAAGGCCTTTATTAACCCCCTGGAGCCGTGTGGAGTACGTTTATGATGGAGGGATGCAATTTTTTGAGCTTCAAACTCGTTGGTCCCGTTCACTGCCATTATAAAGCTTAGATGTGTCAGGATATTTATTAATACATCTCAGATTGTGTTCATCAGAAAGTCATATACACCTTGAGGGTGAGTAAAGCGTAATTTTCATCTAATCCTTTTAATGGGTCAAAAATTAGCATTTTTGCTTTGTAAGAGTTTCTGTGTCGCATAAGCTCTCTTCAACAGACCCCGAGTGTAACTGGTCTCTATAACCGATCAAACGCCTTATAAAAATGCCACAAAATAAGCCTCAAAAGTTATTAAAGATGCAACAGTGATCATATATATTTTCGATGCGAATGGCTGTGCTTTTTTTGTGCATTAAATTATAGCTGTTTCATGACCCTTTAGTTATGTTTCCAAGTAAAATAGATATGTAAAATAGACTTACAATGTAAGTGACATGAGCAAAACAGACAAACTGTTAATTGCAAAAATTTGTATTACAATTAATCATCAGCACAAAATTCATGATTGTGACGGTATTTGTATACCATATTTGCGTGAATGTCCCTAACTAACTAATCCTAATCCAGTGCCCAATCTAGAATCATTGCACAGCAGAAAAGGAAAATCTGCACTAACCCCTCAAACATGCTAGTCTTGATTCAAGGAACTGCTCAGACACAGAGGATGGGTTATTTTTCGGAACATCTCAGTCTGGTTAGAATTACATAAAACAAAACTAGATAGCTCACATTTCAATCAACAAAGCTGAAACGGCCAACGCAGCGATGCATCATGCATTCAAACAGTTAACACATTCCTTTGTGTGACTCGTTGCAGTGGCTTCAAGCACTTTAATTTTCCTGCACATCTAAAACAAAAGTAGATGATTTATGAGTACCACGTGGGGTGTACTATGAATTGTATTCAGTATGTAAATTGAACTCGAATGATTAAATGTCTATTTAAAACACATCTCTCATCCAAGACAAATTTCTCCTAAGGGAGACAATAAATGGTACCTTGACCTTGACTTGAATACAAAATTTGTTTTAATACTACATTTTTAACTAAAACATTTGTCAAGAAGTGCTTGAAACTGCTCTGACAGACTGGTTATATTACTGACACCATGCTCAAGCCGGAGCGCTGAATCCAGTGTCAAAACAAGCCATTCTGAAGGATATCATTCATAAAATGGACAGAATAATATTGTTTTGATTTTTACTGTGGCATTTTTGTTCCCTCTTTTTAGTGCACTGAATAAAAATGTGGTGTTCTGATCAGCGTGGCTGTGCCAGCTCACAGTTTGAAGGGAAAAAAATCCCATGTGCATCCAGAACATTCCTGCACAATTTTCATTTCAAAATTCCACACTTTTCCACACTAAAATTTCCAAACCGAATCAGTAGATTTTTGAGACCTTATTTAACATAAATAGTTTATGCTGCATTATTTTTATCATTATATATTTGGTATATCTATTGACAGAAATGCAATATAATATACATAACTATGTTTTCAGTGGTGTATAAAGACCTTACATAATGAACCATTATGTTTTTATTACCTTAGAATGAGCCATTTCTATCTACATATACCGCGGGTCCCCCCTCCATGTCAAGTCGCAATTATGCGTCGGCATGTTTCTACAGCAGCCCTAAACGGACAAACACTCTACAGAGCGTGTTTCATCACTATGTTGTTGTTCTTCTAAATCGTTTGTGTTTTTAGAGGCAGCTTGCATCATCACTATGTTGAATACGCACAAAGAAGAAGTAGTAGTAGTAGTCATCTGGTTTATTAGAAGCAGAGACCGTTCTTTGTTAGAAGTAAAAAGAAACCTTGTGGGACTTTTTAGGGAGTGAACGTTTCAGTGCACTGGAAGGATTTTGCGATTAAGACAGCCCTTAAAATGGCCGACTCCCTAATCAGTGGAGCTGCCAGTTTGCTACGTTTCAAATGACAGCAAGCACAAACTATGCAAAAGCGGTCCAAATTCACTCACTCGTTTCCAGTCACTTCTTTAAGTGAACTGTATTAGTGAACTTATGTAGAGAATAGTGAATGAAGGTATAGGGGGTGATTTCGGATTCAGCCCTTGTCTACAGAGCTTAATAAATTTCAGCCCCACAAGACTACCAATACCACACACAGCACTGTGCGGCACATACTGCCCTGCCATCCACTGACACTCTTCTCTCTTCCAGCTCCGATAGCAAATGTCTCATATCCTCTATTATCATTATACTGCAATTATCTCAGCACAGCGGGAACAGTGTGCCCTACATCTCATAGTCACCAACACGCACCCACAGGCCGAGGGAGAGTGTGTTCTATTTTAATTTCAGACCATGACAAGATATATTGTGATTGTCATCCTTGGTGTGTAGGAGTGTGCTCTGATTCTGATCTGCCTGCATCTGCTCAGAACACGTGTGTAATAGACATGCACCAACATACACGTGTCCTATAAGTTGCAACAGATGTACAAATCACAGGAGCAAATGTTTTCTGAAGAAAGACAGAGTTCACAGGACACGAGCAGTGGTTGTTTTGTGTGTGTGTTTAATTACCTGCGTCAGCACTGATGCAACTCTGCTGTATCGGTGCTTTGCTGTTATCCCAGGTCTCCAGGAAGTGAGTTAACTGGCCCTTAACAGTCGTCATCTCCCCACGAGATGACTGCAGCAGGGTCAGAGCCTCCTTGAGACGCCACTGCTGCTGCACAAACCGCGATCTGACACACACACACACACACACACAAAAAGGATTATTCAAAAGATTCTAATTTAGTACTGAAGAAGACTACATATCTTCACTACACTGCTTTAGTGCAAGAGAACAATACTGGCTCCGGAAAATGGCAATATGGCAATAAAATGGCAACATAAGAGAAAAAGAGACAAGGAAAGAGAAAAGATGAACAGAAAAAAAAAGTGACTACATGAGATGTTTGTGTTCATTTTGAAAAGAGAAGAGGCGAGACAAGAAGACTACATTAAATGTTTGAGTTGATTTTGAAGAGAAGCGAAAAGATGAGAAAAGACGAGATGAAACATTTGAGTTCTATTTGAAGAGAAGACAAGGCGAGATGACAAGAAAAATTGAGAAGAGACATTAAATGCTGATAAGAAAAGAAGAGATGAAACGTTTTAGTTCATTTTAAAGAGAATGAGAAGAAAAGAGAAAAGATTAGAAGAGAGTACATGAAATGTTTGAGTTTATTTTGAAGAGAAAAGACAAGACGAGGCAACTAGAGACGACTACATGAAATGTTAGTTTATTTTAATGAGAACAGACTAGATGAGAAGAGAAGAAAAGACATTAAAGGCCCCGATATGGTTCAAGCGAAATCGAAGAACAAGTTCATTTGCAGTTTGTTTTGGGAGTTCGAAAAATGTTCCGGAAAAGTTCGCTCTGGCAGGTAAACACCTTCATACTACCATTGGTTTGTGGCGATTATGTAATAGGTAGCTGTGGCTCTGAGGCCCCGCCTTCTTTGATGTCGAAATCTTCCAGTTCATTTCTTCTGTTCAGTCCGTCTAGGTCAGACGTCTGCGAGTAAAAACATGGACACACCGGATTCCCGCTTTATTGTAGAAAATTAAGTTGTAATTCTAATTGAATGAGACACTTATGCTGTGTCCAAAATCTAATACTTCTCTACTATATAGTATGCGAAAAACAGTACGCCAACAGAGTAGTGTGTCCGGATACATAGTATTCGAAAAACAGTAGGCGAAAAGTCCCCAAATGACTTACTACTTCCGGCGAGATTCTGAAGTGTGCATACGATGGACACTTTACTATCCCATGAGGCTATGGGAGAGGATTTATGAATGGAGGTGAATCGACGTAACTGATGCCAATAGGTCACATGATAATGACAACATGGCAGATGTAGTACGTCCAGATTTCATTCATACTATATAGAACGTACTTTTTTAAAGGTTGCGAAATTTCAAATGTAGTACCTACTTAGACAGTACGCAATTTTGGATGCAGCTTTACACTTTTCATGTTTAACTCTTTCCCCACCAAACATGGAATATGTTATTTGTGAGAAAACGCTTCCCCGCCAAACTCCGGCTTTCCGTGTTTTCACTGTTATATGCTAGGGGGTGCTATGACACATCTTTTGAAAGAGTACTGAATCTCCTGATTAAAGCACGAAGTTGCAGAAACAAGCGATATCATATGTAATCATATGCATATGTAAAATAACATGATCACTAACATTAAACAGCATTTAAATCAAAACTGCCTAATGTTACTGAATGGAATGTCAACCCAGATCCCAAATCTCTGATATTTTATTGCACACTTTTGTATCTTTGCCAGTCTGAGAACATTCATTCAATATTCAATCTCAATTATATTCAGGAGAAACAATTGAGATGATACAGAGATCTCAGTTGTGATCTTTCTATATTACAGGAATTAACCAGCACAATCAATAATGATTAAAAAAAATCAGTGCTGAAATCACTGCTGATTCTGAATCAACCAGGTTTGATCCATTAAAGTCAAGTCCTTGAACACAAAACTCTATAAGCCTAGATAAATAAAGTTTACACTTTATGTGTGGGTGGGATATTTGTACTCCTGTTAGTTTTAAGCTATGTCTCATTTGTTATGAGTTCACGTTTTCATATAATCCTTGAGTAAGTTGAAGGTAAACACATTTGGTAAGCAGCTGTTTTTACAGTACACGCTAGTGTCGTGATGAACAGGATTAGATGAACATGCTCCTGCTGGACCTTCATTTACAACACCATTAATTTTCTATGGGACAGTCTGTGTCTCTTTGGGTTTGGCCTCTTGCAGTTTCTGGCTGGGTGTCAGCACCGTCAGTGTTTAGTTGGGTGATTCATTGAGGTTTGTAGATTTGAAGTACTGTGTCAGTTCGGCTGCACCGCTGTCCTACATCACACCATCCCCTACTCATCCCCACCAGCATTACATCATCATCATGAGACAGCGGCAGATAAGAGCTGCCAGAAGTCTCAATGTGAATAAACAGGACGCCAACTCCACACACACACAAACACACATGTACGAAATCTCTTCAGCGACCACACACCAACCACATGTGTATCCATCCCCCCATCTCAGTCTGTCACCACATAAACAAACATACACAAGCACACACTCATCCACTTGTCTAGGAGTCATGGAAACGGGTAAACATGGCAGTGTTAGGGTGAGACATGGAGACAGACAGACAGTAAAAGAGGCAGTGAAAGAGAGAGAGAGTGACACAGTGGGAGAGAATCATGCAAATTAATTTTTCATAACAATGGAATAAACCAGGGTAAGAAAAATGGCTATTGTCAGAGGAGAGGAAAAGAGAATTACAGTAAAAAGGCAAAATGAGAAAGTCAAGACAGGTAAGGATTGGAATGAGACAAGAAGAGGCAAGACAAGAAGACAGAAGACTAGAAGAGGAGATGAAAAGAGAGGTGAGGAGACGAGATGATGGGATGAAATAAGAGGTAAAAGATGAAATGTAAGAAAAAGAGATGATGTGAGAAGAGATGAGAAATAAAGAGGAAATGAAACAAGACAAGACAGGATACTAGAAGAGGAGATGAAAAAAGGGAGAAGGAAGAATAGGAAAGGAGATGAGACAAGATGAGAGGCAAGAAAAAAACGAGATGCAAGGAAAAGAGATGTTATGAGAAAAGATGAGAAAATAAGAGGAAATAAAACAAGAAGAGAGGTGAGATAATGAGACAAGACAAAGCGAGAGACGAGACCAAAAACGAGATGAGACCAGAGACGAGAGAAGAGACGAGACCAGAGATGAGAGAAGAGACGAGACCAGAGACGAGACCAGACCAGAAATGAGACCAGACCAGACCAAAGACGAGACCAGAGACGAGACAAGAACAGACCAGAGACTAGACGAGATGAGACGAGATGAGAGAAGAGACAAAAGAGACGAGACCAGAGACAAGACCAAAAATGAGACGAGACCAGACCAGACACGAGACCAGACCAGAAAAGAGACCAGAGACGAGACGAGACCAGAGATGAGAGAAGAGATGAAACCAGACCATAGATGAGACAAGATGAGACCAGAGACGAGACCAGACCAGAGACAAGATGAGAGAAGAGACGAGACCAGACCAGATCAGAGACAAGACAAGATGAGAGAAGAGACGAGACCAGACCAGACCAGATACCAGACCAGACCAGAGACGAGACGAGACGAGACAAGACGAGAACAGACCAGACCAGACCAGACCAGACACAAGATGAGAGAAGAGACAAGACAAGACCAAACCAGACCAGTGACGAGACGAAAGAAGAGACAAGATGAGACCAGAAACGAGACAAGACCAAACCAGACCAGAGATGAGATGAGACCAGAGACCAGACCAGAGACGAGAAGAGACAAGAACCTCACCAATAAACCTGATTGATCAGCACTACTAACAGCTGTGTGCCTTTCCTGGAAGCACATCTGGCTTTGTCAGTTAAACTGGACTGCAGTGCAATGACTGACCCCATTCAGATTGACCCTTCATGCTTTGTCTTTTTTCTGTCTTTGTTCCCCATTCCTTTCCTCTCTTTAGTTCTCATTTCGCTCTCAGGGTTTGAAGTGTTTCTGGAGTGTGTCTGGACAGCACATGGGTCTGTTTTTGATGTGTGCGTCTGGCCAGCTGCTAACCCGCCTTTCCCCTGCTTCTCAGCATTCTCAGCCTGTCCGGTTTTCAGATCCATGACTTCATCACAACTGTCTTTATAAATCACCTCCCATATCATCATCATCATTAACATTATCAGCATTCTGGTGCTCTTCACCTTCCTAGGGGGTGATCATGGATCAAACAGTTTATATTTCCTGTCTCATTCGCTGTCCTTCCCCGTCTCTTTCTCTGAACCGCTAGGGCGTAGTCTATAATCAGGCTACAAACCTTTTGACCGAACAGACTGCTAGACCTCACGCTACAGTGAGCTCGCACTACACACGCACATGCCCCATATGTGGAGCACGCACACTTCACTCCAAAAAAATAAATATGCACACACACGAGACATGAAAAGGGCCCTTTAAAGTGACGCTAACATTACGGCTTGGGGGTTAAGGAGGAAAGACATCTAAGAATCGCACCATTTCATTTTTTCTTTGCTCTGATGTCTGAGGCAGTTCAAAGATGTGAAATCTACTTCATATCTTTGTGAAGTAGAGAATAAAGAGAGCATACTTCAGCTCTCATTTTACCGACCTTCAGGGAAAGACTTCTTCACAACTACATTTTTATATTTTCTGATGAAAATAAGAGTAAAGATTTTCAATGCAAGTTGCCGCCACAATGCTAGGGTGTAGGGTTGTCACAATATCAGATTTTCAGTACATAATTACCATGGCCAAAAGAATTCAAAATAGCAATATTATTGCAATATCTATTAACATTTTGAAAAAAAATAAAATAATACCATCAGTCAGCTGTCTTTAACTTTGGCCCAAAAAAAGAGAAAACACAAAATAAACAATGAATCACACTCAAAATATGAGCGTAGGGAGATGTAGAGAGTGTTTGTAATCATAACTGTACAAGCGTACAAAAACAACTTATAACAAGAACTGTTGACTGGGGCTCAAACTCCCCTTCTTCTTTTTACGGAATCCAACTTTTTTCAGGTGAGGGTTGAGTGTCTCGTCTGTCATATCCTTTCACATCGTTTTTTTTTTTTTCTTCTTTTTTCCATTTTATGGTGGGAGGCAACCAGCATTAAGGTGCAATAAACCCACACCCATCTTGGAGTGTCAGCCAGTTACTGATGCTGGATTACTTATAATACTTTTGTATGTGTAATATTATATGATATCAAGATTTCATTTTATAAATATCATGGTTATTGTCAATAGTGTATATTGTAACACCCCTATAGGGTGTGGTGGGTCGTTGCCAGAGCAACGACCCAACAGAGGCTCGAACCTGAGGCTCGGCTCCAGTTTTTCACCTACTGACCTAATGCGTAAACATTATGGGAAGCACGCTAGCCAGACGGGATTTAAACTTTGTTGGCTAAAGACCCAAGTTTGGTTTGAAGATGAAAAATGTACCAAGCACAATGTTCCTGATTTCTAACACACACTCACACTTTTCCACCGTCTCCGGGCATGTTCATATGTAAATTGTGCAAGCTTATTTTGTCCATTAGATCAAAAAGTCTGAAAAAACCCATACATTTACCTGCTCATAGACTCTCTCCTCGAAGAAATCAGGTCAGAAGTGGTTTAAAGTGGACAAAAGAGACGGATTAAAACACCAGGTGTAAACGGGTATGTGTCTCCCTCGTCTACTTGTGATCCGATCGACCAAAACGCATCTTAATACTAGGTGTAAACAGGGCCTAAATGATAATATCATTTCCATTTTTGTCTGATTAAAATAATCGCAAACTTAATAACTCTTCTAAATGAGACACACGCTTTGAAGTATCATTCATGTCTGTAGTACAAATTGTGCTAGATAAGGTTATTACAGTACATAAGGTCTTTTCACATGACTAGTGTCGAAGCTTCAACACTGCTCAACACAAGGGTCACACTCTGCTTTGACATCCACGTGAAAAAATGTAAGATAACATTTCAAAAGGAAGATTTTTACGAGGTTGCGAGGTAGTGGGAAAGTGTGAAGCATGCACAGTAAACAGTGAAAACATGTATTTGAGCTTAGAATAGAAAAAAGCCTGGCAACTGCTGTGCAGAAAGAGAAAACGGAGCCATCAATTGTAGTTTAACTAAAATGAACTCAGGATACTGAGGTCTTGGGATGGTCTTGGAAACAATAAAATAAACCAAAATGAATAAAAGGAGATGAGGCATTTAAGAGCTCTTTTAAAGTTTGACAATTTTTAGACATTTCTTGTTGCTATAAAAATAAAAGACTAAGTATTTGTGAAAATCTTAAACTAGAAACAATGTTAAACTTGTCTTTGACAAGACAGACTTTACATATCATGTGCAAATTGTTTAGTAATTACTGGCTGATAAAATGGGGCAAATGGGGTCAGAACTGAATTAATTGAAAGTTGAGTACTGTGTTTCAATGTTTGACTGGCAACACATCACTAGACTCACTAGAGTCCTGCACAACTGGGACAGGCAAAAAAAAAAAAAAATACAGAGAATGAAAGAGCGAGAGAAATGCTTTAACCATCTTGAAACATTACAATCCCTATCAGCACAGGAACACAGAATAGAACATTTTGTTTTTCCAGGGATACATTTTTATGGGGTGCAAGGTAAGACCACACAAGAGCACTTTGATTATTTCTTGACACTTTGAGAAATGTAAAAGGCGTCCTGAGAAAGTGAGATGTAATATTAACACCCACTATATACCACAATGCCACACATTCCAATATAATAGGTCGTGACATATAAGGGCACCCAGGGAAATAAGCTCCTCGTTCTACAGGTGATGAAATGATACAATCATTATCACTGAATGAATAACCTGGTAAGACCTTGGCCTAGATCACATAGCAGCAGAATACAGTTGTCAGTCCTGTATTTTGATCCTTAATACGGTTACATTAACACACATTTCAGTTATTAAAGGGAGTGACAACTGCATTCTATAACCAAACTCACACCCAGAAATTTTCTTCAGAACTCACAACAAGGGACGACTTCAGATATTTTAAAGTAGACATTTATGTGATTAAAATCGAGTCAACGCTGATGACGTCATTAATGAACAAATAAGCCTGAACCTCGGGCTGAGACTTGAACGCAGGTCGTCTTGTGCTCAGCTATGGCATATAACATAGCGCTGCCCACAAGGCTATTACTCCTACATAGCAGCTTATTTTTAAGCTTGCTTTGGGTTGTTATATTTTTCACAGATTTCTGCTCGTTCTAAATCAGATACAGATAAAGTAGCACAGTAAAGATTCTACCTGGCAGCGTCTCTCTACTAATAGTGAAGCTGTGGGTTTAGTTACTAAGAAATATACACTAGAAATGTTTCTATGCACGCGATCTGCACATGATCTACATGCTACTGTCTGTATGTGTGTGTGTTACAATGTAACAGCGCATTAGTTAAGAACGGTGATTAACTTACATGTACAATAAGCTGTTTAAAAAGTGCATTCACCTGATCAGTACTGAGCACCCTGATGGAATAATCAAACATATCTTGTGGAGCGCTCTCGGAGTATGCATTTATTTGTCATTAACTGTTGGATATGGAGCGTAAATGTGGATTTCAAAGATTTCTTATCCTGTTTCGCCCTCTATAGGCCATGATCAGCAACTAGTCAACATCATGCTTAAAGGCGACCTATTATGCCCCTTTTCACAAGATATAATAAGATATAACATAAGTCTCTGGTGTCTCCAGAATGTGTCTGTGAAGTTTCAACTCAAAATACCCCACAGATCATTTATTATAGCTTGTCAAATTTGCCCCTATTTGGGTGTGAGACATGTCGCTTTTGTGTGTGTCCCTTTAAATGCAAATGAGTTGCTGCTCCTGGCCCCCTTTCCAGAAGGGGGCAGAGCTTTAACAGCTTGCGCTTCGGTTGCTCAACAACAACAAAGCTGGAGAATCTCACACAGCCAAAATGAGGATTGTCAGTAACGGTGTTCATCCTTACATTGTTCAAACCGGAGTCGACACTGATGGAGAGACTCAGGAAGAAGTTAAAACTTTTAGAATGAAACTGGATGTTTCTGAATGGTTAGTGGATAAATTTATGTAGTTGCTGTGGAGTTGATTCAACTCATCGACTAGCATGTGCCGTCATGTTAATCTTTTGTGCAAAACCCGTATGGACGCCCACAAGGCTTGCTACGGTATAGTCGGTGTTATTGGTGTTCAGTCGCAACATCGGTTTCATCACTTGCCCACCGCAGCAATTTTTTTCAGTTTAACGCGTTAAAAATATTTAACATAATTAATGCAGCATCCGTTTTTCTGCATTATATGATCAAGCTTGTATTCATGCAAATGCTTTTAAACCATTCAAGCGCGACAAGACAAAAGAGAACGCACTGTTTGTGAATGTCCTGCCTGTGACACACACAACGCACGCCAGTATCGAGTTCTCTTGAACGAACCATAACACACAAATTATGCCAAAATGTCCATTTTGTCGAGAGTCCTCATAAGAGCAGTCTTAAATGAGCTAAATTAGGTCTTAAATGAACTTTAAGAGTAAAATGGGACACGTGTCAGATCTGCGTCGTGTGCAGCAGCAGCGGTAGATCTTAAAGTGTCATTAATGTTAATCAAAGAACAAAGGTAAGAGAGAGAATTATTCACTGCTCTTGACTAAAGAACTTAAACGTTCTGTTCCTTATTTATTTGATTCCAGAGTTTCCACAGTTTGATTCCACAGTTTGATTATAAGTGATTTAAAAAAAAAAGAGGTGGAGGCCCCGCCCCCCGGTGACACCGGTATTACCAGTGTTGTCACATGTCAATTAACCGGTGGGAAATTTTCTCACCCTCACATCCCTAACGGCCATTATACATAGTGTACCAGTTTGCCAAACACACCAGGCTAACATTTATTATTGCTATCAAATGCTGTGAATGTGAATATTTTTTCTAAAATATCACTCGGACAGAAACGCTCCTTTTTAGCAATCGAGCTTGTCAGGGTCAACTTGCAGGATATCCAAGCTAACAAGACTCTAAATACTGTTCAGTGCTCGTCTGTGCAGCCAACGACAGAACAGTTAGCATGCTTTGCTCTAAATTTTGCCATGGCGTTAGAACTGATACACCGTTGCTGCTTGCGAAAACAAAATGGTGGCGCAGTGGGTGGAAACGTGCAGATTAAGGGGCGGTAATATTATAATAAACATGGAAAAAATCAGATTTTCATGATATGTCCCCTTTAAAGCATCATGGCAGAGCATTAAAGTCGACTAGTCGATTAGTCAGTGCAACCCCCACTCACAACCACCACATTCGCAGAAATCCCACGCTGTGTGAACAGAACAGGACTGGACAACTAGTTTTCTGTCACGCCACACAGGTCGAGAGAGCCGCTCTGCGCTGCACAAATGCGTGTCTACCGTGTATTGCGGGTTTTCATATGTCCACCCACATATAAACACTGCTGTCAGTTAATGAAGATTTGATGGATGAACTCACAGCTCAAATGGACTCTTGTCGTGTCAAGTGATAAGACTTTTCATTTTTTGGACATCGGCAACTTTGATATTATTTTGGTCACTTTCGCGATGGTTACTGATAAGAGAATACGGGCACGACTCCTGTTGCACATTCATACAGACAGTATTCGTGACTCTACATTCGCTGTATGAATGAGGACATTTTGAGACTCACATCTATAAGTAAATGCGGTTGCCACTCCCAAACACTGACTATGTGAAAATAGCCCTTGTGGTCATGAGGGTGTCATAATGTCAGGCTAGCATATTTTCATGAGAAAAAAAAATACATTTTGTTTACATTTTTAATTTAATTGAATGTAAACATTGTACCTTTAATTGGCCTTATGTTTATTTTCAGTATTGTCTATTTCTGTAAAATAAATACTCTGTAAGCTTTGGCAACACATTAAAAGCTGATAACTACGACTTGATAACCTGCACAGATGTCAACCATCAGCCGAAATAATCAATCAAGGTCAAGATGGGACAAAGAGAAAGAGAGCAAACAATGAAAAAGATTATTAAAAACTAATTAGAAAAGGATTTTCAAGTAACTCCAGGCATTTTACATTACTGAGCTGAAGCACACTAACCACAAATAAATTTGCCACACACTCCTTTACTCGCATTAATTCCCCTGACACACACCTTTCCTGGAAGCACTTTGTATTGTGACGCCATCATGGCCTTTGTGTGTGACGGTTGGAGAAGATAGAAAGGCCTGTCAGAGAGCTCATGACTGCATTATCACCTGCCAGTCAACCGAGACCTCTGTTGTTCATGACAGCTTCACGTCACAACACCTGATTATTAACTGTTTACATCACAAACAAAAGATATTAGCAGGAGGAACAAGCCTTGAATAAACTAAAAGTAAATAACTAGACAAATATTTGTTATTATATATAGAACAGATGGGCCACACAGGGACGCACAGCAGCACACAAACATGCCAAATATTAAAAATAAAAGGATTACAATGTAAAAGATTATTATTGTATACATAAAGATAAAAATGGATAGTCACTGTATGTATCAGAATTACCTATTTGCAGTAATGACAAATAAAATTGGCTAATTTTTTGACCAATCGTGGCAATACTTATTACACACCAGGCTAATGTTTATGATTGCTATCAAAGGCTGTGAATGGTCTAATATTTTTTCCAAAATATCGCTCGGACAGAAACGCTCCCTTTTTAGCAATCGAGCTTTCCAGGGTCAACTTGCAGGATATCCAAGCTAACGAGACTCTAGATAGTGTTCAGTGCTCGTCTGTGCAGCCAACTACAGAACAGTTAACATGCTTTGCTCCAACTTTTGCCATGGCATTAGAACTGGTACACTGTTGTCTCTTGCGAAAACAAAATGGCGGTGCTGTGGGTGGAAACGTGTAGATTAAGGGGCAGTAATATTATAATAAGATCCCCTTCCTATGTCACTAGGGGAGCGAAATCTGAGCGGCTCATTTTTTCACATGCTTACAGAGAAAGGCTTACCAAAACAAAGTTACTGGGTTGTCCTTTTTCACGTTTTCTGGATTGGTAGATGCACTGGGGACCCGATCATAGCACTTAAACACGTAAAAAAATCAGATTTTCATGATATTTCCCCTTTAAAGGGAACCCCGGGTATTAAGACTTGTATGGCTTAATATAACATAATTGATGTCTCTTACTGAAATATGTAGTAGAAAACCCATGAAAGATTTATGTTATTTAAAAAAATCCATGACATATTTGGACAATGGGGGGCGCCATTTTGTTTAGGTGCACAGTGCATTCTACGTCGATGACGTCAAATGGTTGCCCTCTGTGAGCTACTGACACTGCCCTGCTGCTATTTTTACAGCAACACAACTCAGAGAAAAAAACAAGAGATGCAAGTCTTCACTGCTTTATTGACGAATAAAATTGGCTAATTTTTTTACCAATTGTGGCAATACTTATTTAAACTGACTTGTCAGGTTGAGGGTGTCTATATTCCACCATGTAAATAGAAATCCGCCATGGTGCAAGCACACCTGGCTTTTAAAGGGAATGGTTAAACTAGCAATAGTGGATTCAGACACACCCTAAGTGCACCTGCGCCATGTGCTTCAGACCAGTGTGCTTAGATCGTTAAAATAGCGCTCTATATCTTTAACTCTTTCCTTGCCATTGTTTTCATGTTTTTACTGTTATACGGTAGGAGGTGCTATTACACATCTTCTGAAAGAGTAGAGAATCTCCAAATCAAAACACAGGAAAAAAAGGAGCAGAAACAAGTGATAAAAGCATTGCTTACGCACAATGTATTCTTTGAGGGGGAAAAAAGCGATTTTCTCAGATTTTTCTTTTTTTTATGAAACTTACCCACATTCAAGTGCTGCTAAGAAAGAATGCATGAAGCTTTTTGTTTAAAAGCAGAGGTTCTTTCTTTTTATATATTGCATGTTCAGATATTCATAGAAAAAAATATTCTGAGGGCCATGAAAGTTTTGTGAAAATTATCAAAAATGCTGGCGGTGGCTGGCAACTTTTTTTTTAAACGCTGGCGGGGAAAGAGTTAAGGAACCCTAATAAGTCGTTACATAACCATGTGACTAAAATAAGAAATACAATGGTCAAGCATATCAACAAACATGTTCAAAGGATTTTGAAATTCATTTTGTATTTTTTTTACAACTACACAGAAATCTATTCTGCTCAAATCAATGTACGCTTGTTCTCTTTTTAGTTCTCCTTCCCTTTTTACTTTGTATTTTTTTCTCACACTTGTGCCTGCAAACACCCACAAGTGTACTCACACACGCACACAGTTGTTTCCCATCTGCAGAGCTCTTCCTGTCGTGCCGTGGCTGAGGTGGCTACTGCAGACACTCCACACGCGCTCTCACGACCCAATGAAAGCTGCTTGTTCTTTTGTGTTTTTTACGCCATTGTTCCCTCATTTCCTTACCTGAGGTGCAGGCGGCAAGAGCGCTCGTTTTCCAGCTCTGTAAGCGCGGTGTTTTTCTCCGCCCTCGCGCTCTCCATCTCACGCGTGACCACGCACAGCTGCAGGTCAAGGGCCCTCGTGCTGGAAAAGAGACAGAATGAGATGTAGAGAAAACAGCGATGGAACAATAATTATTACGTTGAGTTTTTTTTATGTGGAACAATATTGTTTGTGTGGAAACATTTCACTTGTTGATTTTCCAAATATAAAGTGTCTTTCTTTTTCTCCCAATAAAAGTTCAATGGCAGGAGAGCGGCCCAGCCACAGAGCAGGAGGGTTGCGTTACGTGCTGTGTGTGGAGTGTGTGCGCCTAAATGAAACACAGGCATATATATACAGGCTGCAGAGTATTATGGGCTTTTGTGGATTTCACACAGACAAGGTCGCTATAGCAACGGGAGATCCCTGACACGAATGGGGGATTATCGAACCCGAAGCAATAGCTGATATATCAGTGCGATATCACCGGGAGCGTAATTGTCTGTCATTGTGTTTGTGTGTGCCCATTTCAGTGCCTAATTCAGGCTCGTGTTTGTGTAAGACGGAACAAGAGCGTGAGAGAGAGTGAGCGAGCGCTATTGTTTGTGTTTGTGCTGGTAAAAGGCATGGCTATGAATAAATTTAGACCTTCAGAAGATTCCCAGCTGCAGAATCTTGGGTTCTTGTGGCGAAGTCATGTATTTCATTCACACCATCTGTTTGTGTGTGTGTGAGAAATCAGAACACATGCGGATCTGAAACACTTCAATGGATCACTTTCCCCTTCTATCAGTAGCTGAACTCAGAAAGGCTCTAGTGTGTGTTGTTGTGGGGAAGCTGTATAATTGCATTTTGAATAATCAATTTCAGATAATAGCCTTCTACAGAAATGGAAAATGGTTAAGAAACTAGTTTGTTTTGGAGAAATTAATTTTTCTTATAATTAAATTGATGTGCCCTTCAAACTTCTGTTCTTCAAAGCATAACACATCCCTGACTGTTCTCCACAAAAATAAAAAATAAAAAGCAGCACAACTGTTTTCAACATTGATAATAATCATATTAGAATGATTTCTGAAGGATCATGTGACACTGAAGACTGGAGTAATTCATGGCTGCTGAAAATTCAGCTTTGCTGTCATTATATTTTTGCCAAATTACATTTTAAAACGCATTCAAATACAAAACATTTCTTTCAAATTGTAATATTTCACAATAATAATGTTTTTACTGTATGTTTGGCCAGATAAATGCAAGCTTGTTGAGCATGAGTGACTTGGTGAGCATTCAAATATATGAGAGGTAATGTGTTTTTATATATATATATATTATCATACACACACACACACTGCCGTTCAAAAGTTTGGGATCAGGAAGATGTTTTTTTAATGTTTTTGAAAGAAGTCTCTTCTGCTCACCAAGGCTGCATTCATTTGATAAAAATATTTATATTTTATATATTAAAAAAAACAAAAAAAAACAGTAATATTGTGAAATATTATTACAATTTAAAATAACTGTTTTCTATTTGAACATATTTTAAAATGTAATTATTTCCTGTGATGCAAAGCTGAATTTTCAGCATCATTACCCCAGTCTTCTGTGTCACATGATCCTTCAGAAATCATTCTAATATGCTGCTTTGATGTCAGCAGAAGAAACATTTATTATTATTATCAATGTTGAAAACAGTTGTGTACATTTTTATAAGATTCTTTGATGAATAGAAAGTTCAAAAGAACAGCATTTATTTGAAATAGAATCTTTTATAACATTATAAATGTCTTTACTGTCACTTTTGATCAATTTAATGCATCCTTGCTGAATAAAAGTATTCATTTCTTTAATTTCTTTCAAAAAAAAAGAAAGAAAGAAAGAAAGAAAGAAAGAAAGAAAGAAAGAAATCTCACTGACCCCAAAATTTTGAACAGTAGTGCAAAATGTTACAAAAGATTTCTATTTCAGATAAAAAGTCTTTTGAACTTTCTATTCATCAAAGAACCCTGGGGAAAAATGTACACAACTGATTTCAACACTGATAATAATCATAAATGTTTCTTGAGCAGCAAATCAGCATTTAAGAATGATTTCTGAAGGATCATGTGACACTGAAGACTGGAGTAATGATGCTGAAAATTCAGCTTTGATCACAGGAACAAATTACATTTTAAAATGTATTCAAATAGAAAACAGTCAGATATTTTAAATTGTAATGATATTTCACAATATTACTTTTTTGTTGAGCATAATGTTTTAAAAACATTAAAAATCTTACCGATTCCAAACTTTTGTACATATATCTCAAATCAAGAAAAAATTATTTCTTTAGTTATGAACCCATTAAAGATCTAAAAGATGATATTTTAATCTCAATAGCAAATAAAGGAAAATGACAGGATTACAGGATTCCATACACACACACACACACACACAAAACAAAACAAAGTTTAATGAAATCTTAGCAGATGCTGTTTTCCAATAAAATCCCTAAAAACAATCACCCACTGTATAAAAGTTCTCCTAATGGATATACTCTATTGTTATGGATAATGTTAAATTTCCAGATCAATTTATGGCGTGTATGTCGATTGTAAGTGCGTAAGTGGCAAAAACTGCTTCCAGATTAACATTCTTAGCTTGACATATCTGATATACGGCCCTTTGAGCTTAAATGCTTAGAGTCTCTGCTCGTTCTCTGAAATAAGGACTTCAAAAACCCCACAAAGGAAATGAAAGATGAGGCTCTTTTGACTCTTGATTTTCCCTTAACAAATCATTCTCAAGAGTGAGAATGTACTGTTCTCACTTCTGCTGTCAGACGATCCAGCCATGCTGAAATATGGCGCAGCCACAGATGGCTTCGGAATGCACTGTACCCAGAACTGTCTGTGAAATTACACACGCTACAGTCTTGTAAGGACATGAGAGACCTGTTCCAGGATCTTCATCACTTATTGAAGGGCACTGAGAGAGCAACACAAAACATTATATTCATCTCCAGATGTCTCTGTTATTTGCGTTTCACATTCCCACCATCCACACAGGTAAATACCGGGGCTTATGGGTATTTAGAAAGCTTCAGATGCTCACTGCCGCAGAGATGAGCAGCTTACAGACTATTTCATCAGAGCATAAATCCATACATTAAGCTCTAGTGCAGACTAATGTCAGCATGCTACTGCATTGTCAAGCGGTGGGTAAACGTAGCAGATGTTGGCCCTATTGTCTCAAAGCAAGGCTTAATGAGAGACAGTTCAATAGCGCACAATGTCTGGTTCATTACCTCACGTTACTCGATCAGAATTAGAGCAGAGCTTCAGCTGCCTACAGAGTGTGTGTCTGTACCAAGAGTCGTGATAATGGGCTGCAAAATCCCAGACTAAAGAGGACTCTGCTGTTCCCTCGTCTACAGGACGGAGTGTGTGCGTGTAGGAGGCTGAAAGAATCGTGATAACAGACAGCAACTGGCTGTGCGTGAGCGAGCCGGTGAACCGACCTGCTCTTTCTATTAACGTGTGATTGAGTGGGAGGCTGAGTGCGCGTGTGCTTCCGTACATTTATCAGTGCGAGTGCATGCAATGGTGAATCATTATAATGATTTTATGCTACTTACAGACATTTATGTCACTGGCTTTGTTCGATTACCAAGTGAGCTGCTTGCTGTCTACTGCCTACATCGTGCCGCTCGCGTCCAGTGTAGATGCGGTATAAGTTGAAATGGAACCTCATAAGTAAGTGATTTGGCAGCTCTCCGTATGAAGCACACAGATGAATAAATTTTTTCTGTAGAGTTGGTGTCACCATATTGCTAAGCTAACAACATAAAAATGCATAACACACAAAATATTACTTAAAATAGTAAATTTTTAATTAATTGAAATATTTTTATCATTAAATTTACATTTTTGCCACCTTGAAATGCATAATAGAATTGCTTTCCCTAGACCCTTACAAAAAAGAAATTTATTCAAGTGTGCTATAAGTATACTTCTTTCAAACTAAAAATAAGTATATTTTCATTCTACTTTTTGTGTACTTCTCAGAAATATACTAAAAATGACTCCGAAATATACTAAAAATTACACTTAAAGGGTTAGTTCACCCAAAAATGAACATTCTGTCATTAATTACTCAGCCTAATGTCGTTCCAAACCTGTAAGACTTTCGTTCATCTTCGGAACACAAATGAAGATCTTTTTGATGAAATATGAGAGCTCTCTGTCCCTCCATATAGGCAGCCCACGCAAATACCACTTTGACGCTTCAAAAAGTTCATAAAGAGATTGTACAATTAATCCGAATGAATTTTGATGGTTTACTCCAGATTTTCTGAAGAGATACGATCACTTTATATAATGAACAGATTGAATTAAGGCTTTTATTCACATATAAACATTGATCAGTGAACATAAACAGAAGCTCAACCGAACCTGCTTGATGCGTGAAAGCTCAAACTTGCTGCGCAACACGAGAATGAACCTCATTGGTTCTTGTGGAAGCTCAAACTTGCTGCGTAACACCAAAATGAACCTCATTGGTACTTGTGAAAGCTCAAACTTGTTGCGCAACACGAAAATGTACCTCATTGGTACTTGTGGAAGCTCAAACTTGCTGCGCAACACGAAAAATAACCTCATTGTTACTTGTGAAAGCTCAAACTTGCTGCGCAACACCAAAATGAACCTCATTGGTACTTGTGAAAGCTCAAACTTGCTGCGCAACACGAGAATGAACCTCATTGGTTCTTGCAGAAGCTCAACACGAAAATTAACCTCATTGGTACTTGTGAAAGCTCAAACTTGCTGCACAACAGGAGAATGAACCTCATTGGTTCTTGCAGAAGCTCAACACGAAAATTAACCTCATTGGTTCTTGTGGAAGCTCAAACATGCTGCGCAACAGGAGAATAAACCTCATCAGTTCTTGTGGAAGCACAAACTTGCTGTGCAACACGAGAATGAACCTCATTGGTACTTGTGAAAGCTCAAACTTGCTGCGCAACACGAAAATGAACCTCATTGGTACTTGTGAAAGCTCAAAATTGCTGCGCAACACGAGAATGAACCTCATTGGTTCTTGCAGAAGCTCAAACTTGCTGCGCAACACGAGAATGAACCTCATTGGTTCTTGCAGAAGCTCAAACTTGCTGCGCAACCCGAGAATGAACCTCATTGGTTCTTGCACGTCAAGCGAACATGCTTGAGCTTCCGTTTTTGGTTCTTGCAGAAGCTCAAATGTGATGTGTAACACGAGAATGAACCTCATTGGTTCTTGCAGAAGCTCAAACTTGATGCGCAACATGAGAATGAACCTCATTGGTTCTTGCAGAAGCTCAGAAGTGCTGCAAAAACACGAGAATGAACCTCACTGGTTCTCGCACGTCAAGCGAACATGCTTGAGCTTCTGTTTACCACAACTGATGTGAGTTGATGAATGTTTATAAGTTATACATTTACATATACTAGCAACATTGTAACAAATTACAAAGCAGGTTGAAAATTGGCAAAGTTCCACTTTAATATAGCCTGCACTGCACCCTAACAAACCTGCAACTCATTTTTGACCAGATATGAAGCAGAGGGATGCCAGAACTATTATTTGAACCAGAGTTAGAAAATAACTTGGCAGCTGTAGTGTAAGCAAATACCATGTGTTTGTCACATAAAGAACGATTAAATAAAGAGAGTCATCATTTAATGATGTAATTAAATTAGACAAGGACCTATTTTAATATGTATTCTCAAGTCTATTCTGCCAACACACATCCAACCATCTCTTGCCAGTCATTGTGAACAACAGAAGCAACATCACACCGTCCAACAGCAAACCAATTATGCAACGATTACCAAGTCTGATACAGCATCATGCCAACAAAATGTGCAGTTTCCACTTCTTTCGGCATTCCGGAAAACCCGGTGGGCTTCTCACCCCTCTGTTGAACAGCTCTGCGTTTGAACGTGAGGTTTTGATCAGCAGTGTGAAGCTGGGGAGCATTAGAGTAATGAACACAGAACAGAGACGTGACTCGTGGCCGCATTCCCGATCAGTCGAGAAGTTCAAAGAGCTCCAGTCTAAATCACCATCTTACTGAAAGATCCAGGCTACTGAGAAACAGCTATGTGGACTACACTGGATTACTTCTCAAACCTTTGGAAATATAATGCAAGTTTGCTTTAATCATTGCGTAGACAAACAAAGCCTATCCTAATTAAGTGAACTGACATGTACAGTCTGGCTAATTTTATTACTTGGCGCTGATGAGCAAATGAAGCGGTAATGTGAAAACAAGAATAGAAGTAGCACGCAAATTTCAAAGGGCAATAGTGTATGTGTAACAGAGAAAGAGCCTGTCCTTCCTATCCTAAAGTATTTCCTTGATTATAATCATTGCTATGGCATCATTCATGGAAACCAAACATCATAAAACACAAACAAGATACATACAAACACTGATGTGACACATTAAACCACACACTCTCACACTCTCCTTCGCTCAGGGATGTGATCCTCTGATGATATTTCAGTCAAAAAGTCATCCGCCTTTCCCCAGGCTCACCAAAGTTTATGCATTCGGGTCTTGAATGAGATCACAAATCGTCTGGCTGAAATATGAAAATCATATGCATGATTGTGACACTCTCCTTTCCTGCAAACCCACAACAGGAGGCCTTTACTCTTGTTTATTCTTTTGCAGTTTACTCCTCTGTTGTCGCTGCCGTTGTCATCACAACCCTCTTCATGTGTGCCTGAAGCTAAATGTGTGGCCTACTCATGTTTTCCTAGACTTCCTTATACAAGCAAGACACAAAAGTATATTAAATGCATATTATGTGCAGGTGGTTGAATGAGGCCTCTGGGTTTGCATACACAAAATATCTCTCGCATGCGCATAGACGAGTGTATGCAGACATACGCAAAAACACAAGCAGGACCTGGGGTTTGAGATGATGAGGCTGATGGGATGAGGGAAGAAATGATACAGCTCACGCTTTACGAACGGATGAACGAGTGAGCAAAGGAATGTATGGACAAAAGAATAAAAGAACAACAAAGAAAGAATGAATAAAAGAAAGAACAAAAGAACGAAAGAGCAGATGAAAGAAAGAACAAAAGAACTGATGAAAGAATAAAAAAAGAAGGATAGAACGTGCAGTTGAAAGAACTAATGTGAGAAAAAGAACGAGCAGTTGACAAACAGAATATATTAAACAGAATAAATTAGACAAAAGAACAAAATAATGGACAAAAGAATGAATAATAAAAGAAAGAGTGAAAAAAGAAAAGAAAGAGTGAAAAAAGAAAAGAAAGACCTAAAGAGTGACCGAAAGAGAGAAAAAAAGAAAGAGAAGAAAGAAAGAAAGAAAGGATGAATGAAAAAAAGGATGAACGAGCGAAAGAAAGGATTAATGAAAGAAAAAAGATGAACGAGCGAAAGGAAGAGTGAAAGAAAGGAGGAATGAAAAAACGAAAGAAAGGAGAAGCGAAAGAAAGAAATTAGACAAAAGAATGGAATAAAAGAGCGAAAGAAAGAAAGGATGAATGAGAGAAAAAAGTATGAATGAGCGAAAGAAAGGATGAATAAAAGAAAAAAGGATGAACGAATGAAAGAAAGGATGAATGAAAGAAAAAAGGATGAACAAACGAAAGGAAGAGTGAAAGAAAGGAGGAACAAAAGGACGAAAGAAAGGAGGAGCGAAAGAAAGGATGAAAGAAAGAAGTTAGACAAAAGAGATGAAAGAACAGACAAAAGAATAAAATAATGAATGAAAGAAAGAAATTACGCAAAAGAGATGAAAGAACGGACAAAAGAATAGAATAATGAATGAACGAAAGAAAGAAGTCCCCAGTGAGAGAGAGGAATGGTGTATTTGCATGATGAGTGCTGACTCAGACCACAGCAGAGCAGGATCACAGCCAGACTTCACTGTTTGCCTGGTTGCTATAGCAGTAACAACAGGACCAGGATGTATCTGAATTATTGTAATCTAATCATCACTCCATCAGCTTTCTTTGTTTCAGTTTAAGTAATTCAGCCCAAATGTCCTTTTCATTGCTTTATAGTGTTATGTGTAAATGTACAATGTGGCCTAAAAGTTTGAGAGCACAAGTGAAAATTCATCTATTTTGCATTTGTTACTAACGCCAATACAAATTATATTATCAGCATGAAAATTTGACTTCAAATTTGAATTGAAAAAATGAACATGAATGCGTGAATGTCTCTGTATTTGATTGGTCACCAGCAGCACTCCAGCTGCATGAACTCCACAAGTGTGTCAAACCCGATGATCATGATCTCCAGCACTGACAGGATACGACCACCATCTTGAGCTTCAATAGAACAACATCTGACCGACAGAGTCACATGATCAATGTGATTAGTGACCTAGACATAGTGCAGAATCTTACATTTTTCTTCATTATTTATTGTCATGCCTGTTTTTAGTTTCTTTAAGTCCTGTTGGTTTCCAGGTTTAAATGAAAAACATCTCAGATTTTCTCATCTTTTGGACCTCACTGTACATTTATAAACATGAATGCATGTGCATGATGATATTTCTGTCACCACCTTTACTGTGGCCATATTAAACTGTCAAGTCCAGGTGTAATATATTATGAAGACAGATATGATGCATGAACTATACACTCCTACACACATACACATTAACTGAGATTTTTAATAATACTTACAGGTGTTAAAGTGTGTGCGTGCGTGTGTGCGTGTGTGTGTATGTGTGTGTGTGTTTCAATCATTACACTAAAGGTCTGAAGAAGTAGAGAGATGGATAAGCATAGAGGGGGAAAAAACATGGTATTACCATAGTACTTTTATTAATGACGGATCAGCTGTAGTGAGTGTCATTTTCATAATCGCAGGATGACAATTTGGTCCCACTTTATATTTGGTGGCCTTAACTACTATGTACTTACATCAAAAAATATCACTTACTGGGTTCATTTTGAATTGCAAAACACTTTTGCTGCTATTGAGGTGGGATATGGGTAAGGTTAGGGAAAGCTTTGGTGGTATGGGTAGGTTTAAGGGTAGGGGTAAGGTGTAAGGGATGGGTCAACAGTGTAATTATGAATGTAATTACAGAAATTAATTACAGATGTAATTACACACAGGTGTTTTTAAAATATAAGTACAATGTAAAAACATGTATGTACACAATAAGTGCATTGTATCAAATGATTAATTTGAATGTAAGTACATAGTAGTTAAGGCCACTTAACATAAAGTGGGACCGACAATTTATCCTCTTTATCCATTTCTAAAAGATGCTTTGCATTTTTTTTGCTTGTAGGTCATATTGCAGCACATCAAAGGAAAGCGTTTAGGGCAGTTCCCTGTTAAAGTGGCATGACACGGGCTTGATTTGAATCTCTAATCACTCCGTTGACTCATTCAGAGCCTCTTTTTGACAAATCAAGCCCAGAGTGTCTGATTTACATTCTCTATGCCTGCCTTTTAAACCTGCCGGATCCCCTGCAGAGCCCTAGACAGACTTGAACGAGATGAATCGATTCTCCAAACCCAGACCTCATCAGTCTTCATGTATAAATCCAATCCCATCATGCATCAGTTGATCTTCTGACCCTGTCAACCCTATGCCCGTTACATGGAAATCTGACATGGATACTGATGAGTCGGGGTTTAAGATTGTTTAGAGCTCCATTAATGATATGACGCTGATGAGGTCTTACTTAAGCCCTACAGGGAGACCCAGGGGGTCATTTAAATTCACACACTCAAACGACTAAGGGAACCACTTATCAATAATGAAAGAAGCCATTGTGTGACCTCTGTCTGAACTCACGCAGACAGAAAACAGGAACTGCTTCACTGCACGCTGGCTTGACAACCACATACAAAGCAAATGAGGTAAAAAAAAAAAAAAGGAAAACCTGCATTATTTTAACAATAATAATAATAAAAAAACAAAAAATACACAAATCTGAATATTTTAGGATGGTTTTTGAAGAGCAGGTACCACAGCTGGCCTGTCGATCTCCATTAGTTAAGGTGAGAACAAAGCTCGGCCCTTTCAACATTCATATCTCAAAACTAATTGAAGCTGTCAGACATAATTTCACAAAAACAAAAGCCTTTTCCATCACTGCGAGTCCTCGCAAACATGCATTAGCATATAAATAATGTACCGCCATATAAAGTATGTTCGCATCTTGATATGACAAGTGCAAAATCCCATCTGAATAAGTAAGCACTCAATTCACTTGTGCTTACTGTTTTCATTACATTTCAGATGGTAATTAGAATGTCTGTGTTTCGTGTAGAAAAGCATGCTGAGAAAAATAGCACACTTATATGCTGCCCTCTTCCACTTCCTGCACCAACCACAGGCAAATAGCGTGTCTCTGTTCCTGCATGCTTTACGTGTGGATGTGCATATATGGTGGCTGTGACACATACGCATTGATGCAAACACATTAACCCTCACAGTGACAGAGGTGTAGCTACACATATACAGGCTCACCACAGACACACAGCATTTGGTAAACATGCGTGCAAGACGTACTGAGATCTAAAATTCTCTACAGCTGAGTGATGCATTATGAGGAAGTGAAATCCACCAAACCCAGCACAGTGCCGTCTGCCCGATAAATCTATATCATTGTGAAAGCCACACACACGCACACAGACACACATAAAAAAGCTATGGATGATAGTGGTGTAATAATGATACACTTCACCTTTAACTTTATTTTGTTTGGTTGAAAGTTTCCTGTGCAGCTGTAATTCTAAAACCTGCATCAGAATTCGGTTTTATTCATATACAATGCGGGCAGAATTATTAGGCACGTTGATTTTCTCATCATATTTTTACCATTTCCATACCACATTAATCTTAATAACTACTATTAATTTTGTATTTAATCATTTATATGTGATATGTAATTGTTCATGGAGGCTGGAAATCACAGAGACAGGTGTGTATAATTATTAGGTACGTTTTCTTTTACAGATAAAATAAGCCAAAAAAGAGATTTAACTCGGACTGAAAAGTCAAAAATTATTAAATGCCCATGAGAAGGATGCAATACTAATGCAATTGAGAGTGAGTCTTGTAAGTTTTGGAAGATAATTTTTACCCATGTTTACCCAGTGTGCATGAATGGTCATGTGACGTGCGTTTTCGGTCATGTTGTGTAGACGGAGAGCGTTTCTGAAACGCTGTGGAAACGCCAGTGTAGACGAGGATCGTTTTCATTTTAAAACGCTGTTTTAAAACGAAAACGTACTAGTGTAAACAAGGCCTTACTCCATCTCTGTTAAACGGACTTCAGGGTAGGAGATGGACTAAGGCCTTGTTTACACTAGTACGTTTTCGTGAACGGGGGCAGCCATGCCAACTTTTTTTTAAAGTCTCCGTTTGGTACATTTACACTAAAATGCAACCCCGGTGTTTTCAAACTAAAATGGGGTCTGCAGCATTTTCAAAAGTCTCTGTTTTCGAGGTTCGAAAACACCAACGTAGTGTAAACAACAGGCATAACTGTAGCAAAACTTGTGCGTTTTAAAACGAAAACGCACTAGTGTAAACGGGGCCTAAAAATGATCTTCCAAAACTTACTGCCAGATTCTGGAAGATGACTTCTTCAAACAGTGGTACAAGAGGATGTGGTGCTGGTCCTTCAAGAGTCACTCTCAATCTGTCTGTCTATGAAGTCTATAAAAAAAAAACAGTATTCATGTATTCTACAACACTTCAGCTTGTGATTCTTATTAAGTGTGGGACATTTTTAGGATTCTTTACCTAACCTAAGTCTCTGAGATCCTGACACCTTACACTTCTGGAGACTCCAGGTAGTTTGCAGTTCTGGAAAATGGTGGCGCTGGAGACTAAAGGGTTCCTGATGGTTTCACACTTAATTCTTCAACTTAATTCTTAAT
Organism: Ctenopharyngodon idella; assembly: GCF_019924925.1. Taxonomy (NCBI): domain Eukaryota; kingdom Metazoa; phylum Chordata; class Actinopteri; order Cypriniformes; family Xenocyprididae; genus Ctenopharyngodon; species Ctenopharyngodon idella. The sequence goes on along the minus strand of NC_067237.1, from coordinate 16,741,403 downwards.
TCTTTTGCAGTTGACATGTGTCTTTTCTTTTCCACCTGTTTCTGTCTGACCCTGCTGACCCACTGAGCATTTCACTGTCCAATGGTCATGCTTTAACTGCAGTTTCTAGTACTGCATTAGTATTGCATCCTTCTCATGGGCATTTATTAATTTTTGATTTTTTAGTCTGAGTTAAATCTCTTTTCTTTTTTGGCTCATTTTATCTGTAAAAAAACATACCTAATAATTATACACAACTGAATATAAGGCTTTTTTCATTTCCAGCCTCTATGAACAACTATATATCACTTATAAATGATTAAACACAAAATTAATAGTAGTTATTAAGATTAATGTGGTTTGGAATTGGTAAGAATCAACATGCCTAATAATTCTGCACGAACTGTAGCCTAGCGGATGCTCTTCTTCAAAGCAACGTGTCTCTGTCATTCTCACACCTCTCTCCCGGATGTTGTTGCCCACTAAAATATCTACAATCTACCACATGCCATCTCTCCCACGACCCATTTACTGCCATCTCACATCTGCCTCTTCCTTTCATAGCTTTGAGTTCTGCTTTGCGTCACCTCAGAGGGTTCACTAGCAGGTCGCAAAACTGTCTGAGTCAAACCGAAAGACTAGAGCTGTTTTCAAAAAAGAAAAAAAAGTCTGTCATCAGCATATTGAGCTCTAACCCCATTTTTTTTTTTTTTTTTTTTCACAGTGATACATGTTTTGAGCTGTTAATACAGGTATGATTAAGCTTTAGGTGTAGGAAAATGGAGGCAATCTTCCAAAATACAAATGAAATGCTCCTTTAAAAAAGATAATGAGTGCAAAAGAAAAAAAATATATGACAAGTCACATTAAAGAAGGCAGTGCCATGGTTGTGACTGACTCATCCTGCATCAGATGTGCTAATCTGTCTCAAACTAATGAAAATTACAGCCTTAAAAACTCACCTACTTAGATATCGCCACTTTTAACCACATCAGAGTCAAAATGAACTTGAAATTATCTGTGAGTGAGCGTGTTTTTAGTGAGTTATTACACAAATACAGTGGTGCGTGTACAGTACTCGCACACTCTTCTGATGACGAAATTCGTGTCACGTGCACTGTGCACTGACCCACATGTATGTGTAAAAAGTGAAGTATACTTTGGGCTTTTTAAGGTCCTGTGACCTTCATGAGTCATGACACCTGTGGTGTGTAACAATAACAGCTGAACAACAGTTAGTAGTAATAAATAAAAGCTATATTAAATAAGCTTGGTTCTGTATTACAGTATTGTATTTTATTAATACTTGAAATTATTAACAAAATGTAAACAAATATATGAAAAATATTTTATGTTGAATAAAAAAGTAATAAATAACATATTGACACCAGGGTTCCACAGTCTTGGAAAATCTGGATATGTGAGGGATTTATTTTAAAGTGTGATTTTCTATACCTGGAAAAATCATGGAAATGCAGATTAATAGCTATTTGTGTGTAAAAACAAAAAGGCTTGTCCTGTAATCACAAAAGACTGGAAAAGTCATGTAAATTCTTTTGTGACTAAGAACATGTTCACACCAAGGATGATAACTGTACAGATTATGATTAAGATATAGCTCTAAAAATAGTTCTTAATATTAAAGAATAGCAGAGTTCACACCACAACTATAATGATAACGGCACAGAGAAACAATATCACTGAAATCACTGAATGATTTTATCCAGCTGATGAACGATACAAAACATTAACAGCCAATCAGAATCAATCATGCTATAACAAGCTTGAGCATTTAAAGCAGCAGACAAGCACACGCTTTAGAATAAACAGAACGATAATATAGAACACTAATATAGTTACCGTTATAGTTATCTTTATAGTTATCATTGTTGGTGTGAACGGGCTTCAAGTCTGTAAACCCTGAAGAACATTCAGTTACTGAATCCTCTGGAATCAGGAAATTCTGTAATGTCGGCACACCACAGCTCCAGCAATATAGAAATTTATTAACAGACTCTCAAAAAGGTCAGTCTGATGAAGAGCCTGTGTGCTCGAAATGTCACCTTTGTGAGAGTCTGTTAAAGTAGAACTATAATGCCCCTTTCACAAGATGTAATATAAGTCTCTGGTGTCCCCAGAATGTGTCTGTGAAGTTTCAGCTCAAAATACCCCACAGATCATTTATTATAGCTTGTCAAATTTGTCCCTATTTGTGTGTGTCCCTTTAAATGCAAATGAGCTGCTGCTCCCAGCCCACTTTCCAGAAGAGGGCGGAGCTTTAACAGCTCATGCTTCGGTTGCTCAACAACAACAAAGCTGGAGAATCTCACACAGCCAAAATGATGATTGTCAGTAACGGTGTTCAGCCTTACATTGTTCAAACCGGAGTCGACACTGATGGAGAGACTCAGGAAGAAGTTACAACTTTTAGAATGAAACTGGATGTTTCTGAATGGTTAGTGGATAAATTTATGCATGGCACATGCTCACTTTATGAGCATGTGCCATCATGTTAATCTTTTGTGCAAATCCAGCATTGAATTGACCCTCATTTTTGAAGCAGTCCGGCGGAAAATGGCGGCATGGCAACAACACTCTACTACAACAACACTTCCTCTTCTCTAACATGTTCAACATGGCCTCGCCCCCTTTGTTGTGTGTTCTCGAGGGCAGGGTTTATGTAAATTTTAGGGTTAGTGATGTCACTAACCCAGGAAGAAGCTCATTGTAGTCTCTACCAGCCGTTTGTTGTAGTCCTTAAACAGCAAATTCTTTAAAAGAAAATATCTCCCTTTGCTTTGAACTTTGAGCTTCGTAACTTTGCAGATGTTGTTTATATTCTACAGGGTTTTTCCTGCATAGAGAATTACGAGGTGGCCGCCTCCGTCAAATTTCGTGCCGCCTCCGGCTCTCGAGTGTTGACAAAACAAGACAGGCAGTCACATAGTCAGATACCCCTTTACCACGGTTCCATTGCGGCTTCCCGGCCTGTGTCCATTCTCGAACCATTCCACCCATCCCCACTGCAGAAAATGGGGTTCTGTGCCGAAAAGATCGCTTTCACTCCGGCACTACAACTTGCTGGCCTCAAACGGAGCCGTTCAGGACATTCTGCGAGAATGCACGAAAGGGAAAACCAATCAAGGAAAGCATATGCTTAGAGCACCTTCTAGTGGTCATTATATAAAACACAAAGGAAAAACCCCACATGAGATATTGCTTAAAAACTTAACAGCTTTAACTAAAAATATACACAAGCTTAACAGAAATTATTCTGATAAGAGTGTTTTTTCAACAATGATGTAATGAAACAGTGAACAGTGAGTTTGAAGGGAGTAAAACCTGTTTTTAGAGGCTGTTAAAGGGTTAGTTCACCCAAAAATGAAAATAATTTAATTTATTACTCACCCTCATGTCGTTCAACACCCGTAAGACCTTCGTTCATCTTCGGAACACAAATTAAGATATTGTTGATGAAATCCGATGGTTCAGTGAGGCCTCTACTGAGAGTAAACCCATTCAAACTCTCAAGATCCATAAAGCTACTAAAAACATATTTAAAACAGTTCATGTGAGTTCAGTGGTTCTATCTTAATATTATAAAGCGACAAGAATGCTTTTTGTGCGTTTTGCGCACAAAAAATATTCTTGTCGCTTTATAATATTAAGATAGAACCACTGAATGCACATGAACTGTTTCAAATATGTTTTTAGTACCTTTATGGATCTTGAGAGGTGCAGTAACATTGCTGGCAATGCAGGCCTTACTGAGCCATCGGATTTCATCAACAATATATTAATTTGTGTTCTGAAGATGAACGAAGGTCTTACGGGTGTAGAACGACATGACGTTATTTTCATTTTTGGGTGAACTAACCCTTTAAGGAAATGTAATCTAAAGTCCCCTTTAAAGTTGAGGTACAAGACTTTTTCTTTGTTCAATTTGCACACTAAACATGGGTTGGAGCTCTTAATTTTGAACTCTCAAAGTGCACCAGATTAATGAATTTACATTTAGAATGTATGATATATATGATAGTGTTCTGAAAATACAAATCTTATTCTCTTAATATTAAAATACCTAAAATACGTGCTTGTAAAAGTGTTTTTTTTCTGCCGTGATCAGGATTTTACCACCTCCGCCTCATTTTGAGCCAGGAAAAACCCTGTTCTAACAGCAACATTACACACTTTTATATATATACACAACTATAAATCTATAATTATGTATTTACATTTAATGAGTACAAAAAAAATCTTGCAATGACAATAAAGAGCTTGAATTGATTTTGAAATGCAGCTCAAAAGCCCAAAAGCAGAGAAGTGACCTTGTGTCCTCATTTCAGAAGTCCACCGCATGCCACTAACAAACACACAACCCAAACACACACGCTTACGCCCGCTGCTCTGTCGTGTCGGGACTGGAATGTGCTGGATGTGAATGAATCGGTGGGGGCCGATCTAGAAGCACGACTGCTGCGCTGTTCGTTTTTTCTCGTGAGCTTACACGGACAACACAACCTGCTATTATTATCAGCAACAGTGGGAAGGAGCGCTGAAATAAGATCCACAATCACACACTCGCTTCGCACCTCTCTCCTCATTCTCTGAATTTCTGTCTGTGCTAAGTTGCGGAGGCGTAGGTGTTGAGAGGTTCATTTTTGATTGCTGTGGTGGTATAATTATGCCTGGCATTCGCGTCAGCTGGGAGAGAGAACACATGCATGCCCGTCTCTCCCACAGTGACTCACGAGGGAAACTAGAGCTAAAGAGTTCAGAGCACGAGGAACTATTCACACATACGCAAATAGATATACACATATTGATCACACTAACAAGTGCATTCATACACACACCATCATCAGAGGCCCGAAGTCCCCGACCTGGTGATGAGGGGGTGCCACTAAGGTCCCAAATGTTTTTGTGAGCCGAAATATGTACTTGAAGCACCCCCCGGAGATTTTAAAGGGGTCATTAACTGCATTATTTTATTATTTTATAATGTTTCCTGGGGTGCACTTATAATGTTAGTATGATTTTTAAATCAAAAAATGTCATAATTTAGAAATAAAAGGCATTTTTCCTTCACTGATTTTACTGACTCAGATTTGAACGCTCTCTTTTAAGGGGCGTGTCTGCTGTGAGACTTCAGTGTAAACGCCCACTGCTGTGATTGGCTAACATAAGTATTACTCTCTTGAAAACTTTTAGCATGTTTTTAATAGTACAGCTCTCAAGGTTAACTAATCATGAAAAGTTTTGATTATAGCATTACGTTTAGATCTATGGCATTATATTTAGATTGTGGCATTAAAAGGTTGCGGTGATGAACACTGTAGCCGATCACAGACATGTTGTTGAGCGCATGAAATCAGTGATCTCAACATTGCAACTCAATTTCTGCACATCTTGCTTTCATCTTCACTAACAGTGCAAACACGATTTAACTAATAGATTCGTTGGATATAACGGGAGTACTGAACTCAGTCACTAATAAACTCACGCTGTTTGATTGACAGCTCCAGTGATTGTAAAGGGAGCGTTCTTTGACCATTTTCTATATATAATCACAGTTTGAATAACAGATTATTTTCATCCTACTAAGAGAAACAATGTGAAGTTGACCGCTTAGGTACTGGTTTGACATACTGAAAATAAACAATTTTGAGACAAAGAACATCTGACCGCACATGAATCACTACATATCAGAACTGGTGATTTTGGTTAGACATGTACACCTACTCAGTACATATCAAACAATCTGTAACAAAGCAAAAGTGAAACAGTAAAAAAAATTTTACTCACATAAGTGTGTTGCGCTGTTCCTGTCGAATCCAATATAAAAGGCACAGCATCGTTTTTTATTTTTTATTTTTAATTTCAGGCTCTCTGCTAATCCAATGCAGCTACTGTGTTTTCCACAACTTGACACTGCACAACATTTTGCACTCTTCAAAGGCATGTTTATTGCTCAGTTGCTTGATCCAGTGTTAGCATCACGTCTGTTATTTACATACTACTTGTCATGCGCGAATCAGTGGGCGGGGCTACAGTGGTAACAATGTAGAAGTAGGCGTTGATCTTCTTCTGCAGAGGTGGTCTTTCACCTCTCTATGACGTAATAAATAGGCACATTCCACAACCAGTCTCAATCTGGGCTTGGTTTCAATAAAGGCCATTTTTGGACTAACAAGAAAGTTTTCAGTTCAGGGCCCTCATTTATCAAATGTGCGTACGGACAGATTTGTACGTAAGAACAGTTTCACGCAAAGTGTGGGATTCACCAACCTGTACTTATACGTAGAAATGTGTGTAAATATAAGCACACCTCTGAGCATGCTTACGCAGAGAATCTAGTGGTAGAATAGCGACACTACATATAAAAAGCATTTAAGAGTGTCACAGTAAGCAATCCACACATGTCCTGTGTTTCCTTTAATTATAAAACACTCAATTTATAATTTGTCTAGTTTTAAACATGATGCGTAATTGGTGTCAAACCCCATAAAAGACAGCTGTGAAAAATGTTTGTCCCAGTGCAATAGCTTATCTTGCGTTATTGGAAGACTTGGCAGAGAGCGCGTTTTCTAAGATCGTGCTGATCTGCTTGGACAGAGTCCTCTCTATCATTATTGCGGTGAGAAAAAAATACAATCACGTGATTTTTAAAGGGAAGTGTTGTCACCATATATGGTTAATTGGAGGCGTTTCCGAATGCTAATGACCGTGAACGTGAACGAGCAGGGTACTTACGCACATGTGGTATTTATCAAGTGTTTGAATGTTTAGCCGCAGCTCATTGGCTGCAAATGCAACAGCAACCTATCAGCTGCACTATGTAGATAACAATGTGATTGCTACCAAATTGAGTTAAGAACTAATAAGTCTGCGCCATCTAGAGCTTCATGACCTAACTAGATACTGTATATGCTTATAAACCAGATGACTATATACTAAAATTTGTTTTCAGTCATGATCTGACTCACTAACTAGTTTGACTGGGTAGGATGACGTGTAAATCCAAACTGTAGCACCATAAACGCTCTGGGTAAGAGGTGGGTGGATGCTGTATGAAGTGAAAGACTAAATGTATGTTATGCAGTGGGTGTAAAATTTTGTTAGTGAATTCATATATTTTGGCCTGTGGGTGCTTAACAACTTTGCAGCTTGTGTGAGAAAGAGCACCATGAGGAGCAAGAGGAAAATCGGTGGCATAAAATCATAGTTCCTCTGCAGCACTGACAGGTTATAGAATCTAACTACACTTTTAAGGGGATGATGGGATTTGGTGTAAGATTTAGTCTTTCTCTTTGCCATAAAGTCTCTTAGATGGTTTACTGCAATGGGACGAAAGATAGAAGATTTTTACACCTTCTGAAGAAAATGTGAGTGATAAGTACCCATCTAAAACCCACTATGATTCCGGAGTGTCATGAGTGAAAATCGTAGGCTCAAAGCACAGCTCTCCTTAACAAGCCTGGGTTTAAAATTCACGCCTGCTAAAAAATCCAGCATTGCTGGTCACCAGCATAAGGTATGTTTAGCATGCTGGGTCCATCATGGGATACAGATTGCTGGTCCCCAGCATGGGAAGTAGAAGTGCTGGGTACACCAAGTTTTGCTTGAGAACAGCATGACTATCCTGATCCACCAGCTAGACCAGTACTATAACCGGCTCTAACCAGCATAAACCAGCCTGGACTTACATGGAATTCATGCTGGTTTATGCTGGATTTTTCAGCAGGGATTTACTGACCTCTCAAAACAAAAAATACAAACATTACACTTTGGGATGCCAAAATGAATCTCATGAGCCACAGATGCAGTATGTGTGCAACAGGCCGAACTTAAGACAAATGCTGATACACAAAACTAAAGCCTAATTTAAACATTCACCCTGACCTAAAAATACATCTGCTAGATGAAATGAAACATTCTGTTAAATGTTCATGTGAGAATAATCAGATGTTTGCAGGCATGGAACTGTGACTGAGACTCACGTTTCCTCCTGTTGAAGCACAGATGCTTTCAGATCCTCCAGATGAGTGTAGGCTTCCTGGAGCTCCTCTCTCAGGGTTCTCTCTCTCTCCGCACTTCCTCTCTCCTTCTCCAGCTCTCTCTCGACTTCCCACAAACGCTCCTGCAGACGCTGGAACTCATGCAGGATCAAATAACTCACGCCACAGTAACGACAGGCCTTCTCTGAATGATCCATCTGAACACAAACACAAATATAAACACAGATGATCTATCACAAATCTATCTACCAGGAGTGTGACGAGATCTTGTGAGGTGACAAGATTTCTCGTCAAGGTGAAAAGCTGCCTCGCGATATTGCCATGACAGAGTGTGAGGGTGAAATTAGGATAGAATATCTACCGCTATGTTTACATTACGCCTCCACTGTCATTTTGCTTTTTATAGAAATAAAAATCATTTAGTTTAGTTGGATAACAGTCGCTTCAATTCCATCCAGCTCATCCAATACGAGCTTCATAGTCGTGTGTAGTGCAGCAGGAATCAGAGTTCACTGATCATGTGATGAGAGTAAGTGACGAGATGACTGACAAGACCATGGCGGAGGATTCGTTGCACAGCAGAGCCTAAACATCTGACAAATGTCTTATCTTGTTGAATGCACACTCAGCCACCGCTGCTCCCTATTCACAGAGTACGCGCAATTGCGAAATTGAAAGCGAAAGTAAAACGCGAAAATGCATTCAAACGTGATTTCAATACCCCGCATTTTGAAAGCGGCTCCCTGATGTGTGCAAATTATCTCCTAATATGAAAGCTATCTTAGGCTGGGCTGTGTAATTGTAACCATCTCTCAGCTCTGTATCATATTTGAAGAAAAATTTGGTCTCTATTTGATGACTTTGACTATGGTTGCACTTAGGCTACATCCACACGAAGCCAGAGCTTTCCCTATCTGATCTTTTTTTTTCCTCGTCTCAAGTAATATCTGCGTCCACACGAAACCCCTGAAACCGACTCAAAACGATGTAGTATACATGTCAGATCAGTATGTGGCGCTGTAATTCTGCAACAGGGATACACTAAAAATGGAGAATAAGACTTGGAGCATGCGCATAAAGCTTGCGCGCTGTATACAAACTTCAGTAAAGCTTAGAAATAAAGCTTTATTTTAGTAAAGCTAATAGGCTCAGTAGATTCTGCGGCACGAACACAAGCATGTAGTCCGCTATTGTTGTTGTTGCTGTTTTGTGCTGTTAGCGGTGTCTGACTAGGGTCAACACGTGGGGTGATGACATCATTGTTTCACAAAATATACAGATTGGCTGTACACACAAAAACGCAAGGGCGTCATTTTCAGATGTATCCCTTCTGGGACCCAGTTTCAAAAAATAGCAGTTTCACCTTCTGAAAACGCCGGATCCGTCTGAACTAAACTATACGATACAAAATTTTTGCGTATACAGCTAAACTCGTCTCCGTGTGGACAGGGCCTTATTGTTTGCACTTAATAAGACTAAGAGAAAACTGTGTTATTCATTTTTATAAATACTGTTGATCAATCTGTGGAAATGAGTTCAGTTAGAAAGGTCAAAAGTTGAAGAAGCTCATAAATCATGTACAGTTCTAAGGTCTATAGAAACTCATATGAAATCATACAGGAAAGAAGCCTGTCAGTTGAGTTTGTTGTCTTTTACTGCATATGATAATTCATACTCAGAAAGTAGAACTGAAATGACTAGATGTTTAGTTAAAACGTTTCAAATCCACCTGCAGACTATTTATCTAGTAATGTATTTCGTCATTGAGGATTTCTTAAAAATACTGTGCAAAAATCTCGTCATTCTCTCATTCTCATGAACTCAATCTCGTGTCTCGCCTCATCTTGTGAGCTATCTCATCACACCCCTACAATCTACCCATCTACCCACCCATCTCCCCATCTATCTATCTGTCTGTCTGTCTACCCACAATGTATGTAACCATGTATCAACCCATCTACACATTAATCATCCATTCATCTATCTGTCATCCATCCATCCATCCATCCACCAACCTTCCCTTCATCCATTCATCTATCCATTTATCCATCTAACCTCTATCTACCTACCTATCATCCATCCATCTACCCACCTTCCTATCTACCTATCTATCTACCTACCTATCATCTATCTATTATCAATCCATCTACCTACCTACCTGTCATTCATCCATCTACCATCTATCTCACCATCTATCCACCCATCTTCCTATCCATCTATCTACTCACCTACCATCATTAAATCTAGCAATGCCACTGCACATACAGTGGGAACGGAAAGTATTCAGACCCCCTTAAATTTTTCACTCTTTGTTATATTGCAGCCATTTGCTAAAATTATTTAAGTTCATTTTTTTTTCCTCATTAATGTACACACAGCACCCCATATTTACAGAAAAACACAGAATTGTTGACATTTTTGCAGATTTATTAAAAAAGAAAAACTGAAATATCACATGTTCCTAAGTATTCAGACCCTTTGCTCAGTATTTAGTAGAAGCACCCTTTTGATCTAATACAGCCATGAGTCTTTTTGGGAAAGATGCAACAAGTTTTTCACACCTGGATTTGGGGAACCTCTGCCATTCCTCCTTGCAGATCCTCTCCAGTTCTGTCAGGTTGGATGGTAAACGTTGGTGGACAGCCATTTTTAGGTCTCTCCAGAGATGCTCAATTGGGTTTAAGTCAGGGCTCTGGCTGGGCCATTCAAGAACAGTCACAGAGTTGTTGTGAAGCCACTCCTTCGTTATTTTAGCTGTGTGCTTAGGGTCATTGTCTTGTTGGAAGGTAAACCTTCGGCCCAGTCTGAGGTCCTGAGCACTCTGGAGAAGGTTTTCGTCCAGGATATCCCTGTACTTGGCCGCATTCATCTTTCCCTCGATTGCAACCAGTCGTCCTGTCCCTGCAGCTGAAAAACACCCCCACAGCATGATGCTGCCACCACCATGCTTCACTGTTGGGACTGTATTGGACAGGTGATGAGCAGTGCCTGGTTTTCTCCACACATACCGCTTAGAATTAAGGCCAAAAAGTTCTATCTTGGCCTCATCAGACCAGAGAATCTTATTTCTCACCATCTTAGTAAACTCCATGCGGGCTTTCATGTGTCTTGCACTGAGGAGAGGCTTCCGTCGGGCCACTCTGCCACTTTGTCTCTGAGCTCTTCAGGCAGTTCCTTTGACCTCATGATTCTCATTTGCTCTGACATGCACTGTGAGCTGTAAGGTCTTATATAGACAGGTGTGTGGCTTTCCTAATCAAGTCCAATCAGTATAATCAAACACAGCTGGACTCAAATGAAGGTGTAGAACCATCTCAAGGATGATCAGAAGAAATGGACAGCACCTGAGTTAAATATATGAGTGTCACAGCAAAGGGTCTGAATACTTAGGACCATGTGATATTTCAGTTTTTCTTTTTTAATAAATCTGCAAAAATGTCAACAATTCTGTGTTTTTCTGTCAATATGGGGTGCTGTGTGTACATTAATGAGGAAAAAAAATGAACTTAAATGATTTTAGCAAATGGCTGCAATATAACAAAGAGTGAAAAATTTAAGGGGGTCTGAATACTTTCCGTACCTACTGTACACACACACACACAAACGCCAGGAGTCCAGAGAGAGCAAATTAGTCATTGATTATATTTCATAGATCTTATTTGCACAGTCAGTTCTGTACACCGTCACTCTTCACTGAATCTAGTGGCAGCTTTATAAAGACCTTCTGAGAATGACAAACAACCAAGCCTTGGCACTCCTCCCCAGCATGAACGAGACCTGTCAGAGCGCAAATGCCACACCAAAAGCCCACTAAACCTTGATCTGAACAGCACAATGTAGCTGATGTGTTTCCCTTTCATTTACATTTGTGATTACAAGCAGAAATTAACAGAAAAGGTCAGGCACTGCAGTTTCATTTTTTGTATCAGCATCAGTTTCTGTTACGCTTACTGTAAGAGACCATGTGTTTATGATGGCCGGGCCTGCAGCTGTGCGTTCCAGTCATTTTACTGTAAAGCTATACGGTCTGCGACTTGTTCTGATAATAGCGCTTGTGAAAAGAGAAGTGATAGAGAGGTTCTTGCTGAGTGGGGAAGCCAAATGATATATTTGCATTTCTATCATCCAATCTCTCACCAGTCTTTTTCACTCCTTTACTCAGTGTCGTTTATTTTCAGGACTGACCAGCATGTAGAATCATGAACAAGTCATTACATTCTCCCATTTTTCCTTTAATCAATCATACAGTGTCTTGTATCATGGCTGGAGTTTTCACATACACACAAATACAACACTGGGTTCTACGAGTTTGACCCCGTCTCAGTTAAAGCCTGTCTGTGATCCTGCTTACCTAACTGTCTAAACACATGCACACGCAACTGTCTGCCTCCCGGAGAAATGTGGACATTTGCACGGAATCTGAAAGCCCTGATCCCCCCGCTCTCTCTCCCTCACGCATTCAGAGACAGGCACGCATGCATAGGCTTACACACACACGCACATGCTGGCCTGAGGGGACGATGTCTGCCACCAGTAGGAACGTGTTCCCGTGACAGTGATGGCCCTCGGGGAGGCCTCTGCCCCTGGCACTGACACATCCGCTTAGCGCTCAAACACACTGGCCTCCTCACACACATGCTTACACACATCCCTTGTACTGAGCTGGATGGATACTTCAAGACAGGAAAGGCCATGCTTCTACATCTCTTCTCAGGGGAAAAATATAAAAGTTCATTTTATATAGCCTTTAATGGATAAAGGAAAAAGAAATCACTCTTTCAGATTCAGTAAACGTATTTATGGAAGCTGGTTTCCACCATCAAAAATAAAAAAGGAAATTGTGACTTTTTATCTCACAATTCTGACTTTTTTTCTCGCAATTGCGTGATATAAACTCACAATAGCAAGTTATAAAGTCAGAATTGAGAGTTATAAAGTTCAAATGTTATGTTTAAATATGCAAATGAGGCGTTATCTAATTAAATATGCGCTAATTTGCATACATTTCTAGAACAAAAATCTGAATATTGGATGACATCAAGTTCAAAATTCTTGTTTAATTTTTTGGACAAATTAAATTCAAAGGTTTTTACAGAGGGAATTTTGAATATCTCTTTTTATCACTCCATAAATCAGAAAATACTATCAACAGCCAGAAAAAAAATTATTTTCACCATTTTTTAGGAATAAAATGTTGTATAAAAGGCAAATTATATATAAACAAATGCCTCTGTAAAAACCTTCAGAATATAGATAGGAATAAAACTGTGAAGTTTGGTGTATGTAAGTTCTGCTGAAGTGGAGATTTCTGACTCAGAGCAGGAGAAAAAACTCATTTTGAGAAAACGGCTTTTAAAGATATTTACTGTAATTGAAATCTATAGATGCAAATAGATAAAGTGCTATAAAATATACACTTAAAAGTGTATTTTGGATGTTTTCTTTCCACCAGTCTGAAAAAACACTTTATAAAAAGCCAAAAAGTGCAAAATCTCAAAATTGACAGGTGCCTGAAAAAACAGTGTTTTTGCCTGTAGTGTCTCCCCTTAAAAACTCGCAATTGTGTGATTAAAAACTAGCAACTGCGAGAGAAAAGTCAGAATTGTGAGATAAAAAGTGGCAATTACCTTTTTTTATTTTTTTATTAAGTGGCGGAAACAAGCTTCCATATGTATTTGACTGAGAGGTTATGCCGGTGAGAAATTTTAAAATAGTATGGGAAGTCAAATGACTAGTGTTATTAGCGGCACTAAAGAGAATTGCAAAAATAATGACTTCAGACAAGCCCTTTTTTTCTATTATCTGACAAATAGGTCATCCCAAATTATACCAATGTTGTTGTAAACACTAAAACAAATAGACTGCAATTCCTTTTAATGCTGCTAGTTTAGCAGAAATTACACACTTCCCACTTAAAGGGATAGTTCACTCAAAAATGAAAATGTTGTCATCATTTACTCACCCTCAAGTAGTTCCAAATCGTTCTTCTGTTGAACACAAAAGAAGATATTTTAAAGAATGTGGGTAAGCAGACAGTTGATGGCACCCATTGACTTTCAGAGTAGGAAAAAAAAAATACTATGGAAGTCAATGGTTACCAACATTCTTTAAAATATCTTCTTTTGTGTTCAACAGGAGAAAGAAACTCGTACAGGTTTGGAACAACTTGAGGGTGAGTAAATGATGACAGCATTTTCATTTTTGGGTGAACTGTCCCTTTAAGGTCATATCAAAGCCAAAATAAGCCTATTTTATGTCTTTTTAATTGATATGATGGCACTTGCCACAGTTCCCTAGGAAAAATGAATTAAACATATGACACATTGCAGGGGGGCTGAAAATAACAGCAGAGGTCTTATCAAGGAAAGAGCAATAATTAATTTAAATGGAATCTTTTTGCCATCATCAAGCATCAGAGGTTATCGTCTTATGCACACCGGGTAGGCAAGAACAGTTTACATGCCATGGTCTTTAAAAACAGACCCCTAATCTTTTTTCTACCCACCCCACCCCTCTTCTCATCTACCCCCATTAAATCCGGTGTCAGAAGTGGGTCAGTGTTACAGGCACGCAACATACCCCCAAAACCTCGGCAAATTAACAATCCCCCTCCAACCACTACACAAAGAAACCTGTTATGAATTTCCTCTAATACTTATGCATTAAAATCCTTTTTTGTGATGGTAGAGTTGAGTTGGGACACAAGCAAAGGTTTTAGACGTTTGAAACATGACAGAACTACGCCTGAAATTGTCTGTGTAATTTAATCAACAATATGACTACAGTATGTTATGCAGCATTAAAATTTCACCAAAAATTCTTTAGTTTTTGCTCACTGCAATGGTAAAATTATAAGTAAATAAACTAATTCTGGCTGTTCATCTCATAAAGCTGTCATATAGCTTCAAGACTATAAGCATATCGTCATATTATATCTTTTATGATGTTTTTGGAGTTTGAGTTTGACTATAATCTATGAAATAAACAATGTATGTAAGAGCTTCATAATATCACAATTCTACTTTTGTGTCCAACTAAAAAAATAAAAATTTGGGTAAGAGAAAACCTACTTTTTTGTGCGTGTGTGTGTGTTGATTAAAATCCTGCATTGTTAATCGAACGCCTAATATGTCGCAAACCGCTCTGTTGACGATTCTTGTCACATACATTCAATAATTTATTATATTAATCTCATAAAAAAAGTCTATATTTTCAGTTCATAACTGCTAAATTTAATGGATAATTATAAAATGGATAGTCACTGGATATTACCATCAATTGATAAACAATTATATTGTAAAATATTTTTTTAAAATATTGAAGTTTATATTTTGTAGTTGATATTTTGTAATTATTGAGCTGTTAGGAAAAAGAGCCTAAAAATTTTACTTTTAAACCTAAGGTAGGCAATGTTTTTCATAAACACGTTTTGTTATACTGGTTGAAACTCTCTTCATATCCTATCTCCAATCAATAATAGAAGTTGTCTAAATATTAAAAAAGTCTCTCTGAAATTGCCTATCCTACCTTTACATTTTTTTTTATCCTAACAACAAACAGATCGGTGTGTAATGGAGTGCAGAAGAGCAGCTGCAAGAACATCAAATATTTGGCAGGGGACAATTTGGCCACATCTGATAATTTGGGGGGGACTTGTCCCCCTCAGTGTCTACAGTGTTTACAGCCATGTTTGAAACGCCATGACAGTGAGTAAATATAAAAGAATTAAATTTTTTGGGAGGGGTGAATTATCCCTTTAAGACTCCAGAACTGGTTCCAGTGTCAATTTCTGCCTCTCATTTCCTTTGTATTTGATCTTCTCTCATCTCCTACTAGCCATGAAATAGCCTCGGACACTGCTGATCACGTAAAAAGAGTAAGCGGCTAAGGAATTTCTCCTTGATTTTTCCTTAATATCCCTAAATTACAGTATGTTTCAAAGCAAGTGTGTGGGTGTTTGTGAGTGGAGCACGTGAATGAGAGGACGGTTCGTGACTGCAGCTTTGTGGATTTTCATGGAGATAAAGACCCCCCGTGGTGCTCACTGTACCATGAGCCAATGCTGAGATTCTCATCTGGACCCACAGTGCCAACACATTACATGACAGCAGGATGGCCGTTGACAGGGGAATTGGGGAAGGGGGTGTAGACTATAGGACTTGGGGCAAAGAGGGGGCAGACGATGGCCTTCAGCACTCATGGGTGAATTTGACGCCTGGATGAGTTCTCCCAATTCCCTCATTCCTCTTCCGCCTTCACGCACACTTCCTCGCGTGGAGGGAGAAGAAGGGCAGTGGCTGGGAAGAATCACCTTTGCCCGCATGTTGATCTACAGCCCAACGCACACAGAGACAAACAAGCTGGAAGTGATGGGGGTGGAGCGTTGTCTTCCATTGTTCTTATGGGAGAGAAATAAGAACGCTTCTTTTTTTTGCTACGGCTTTTTTCACTGAAGCTTTGAGTTATAAAGGAGGAATTTTCAGCTCACAACTCATCCATAATCTATACATTCTACTTCGCCAATGCGAACAGGATACAAATTTACACCTGCAAACGGAGGGAGAGTTGAGAAAATTTGCAAGCCATTAACATTTATTACATTTAAGTGTACTTTCATTTAAAATATATATTAATATTTATATAAATTCAGTTCCTTAATAAAAAATATTGCATTGTTATATAGATGAATATATATTCATCTACATACCAATGCAGAGGCCATCGTATCACTCGCAGTATCATATATTTTAGGTAAATGTTCTCTAAAACATTTAAAACATTGATATTTTAGATATACAACATTCAAAAGTTTGGGGTTCATTTTTTAAATGTTTTCAAAGACCCCCTGTGGTGAAAATCAAGTTTTTAAAGTTGTTTATATGTCTATGTGGTGTTTTTAATATGCTTTCAGACAAACCAAGTCAACACCATTGCTGAGTATTTTCTCTTTAAAACTGCAGTGATCTAAAGACAGTTTCAAAAACGCGGTTTGAAATCGCTGGTGTTTGTGACGTCACAAACTACCTTGTAACCAATCACGTCAATGTGCCAGCGGGCTTTTGGCATATCATTAACCATGACCGATCTGAAGCAGGGAGTCTCAAGAGAAGGTTATCCCGGTATATTTTTCTGTTGATATGAAAAATCGGGTAGATTTAGCAATATAGCGGTTGTATGATGTATATTATGATATTATGATGCCTTTCTCCACTGACGTTCTAAGGTGTTCAAAGCATTTCTAAGGATATTGATCATTAGAAGGCAACTGTCTGACTTGCAAACAGGAACATGGTTTGTGTAAAATTAGCAACACATTATTAGCTGTTTGATAAGCAGTCAAGCAAATGGTTAATCATATTAATTACCGTTATGTGTCCAACATTGTAAAAAGCGATACAATTGTGCAGCGTTTACCTCATTAAGTTGACTGAGTGGATCTCTGAGCTCGTGCGAGTGAGTGGAGGCGGGGCTAATTAGCATATTCATAGATCCGCGTATACTAAACGAAGCAAGGGTGTAGAGTTACATTCAAGCTATTTGAAGGTATGACGAATTTTTAATTCACAAGAAAAAACATTTAAATATGTCATTTTGGTGATCAAAGAAGAGTTTTAAGGGATAAAATTATTGACTACAGGGGGACTTTAAAAGAAGTCCCTTATGCTCACCATTTATTTTGATAAATAATACTGTGAAATATTATACCAGTTTAAAATAATGTATTTCAAGTATTTTGAAATGCAATTTATTTTTGTGATGGCAAAGCTGAAATATTTTTTGAGTAATAGAAAGTTCAAAAGATCAGCATTTATTTGAAATTAAAATCTTTATATAATTATAAATGTCTTTACTGTCACTTTTGATCAATTTAATGCATCATTGCTGAATAAAAGTACTGGTTTCTTTCAACAACAACAAAAACAACATTTTATTGATAGTGTATGCATGACTTAATGAATAAGGAAATCCTTTTTTCCAGAACAAAAACTGGGAAAACTATTACCATAAAGGTTTTGAGACTTGACTCAGAGACTTGTGAAAGTCTGAGCCAGTCTCTATGTGAAAGACTTCCTCTAATAAAAACATTTAAACTCACGTATTGGTGGCTTTAAGGGAGTAATAGTTCACGTATGTGTCGCCATATGGAGTTCGGGATGGAAGAAAAAAAAATCTTAAGACATCCTCAATAAAACTCTGATGTCAAATTTTCCACTAAGGTAAAAGTAGAACATCATTCTTGCCATTTCAACCACATGCTTTATACTGCAGTTCCTGATAAAGTTACCAGCTATTAACTCACAAGTTAGTCACACAATATACCAAAATATACTTGCATTTTGCAGTAGATGAGTTAGTTTTTTGACCCAGCCCAAGATGCACAGCAGAGACAGGTGAGAGGCGAGAGAACGTGTTGTTTGTGTATGGAAGCTGAGCAGCGGAGGGAGCTGAGGATACTATCATGCCTTTGAACACGCGACATGTGCCGCCATTATCCCCCCATGTCTCCCAAGGTAGAAAAATGTGGCTGGTTTTTGTCCCATTCATTATTTAGTGAGAAGCAGAGCTAGAGAGAGGCACCATAGTGAGACTCAGTGGGATCTCCATCATTTCTCTTGTCACAGTGGAGCCACTTGCCACGCTAACATCAAAAATGAATAGTGAAAAGGCTGAACATTATAAAACAGGCGGATGTGGGTTAAAGCCAGAAAGGAAAAAACAGGAAGGGAATTCAATCAGAAATTCCTAAGAGAGAGAAGTTAGTGTTGGTGTATATCTGTTTGTTAAAAGTCAGATGTACTTTATAATTTTTGTTTGATATCTGAAACTTCATATTTACAAGTCATATAAAAATAATTAAATTAGTTGTTTATAGCCCAAGGATAATAGCTTGAAGCCATTTTTGACCTTGTGTTCAACCTGTGGGTGGCACGCAATGAATCTGGGCTGCAGAAAACAATAGCATAAGGTGTTCATTTAATTGGGATCCTCCCTATGTAAAGACGTTGCATAAACTGAGGGCATCTTAGGACAATGTGTACATGTGACTTAAAAAAATTTCACTTTTATCTTCTGAGTTAAACATGGTCAGCGTAGGTTAGGTATCTCAGTGACCGAGTTTCAGTTCCTTTGTGGAACCAGAGAGCAAAAATAACCTTATGCATATAAATAGCTGTGATCTTCTTGATAGACAGTCCATTTAAATGTCCACATAAGGCTTTAAATAAAAAGGCTTTTTGTATTTTTACTTTAAAATTGACATTTTTATTATTTTAATATGTTCCTTGAGGTTGAGGTTCACTTATAATGTTAATCAAGTTTTTTGCACAAAACACACATATACTATATATATATATATATATATATATATATATACACAGTATATATATATATATATATATAAATGTGGAAAAAAGATCATTTTCAACCTTCATTCTGACCCTCTGTCTGAAATTATCCATTTTTAAGGTGCGACTCCTTTAAGGCTTGTCAGTAAACGGGCACTGTTATGATTGGCAAACGTCATTGCAAAGGAAACAGTGTCAACGCTCACTCGCTATTGCACACAAGTGTTTTGAAAATACTATCCATATAAAACCGTCATTTACAGACAAAGCATTTTGAAATTGTTTACTTACAAAGTTTGTGATTCAGCTGCTGTCAGATCCAATACAGTTGCTGCTTCATCTTTCAACAAAAGTTTCTTTGCAAACTCTTCATTACAATGTGCCTCGTTTACAAAACATCTTCAGTCAAATGCTCCGAACAAACATAGTGCGTGGAGTGTGTCAGAAACTGAACACGCATCTGTATGTAGATCTGCACAATTATAGATTAATTGAGAATCACACATTTTTTTGTTTAAAACATGGATCACGATTCTCCCACGAATAGACAAAATAACATGAAATTTACTTAAGGTTCTGACAAAATGTTAATTGCTGCAGTCTATTTAAAAAATATTTAACAGTTTGAATGAATGATTCAATGACTCATTCATAAAGATTTCACTTGTTTCATTACTGGATGAATCAGCGTTTTTAAACGAATCTCTTGAGTGAATGATTTAATGACACAAACATTTTTAACAGTCACTTGTCGCCACCTACTGGTGTAACGATGTAATTGATACTTTATTTGAAGCGACAAGCTACTTTCCAAAGGTGATTAGTCTATTTTCATCACTGCCGTAGACATCAGTGTTTATATCTGAACTATAAACTTTTACCCCAGTACTTCTGTGATGATTTGAATTATTGTAAGACAGAAATAATGATACTGTGTGTGGTTGAAAAGACAGCACAAACACAGATCTGAATGTTCGCTGCGATCGTACTTGTCAAAGGCTTAATAGACACAGGTAAATCGCTGTCATTTAAGAATAAAATCGTGCGGGTGTTTGAATCAAGATCGAGATCTTTTAACGATTAATCATGCAGCTCTATCTATATACTGTATCTAGTGTAGACAGCATCAGTGATTATAATGGCTTCTATTTGCTTTGGACGCGACGCTCACATCCATTGTAGGCAAATGTTAGCCGTTAAGCGACTGAATGCCAGTGGGCGTGGCCTATGGTGCGATGATATAATTATTCATCGATGTCTTGCTCTTGAGGAAGTCATATGCAAATGTATTTGCCCGTGTGACGTCACAAATCCCTCCCGTTTTTGGAGCTTGATTAAATAAATGCTTTGTTTATAATGAGGAGGATGAGTTAAGCTATGAAACTTGCAGGATGTTTTAATGGTACAAAGACCTCGTATATGTCAAATGTTCAAGGCAAATTTGATTTCTCATGTCATGACCCCTTTAAACGAGAAAATAAAACAATTGGCATTTCAAAACCTGTTGATCGACCAAAACTTTCACCCTGGCAAACTTTTATGCATTAAATACTGGAATAAAAATAGTAAACTGGTTTAACAAGTAGACCTGTTTTGGAGTTGTAAGAGAAATAGCTAGGCAGAAAAAGGGAAATATAGAAAGTGTGAATGTTTTTACTACAACAAAGTAGGTTTTGATAATATACCATTTTGAACGAGCCAGCGTAACATGACCTCTTTAGGACACAAAGGCACCTGATAAATCAGACAGAATGAATGCTGATCTCATATCTCTCGCCAGCTGCCCCAGAGGATCGGATCACAAAATATCAAACTTCCCTCTCTATCACGCAGAGATGAGAAGTGTCTGTGATTATGATGGAATATAATAGCGACAAAACTGAGAACCTGTGCAATTACACCTGCACAGCAGGGGTGTAAAATCTGTGAAATTAATGTTATTTACCTGCTGTATTTCCAGGGGTAGGGGGTATGAGGGGGTGTGTATCTCCATTTCCTCTTTATCAGCCGTCTCCCTAGGGATCTTCTCTATAGGCAGAAGAAAAAAATGCTAATGTTACTGAATTTACTGATAGAGATACTATAATACAAATATTGCTGTATTGCTATAATGCTCCGAATCTTCCTGAAGCAGTGTTTTGAAATCGGCCATCACGAAATAAGTCGTTATTTTGTGTTTTTTTGGCACACCAAAAATATTCTCGTCGCTTTATAATATTAATATTGAACCACTGTACTCACATGAACTGATTTAAATATGTTTTTAGTACCTTTATGGATCTTGAGAGAGGAAATGTCATTGCTCCCTATGTAGGCCTCACGGAGCCATCGGATTTAAACAAAAATATCTTAATTTGTGTTCCGAAGATCAACGAAGGTTTTGGGTGAACTAACCCTTTAACTAAAACTACACATACTCTTTTATACTCATATATATATATATATATATATATATATATATATATATATATATATATATATATATATATATATTATTCCAGCTAGTTGTCTGGGCAACAATTTTCATTTAGTTTAAAAAGAACTACTACAATAAGTAAAAAAGTGAAAAAAAAAAAAAATTATTAAAACTACATAGACATCTTGAAATGACATCTAAGACATCTAAACATGACAAAAACACAACGAAATGAAGAAAACTTTAATATTAAAATTAAAACGGAAAATATAAAAATAAAAAAATAATTAAAATATTAATAAAAACTATAATAGCATCTCATCGATACTAAATTAACACTGTCACACATAAACAATGAATATGAATATTATAGAATATTATATATTCATCTATCTATCTATCTATCTATCTATTCATCTCAACCAGAGTCTCATTTCATCCTTTCGAAACATTTGGCTTTTAATACGGCAGCGTTAGCTGTCATTTTGTTTTCATTTTAAATCCACATAAACAGATTAGCAACGATGCATAACAAAACACGCTAGCTCGAACTTTAAAACTTTCATATTTTGGTGACATTTCTGCTTGCTTTCAACGGTTTAGTGAAAAGACTCAAATTTAAAAAGTATAACTACATGTAAAAAGTATTTACATACCCATTATTTTGTCCGTTTGCTACAAAAACGGTTAAACTCAAGTCGTATAAATCAATGCGCGTGAAAAGCACGCCTCAAAAGTGAAACTTGAGCGTTGCGCAGTCACTATAACGACAACGCAGGTTTCTACGCAAACAGCGTAGAGACCAGAATGCGGAGTATTCTCAGAGCGCGAGAGAGTGATTCATTTACCCAACCCACGCACTAACAGAACTGCATTTATTTAAGGATCCTCCTTAGACGTCGTCGTGCCCATGTTTCGCTTCTTTGACACAGTATGGGTTAATTAGATCTAGTGAATCGTGAATCATGTCTATAAATGCAGATTAGCTCGACTGTGCCTTCGTGATGGTTGATCCGCATTTACAGCAGAATAGCG
Source organism: Ctenopharyngodon idella (assembly GCF_019924925.1). Lineage (NCBI taxonomy): Eukaryota > Metazoa > Chordata > Actinopteri > Cypriniformes > Xenocyprididae > Ctenopharyngodon > Ctenopharyngodon idella. Next base: position 16,718,610 of record NC_067237.1, on the reverse strand, counting down.
AGGATGTGTGTGATAAAAATAAAACAAGTGGGCTTTGAGGGGATTTTTTTAGAGAAAATCCTCGAAACCCCGACCTTATGTGCCTCTCTATGCTAAACCCTGGAAGACACGCAACGTCCGGGCAGTAGGGATTTAACTCATTCTGCGCGTAATGAGTCTCTTTTGATTTTTATCCTGTCATGATTGAATAGTAATGTTACATAAATGCCATTAATAATGATAGTATAGGATCGTGGATGATTGTATGTCGTGTTAATCCAATGGAGAGCCACTACTGTTTAATGGCGATGTGCCCGCGGGACCGGGACGCTTGCGTTTATGGAGTTCATCCAGGCACGCTATGTGTGTGGGGAAGTGTGTAAAGTAAATAGAGCCTTGCCGAAAGGACAAGTCACTGAATGAGTGTGTTTGCGTGCGTAAGGATGTGACTGAGTGTGTGCGTGCGATCCCTTGTGCGTGCTGTGGCGTATTTGCGCCTGTGCGTGAGAGTAGGAATGAATGGGTGGAGTCTAGAATAAAAAATGAAAAGGCACTGAAGTTGTTTTATTGATTTGTAAAATACATACATAGAGGTATTGAATATGTCCTCTATTATTTGTACTGCTTTATGAATTGCTGTATTTGTATTTCTCAGAATCTCTCACCACAGGCTGTTTACATATGGTATTATGGATGCTATTTGTCAATGTTTGTAAGATTTTGTTTTTTAATGAAGGCTGAAAAGTTGTATGTGGAAACAACAAACCTCAGAAAGCCTACACATGCTCGGCTAACAGATCGAGCAATGCAAACAATATAATAAAATGTTGTGACAATGAATTATTCAACTGGTACTGACTGTGATACTTTAAAAAAATTAAATTGATCCCATGATTTACTTGCCCTCAAGCCATCCTGTATATGATTTTCTTCTTTCAGCCGAACACAATCGGAGTTATATTAAAAAATATACTGGTTCTTCCCAGCTTTGTAATGGCATTGAATAGTTTTTGAAGCTCTAAAAAGCGCATTAATCCATCATAAATATAATCCATATGCCAGTGATTATAGATGCATTCTGAAGTGAAGCGATGGGTTTTTGTAGGAAAAATATCCATATTTAAAACTTTATAAACCTGGCAAATCAGGTCCTCGTTTAACTGTCAGTTAATGATTATCCTTAATTCGTATATATACAGATTATATTAATTTAAAATACTCATAGCTTACAATATAATGCGTAAGAAAACGAATTAGTGCATAATAAAAGCAAACTGAATGTAATTTCTTACACTTGATTAACTATTAATAAATAGTAATAATAATAGCCTATTAAGTTAATAATTGAAATTCATTGATTTATTTTATTTATAACTGAAATATTTGGACATTTAACAGGTAATTTAACACATTAAAGATGATTGTGAAGACATGTCGGGTAAGTGTAAATGCGTGAATAAACTAAGCTATCAGGCTAATCGGGTATCTGTATGCTATGCTAGAACATAAGATAACTAATACAGACATAAGTGGTCATTATATCGCAGTTGAAACAGCATTTATCAAAACTTAATTTTGTAGGAATTGTAATCAGGCGCTAAAGAGAGTACCTATCAAAGGCAATTTGAACCAATGGGATCGCTTGGGGTCCTAATGGAGACCCGATTTATCGGCAACAGCTGTTCATGAGAGAGTTGATTTCCAGCAGTGACCTCTGACCCGACATATGACGTAGGCATAGCGTAAGCTTAGGTGAGAATGGACCAACGGCGAATGTCAAGAATTTTATTAAAAAATACATTAAATTTTGGTTTGTTTTTCACCAAACCTTATCATATACCTAGAGAACATTTGGAATATACGGCGTGTGTTGATCTCGCCCCCCATTGACTACCATGGTATTTTTTTTCCCCCTACTATGGTAGTAAATCCCAAACAGCAACATAGTGTGGCGCAGATCCGGCTCACATCTGGTGCATGTGGATTACATGCGGACCAGATGTGGGCCGGATCTGGGCCGACACTATGTTGCTGTCAGTGTGGAGGGCGAGATCTGCTTGGTTACAAACATTCTTCCAAGTATCTTCTTTTGTGTTAAAGTAATTTTTAATCATGTAATCAACTCATAAATTCTCGTTCTTGCCCTATGTGGTTATGTGGTTTTTATAATCAATTAACACTGCTTTTGTCATTTTTTACAAGATGGACAAAATTTGTCACCAAAAAAAGTCATTTGGTTTAACCAAAGTTTCGGTTTTACCGAATTACACCTTTGGTTATACCAAATGACGATATTTTCAAACAATGCTAACAGGCTCATATCTAGCTAGTTAGCTTGCAAGCTAACTAACAAAAGGACAAACATTTTTATTTAGTACAAGTTTTTAAAATATTACAACATTTTCCATGTTTTATAGCGGTTGTACCGAATGACCTGATGTTTAAGCAAGCGAAAACATGAATTTTCAAATAGTTAAAAGAGAGTTAGTTAATTTTCTTCACGACCATGTGGTCCTTTGCAGGTGTCTGAATGATGTCACATCCTGTCACATGACCGCATGATCCCTTTATATCGGTTACTCTGAATGACATCAATGAAATTCATTTTTCCGGACATTCTTTCTCATAACAAAGCAACGACTTCTACACATAATTTTAATACCATTTTGCACTATGATGATATATAAAATCATGCCAGAGTAAAAATATATACATTTATTACATCTTAAGATATTTTAAACACAAATGAAATGGCTGTATTGGCCTTTGGACAGTTAAACCGAATGACCTTTTGATTATTCAAAATCTTTAAAATACCTTTATATGTAGCAAAATATAATTAAAACCTTTTGGATTCGATAAAACAGATCTAGTTGTACTACCTTACATACTTTGGATGTCATTTCTTTGTTTTTTATTATTATTAAGGCCTTTGGACAAAAAAATGACCGTCACGTCATTGACCCATTTACATGATACCTATAGCCTACAGAAAAATGAGACTAATTCAGATTAATATCGAGATATTTTTGTGCATATTACCGTGGTTGTTTCTTGTCTAAAAATGAAATAAGCGCCGCAGTTTGCAAGAGCTGATAGTCCATAAATAATTAATATAAAAAAATATGTGCCATATGTGTCTATTTGTATATCCGTGTGCGGATATTTTTCACATAACATGTTATGTTGTTTACTCGATCTGACTGTTATATATAGCCTAGCAGGGCATGTTTTCCTTTGTGCAATAAATAGGCTTGCTGAGGTTTGTTATTTGTTTCCACATACAACTTTTCAGCCTTGTGCTCAGCCCTGGGGGATTTGTGCCTCCCAGGGAACCTAAACACCAAATGGTCTTTTCGTGCTGTCTGCACGCAAACGTGTGTTAACCCAATCTCGCGAATCAATTAAAGCTGATTGCCAGTATGTCGCTTCTCATATCAGGTCGTGCACGGCAATGAATGGCGTGACTGCTGTGCACTTCTCGTTCCAGTTCCGTGAGAGAGGGCGATAAAGTATCAAGACACCTGACATGCAAGCAGCCTGTTATAGGAAATAAACCCAGATTTAAATGAAACTGAGGAGTGGAATGAGTGTGACGTAGACCTAATGCATAAGAAGACAGGAATATGTGTTTACCAGACGGAAATTGGCTAAGAATAGACAACGGACTACGTATATTTTTGAAGGAGCAAACTGAACTCGTGCGTGCCTGTGTGTTTAAGATTGGAGGAAGGGAGGTTTAAAAGCGCCCTTGTGAATCGATTTGCATGAGAAACGCAGAAACGACCCGGCTCCTCTCACGGCAGCGCGTTGTGTTACACATTTAAGCGGCGGATGTCGTGACAATCCCCCGCTATATCAGTTCAAATAACCGCTGTGACTTACTGAACACAGTCACGCATCAAGCACAGGGGGCGTGGCCTCAACAACTGCGTCACAACCGCCATAAATCCTGCCTGTTCTTCACCACAAAGAAAATAACTGGTGTGAAATGTGGGCGGCATGAGGTGTTAATTGTTGCATCTACAGAAAACATATTATTTTAAATTATTTTAATTATATATATTATTTTGTTTGTCTTTGTGGGCATACATACATACACACACACACATATATATATATATATATATATATATATATATATATATATTAGAAATAATGCAGAATCTTAAATGTTTGTCATTATTTTGTTCTATATTAGTTGTTGCATTTACAGAAAACATATTTTTAATTATTTTAATTATATATTATTTTGTTTGTCTTTGTGCGTACATACATACATACATATTTATATATATATATATATATATATATATATATATAAGAAATTATGCAGAATCTTACATTTTATTTTCATTGAGTTGCATTTACAGAAAACATTATTTATAATTATTTAAATTCATTTTAATTATATAGATCATTTTGTTTTTCTCTGTGCACATTGTATATATATGTATATATATATATATATTAGAAATAATACAGAATGTTAATTTTTGTATCATTATTTTGTATATATATATATATATATATATATATATATATATAATATAGTTATATATTGTATTGAATGAATTCAGGAAGTTCTTGCTTTTTAATCACATGACCAGACTGACCCCGATGACAATACACATCAGAGCTGTAGTTCATGCTGAGCAGTGTAATTAAAAAAGATTAAATAACAGGGCTGGACTCAACATGGTGACCTTAGACAAACTTTAACGTATGATGTCAATGAATGGATCAAAATTTTGTTGTTAATCATCGACAGAGCGTGTCTGAAGTAGATAAACCACGGAAGAATCTAGGTAATGAAGATTTCCTGAATATCTAACCAATAAATTATCTGCCCCTCCATAACCATGAATCTCAAATGACGTAACAGGTGACTTTAATGGGCTATTTACATTTGAAATCGAGCACCTTCTGAATAGGATCATGATTCACTTTTCATATTTTGGATATTTTGAAATTTCACTTTACAGTTGCAAACCCATGTGCTAACGTCTTATTTGCATATTTATGAGGTCAGTTGATGGGATGCATGAAGCCTGTTTAAATAACCAAAGTAAGCACTATTTAGTTTATGATTGGTTGTCTTAATTTCCTGGTTGCTAAAAAAAGAAGTCAAGCTGTGGCTAAACAATCAGCCTGTCCAGTCATTACTATAATTACTCCATTACCTAAAATCTCTTCAGAAGATAATCAATCCACAACATAACCCTGCAACATTTTCCCATTCATAAGCATACATCAGGTTTTTGAAAGAACTCCATCTTCCTCTCTCTCTTTCAACTGTGACTGTTTTAGTGGGCCATTCTCCAGCCAGTCCTCCCAAATCTGATCTCTATCAGCGCCTCTCCGTTAGGTTATCTCCACCAGACCACCCCTGATGTAGGCGGGAAAAGGGAAAAACAGTCTTCTAGCCCTGAAAGAAAGAGATTCCTCTGTGAGAAGGCAAACACTCTGACTGACAATAGCTGCTTCTTTGCAGTGGCTATTGTGTGGTTGTTTACTACTAAGCTCTGTGAGAGACTGGTGGGAAAGATTGTTGTGGAAAGAATCTAATCAAGCATTTAAATGGGAGAAAGGGGGAATTAAACGGATTGATTGAAGCTGACAGTAAGGAAGTGGTAGTGTGTGTCTGCTTGATTAGAATCTTCCACGTTAAATGTGACATAAATGTGTGTGATGCTGCATAACGATAAGGCAGGTTTCAGTTTGTGCCTCAGTATTAAATATAACCGATCATATCAGGACATTTGAAGCCCTGTTGAACAAAGACAGGTGACTTTTCATGATTGTTTCTGTGGAACAGGTTTATCTTTGTGAACGTTAAGGAGTTAGCATCAAACTTAATTTGCATCTACAAAACAGTTTAGTTTAATATTTCACAAGGTTCTTTGCATGTAATTTGACATTATTCAAGCAGTTTCATTTTAGACATGGTTCAGCATTATTGCAATGTATACTGTACACATACAACATTCAAGTCAGCATTACACATGGAAGCCTTAGAGTAAAAATAAAGTTTTTTTCTCACAATTCTGGCTTTATATGTCACAATATCAATCTATTGCTTAAACTTTTTCACATTACTTTTTTTTAGAGCAGGAATGAAGCTTCTTGCAACATTGCATGTGACCCATGAAGTGGTTAGGTTGTTTTTGTTGATTATGATTAGTTTGCTGTTGGGCATGGTTGAATTCAAACTGCAGTTTCTAATTAGGAACTGGTTTTGAGCCCAAAGCCTCCACTTCACGCAAACATAAAACACTGAATCACGTCTGGTCAAATTCTCCTGACTATATCGGCCAAATGGAAATGAGAAATATGAAACTGTACACTCTAAAAATTGCTGGGTTGGGTTGTCTCAACTACAGTTTAAAAAATGACTATATGGCTGGCTTAAAAACCCAAAATAGGTTGGAAATTAACCCATTCTCTGGGTTAAAACAACCAATTCTCGCTGGGTTAAAACAACCCATTCACTGGGTTAAAACATCCCATTCGCTGGGTTAAAAGAACCCATTCGCTGGGTTAAAAGAACCCATTCGTTGGGTTAAAACAACCCATTCGCTGGGTTAAAACATCCCATTCGCTGGGTTAAAACAACCCATTCGCTGGGTTAAAAGAACCCATTCGTTGGGTTAAAACATCCCATTCTCGCTGGGTTAAAACAACCAATTCTCGCTGGGTTAAAACAACCAATTCTCGCTGGGTTAAAACAACCCATTCGCTGGGTTAAAACAACCCATTCTCACTGGGTTAAAACAACCCAATCGCTGGGTTAAAACATCCCATTCGCTGGGTTAAAACAACCCATTCGCTGGGTTAAAAGAACCCATTCGCTGGGTTAAAACAACCCATTCTCACTGGGTTAAAACAACCCATTTGCTGGGTTAAAACAACCCATTCTCACTGGGTTAAACCCATTCGCTGGGTTAAAACATCCCATTCGCTGGGTTAAAACAACCCATTCTCACTGGGTTAAAACAACCCATTCGCTGGGTTAAAACATCCCATTCGCTGGGTTAAAACATCCCATTCGCTGGGTTAAAAGAACCCATTCGTTGGGTTAAAACATCCCATTTTCGCTGGGTTAAAACAACCCAAAACAACCCATTCGCTGGGTTAAAACATCCCATTCTCACTGGGTTAAAACAACCCAATCGCTGGGTTAAAACAACCCAATTGCTGGGTTAAAACAACCAATTCTCGCTGGGTTAAAACAACCCATTCGCTGGGTTAAAACATCCCATTCGCTGGGTTAAAACAACCCATTCGCTGGGTTAAAAGAACCCATTCGCTGGGTTAAAACGACCCATTCGCTGGGTTTAAAGAACCCATTCTCACTGGGTTAAAACAACCCATTCGCTGGGTTAAAACATCCCATTCGCTGGGTTAAAACAACCCATTCGCTGGGTTAAAAGAACCCATTCTCACTGGGTTAAAACAACCCATTCGCTGGGTTAAAACAACCCATTCTCACTAGGTTAAAACAACCCATTCTCACTGGGTTAAAACAACCCATTCGCTGGGTTAAAACATCCCATTCGCTGGGTTAAAACAACCCATTCGCTGGGTTAAAACAACCCATTCTCACTGGGTTAAAACAACCCATTCGCTGGGTTAAAACAACCCATTCTCACTGGGTTAAAACAACCCATTCGCTGGGTTAAAACATCCCATTCGCTGGGTTAAAACAACCCATTCGCTGGGTTAAAACATCCCATTCTCACTGGGTTAAAACAACCCATTTGCTGGGTTAAAACAACCCATTCTCACTGGGTTAAAACAACCCATTCGCTGGGTTAAAACATCCCATTCGCTGGGTTAAAACAACCCATTCGCTGGGTTAAAACAACCCATTCGCTGGGTTAAAACGACCCATTCGCTGGGTTTAAAGAACCCATTCGTTGGGTTAAAACAACCCATTCGCTGGGTTAAAACATCCCATTCGCTGGGTTAAAACAACCCATTCGCTGGGTTAAAAGAACCCATTCGCTGGGTTAAAACAACCCATTCGTTGGGTTAAAACAACCCATTCGCTGGGTTAAAACATCCCATTCGCTGGATTAAAAGAACCCATTCGTTGGGTTAAAACATCCCATTTGCTGGGTTAAAACAACCCATTTGCTGGGTTAAAAGAACCCATTCGTTGGGTTAAAACATCCCATTCGCTGGGTTAAAAGAACCCATTCGTTGGGTTAAAACATCCCATTCGCTGGGTTAAAACAACCCAAAACAACTAATTCGCTGGGTTAAAACAACCCATTCTCGCTGGGTTAAAACAACCCAAAACAACCCATTCGCTGGGTTAAAACAACCCATTCGCTGGGTTAAAACAACCCATTCTCACTGGGTTAAAACAACCCATTCGCTGGGTTAAAACATCCCATTCGCTGGGTTAAAACAACCCATTCGCTGGGTTAAAACATCCCATTCTCACTGGGTTAAAACAACCCATTTGCTGGGTTAAAACAACCCATTCTCACTGGGTTAAAACAACCCATTCGCTGGGTTTAAAGAACCCATTCGTTGGGTTAAAACATCCCATTCGCTGGGTTAAAACAACCCATTCGCTGGGTTAAAAGAACCCATTCGCTGGGTTAAAACGACCCATTCGCTGGGTTTAAAGAACCCATTCGTTGGGTTAAAACAACCCATTCGCTGGGTTAAAACATCCCATTCGCTGGGTTAAAACAACCCATTCGCTGGGTTAAAAGAACCCATTCGCTGGGTTAAAACAACCCATTCGTTGGGTTAAAACAACCCATTCGCTGGGTTAAAACATCCCATTCGCTGGATTAAAAGAACCCATTCGTTGGGTTAAAACATCCCATTTGCTGGGTTAAAACAACCCATTTGCTGGGTTAAAAGAACCCATTCGTTGGGTTAAAACATCCCATTCGCTGGGTTAAAAGAACCCATTCGTTGGGTTAAAACATCCCATTCGCTGGGTTAAAACAACCCAAAACAACTCATTCGCTGGGTTAAAACAACCCATTCTCGCTGGGTTAAAACAACCCAAAACAACCCATTCGCTGGGTTAAAACAACCCATTCGCTGAGTTAAAACAACCCATTCGTTGGGTTAAAACAACCCAATCGCTGGGTTAAAACAACCCATTCGTTGGGTTAAAACAACCCATTCTCGCTGGGTTAAAACAACCCATTCGCTGCTCAACATAGGGACATGAATGTGAGAGGAATTTGAAGTTCTCAGCCTTTTCTCTTCAAGGCGGATCATGATAGGCTTCTTCTGCTTTAATTCAACACGCACACACATACATAGAATTCCGGTGACGCAGGTAGTGTGAGACTATGTGCCCTCACTGTTGCCGTGACAACCTGCCTGGGCTTGTTCTGTGGGACTAGAAAGAGCAGCTCTCTGATGTTGGATCAGTTGAGTGGAGGGAGCCGATGTTTGTACTTTGTCACCTGTTACCTCCTCACTGATCCCACTGCCACTGTCTCGCACGTGCCGAGCAGGCGGCGTGTGGTGCTTGAATGACACAAATGCATGTTTTAATTCCCTTTATCAACCACATCTCTCAGCTAACTCCTCTGAGAGGAAAACCTCAGCAATATTTTGGAAATATGATTATAGGATTTGAGGTCGTAACTTGAAGACAATTCTTCTGTGTCCGGGCCTGGTTTGGCCTCTATGTTCGAAGCTTGATTGGATTAACGATATGCTTCTTTTTATAATGTTACTGAACACACTCAAAAGTGGCCTCTAGAGTGACAAACATCTGCTGTGGTCCAAACCAAGTCATGCATTTCTCGGGTTTATATAAGGTGCTGTGTGCCTCCAATGAAAACTGTTACCGCTGACTAAGACTCAGGAATGTTTTATGGCGTTAGAGACTGGATTGAGATCCCTCAGGTTAGGGGAAGTTACATTTGTAAGCAACACCCAGGCAGGCCAACACTTGACATGGCGGCATGCATTCTGTACAGCACAGGCCTGGAATCCAGCTGGGCTTTTGAACACGTTAGCTTAGCATTCAGGCTTTCATAGGCAGTGTTGGGGACAGTTACTTTGAAAATTAATGCATTACAATACTGCGTTACTCCCATAAAAAGTAACTAATTGTGTTACTTAGTTACTTTTTAAGGAAAGTAATACTTTTGCATTACTTTTTCTTACCTGGGCTGGGCTTGTAGGTTTTTAATAACAAAAAAATTCTATTTTTGGGCAAATGTAAAGGCCCTTTTTACACCAAAATTGGCGTATAAAGCCCTGGGTATACTTCGTTTTTTTACGTGCACGGTCGAAAGCATAGCTTTGTAAAGTTTACTTCACTTGACTCGTATGTATACACAGGCGTTCGACGCATGCACAGTTTTGAGCAATCTCTCGCCACAAGTTACAACCCATATAAATATCTTTGTATTCTTTGCTAGAGTTGTAAAAATGAGGGTACTTTCTAACCTCTCGTCTATGTAGGCCTCCATTCAGTGTTGCCAAGTCTGCGGTTTTCCCGTGGAACTGGACTACTTGTACACCATTGCCGCGGGTTGTTTTTCATATCCGTGGGTTGAAGTGACCCCACATAACATGATATTTAGCCTCTGGAATGCGAATTTTACTAGGGGAACCCCGCCAAAAACGCGATTGGGCTAGTTTTGATTAGCAATTGGGCGGGTTTTCTTGTAAAAACCTGCCAACCCTGCCTCCATTGTCGCTGTAGCTTGCATGTGTTCCGGTCTATTCTGTTTATGCACGTTTTCTTTGACTACCTTGTTAATTGACGCCCCCAGGGCACGGTTGCCACCCTGTGGATAAACTAATTACTACAAAAAAATTAAATGCACGTGTGGGAGCTGAAAATGTTACAAAGCCGGTTACAAAAATGTGCCGGTACGCGTACAGTATGCACGTACTCTTCTGATGACAAAAATTGCGTAAAAAGTGAAGTATACTTTGGGCTTAAAGGATTAGTTCACTTTGAAATGAAAATTACCCCAAGCTTTACTCACCTTCAAGCCATCCTAGGTGTATATGACTTTCTTCTTTCTGATGAACACAATCGCAGAAATATTAATAAATATCCTGACGCATCTGATCTTTATAATGGCAGTGATAGGGAACAATGAGTATGAGCTGAAGGAAGTGTCTCCATCCACATCCATCCAGCATAAACGTGTACTCCACACGGCTCCAGGGGGTTAATAAAGGCCTTCTGAAGTGAAGCGATGCGTTTGTGTAAAAAAAAAAAAAAATCCATATTTAACAAGTTATGAAGTAAAATATCTAGCTTCCACATGAGCCGCCTTCTGTATTCAGCATACGCAGAAAGTGTAAAACTCTTGCAGTTCTCAAAGCTTACACCACGTCCTACGCCTTCCCTATTCAATTTACGGAAAAAGTCTAACTGACGCGACGGCAGTTTACACTTTCTTCGTAACTTCAATACAGAAGGCGGCTCATGTGGAAGCTAGATATTTTTCTTCATAACATGTTTAAATACGGATATTTTTTTTACACAAACGCGTCGCTTCACTTCAGAAAGCCTTTATTAACCCCCCGGAACCGTGTGGAGCACATATTTATGATGGATGGATGTGGATGGAAGCACTTTCTTCAGCTCATACTCACTGATCCCGTTCACTGCCATTATAAAGCTCGGATGCGTCAGGATATTTATTAATATTTCTGTGATTATGTTCATCAGAAAGAAGAAAGTCATATACACCTAGGATGGCTTGAAGGTGAGTAAAGCTTGGGCTAATTTTCATTTCAAAGTGAACCAATCCTTTAATCCTCAGGCTGAAGGAAATGCAAATTCATGCGTGCACAGTAGAGGGCGCAGCTCAAACAAACCTTTCAGCTGTGCTTCTGTTCTGGATTGCAGAAAAATAGGATGCAGGAGAAGAAATTTTAACACTTACTTCACCAATAAAAACAAAACAATCGAAAGTCATTTTTGCGTATGGTTTAACTGAATCATCAAAGTTCAGCAGCAAGTACATTGGTCAATAAAGTGATATTAAATGCATAAAAATATTTGTATTATTTAACATATTTAATTAGTATTCTGATTTTGCATTTCACTGGTTTTATTCATTTTGAGGAATACTGAATCTTTTTTTGTGCAAGTGAGATGAGTAAATGCCTGCTCACATTTAGTGTAGAACTTCAATAACCATCACACAACACCTCGACACTTTCTCTCAACATGGGAACAGGAGAGCTGTCGGTCAATAAACGGTCAATAACTTGTGTTACTTATTTGAAAAAGTAACTTGGATATTTTGTTGTAAATTTAAAAGTAATGCATTACTTTACTAGTTACCTGAAAAAAGTAATCTGATTACGTAACTCGCATTATCCCCAACACTGTTCATAGGAACATACATTTAGGGGACAACAATGTGGAACTGCTAGTCAAAGGTTCGAACACACAATTTAAGTGTCTCAAGTGTTTATTCATAGTCTTCTTTGGTGAATTCAAATGTCTTGCTTGAAGTTGCCATCGCAATATCACTATAACTAAAATGTGCACAATAGTAATAATTAAGGCATGAGCAGCTGCATACAAATATTTGACTGTAGTGTGGGAAAAGTATGGCTTTAGCTAAAGAGTGTATTTACACAGATGTGCATTTCCAAATTATTTATTTTGTGTGTATTTAGTGAGACAATAAACATGTGTTTTCAGTGGCCTTTCAATTCACACTCTGTGTTAATCAGGTACATCCTGCAAAGCATAAACTTTTTTGTTTTCAAATGCGAACGTCCTGTGAATCACAGTGGTGGCATGTTGATCAGCCCTGAATCTCGTGATAACCAGAAACTGTGATGCAAGAGTCGACTCTACCCTGCAATTTTATCTGCAGAGATCATTTCCTTTACGAGAGATGCAGCAAGTTCTTTTTACCCCAGTGCAGTTCCTCCTTCACCCTGCCCTCTCGGTGTCCGTCTTATTTCTTCCCTCTTTTTCCAGCATGGTCATTGGCGGGAGGGATGAGTGTTATGCACATACTGCCGGGGCGTATGCATTCCTGCAGGGCTCAGCATCCTGTTCCTTTTGTCTCCACCTCGGGCACCAGTCTCAAGCTGTGCGGCACGTACGCTGCCCCTGGCTTCACACCTCCCCCCTCTTTTTTACCCTTCCTCTGGGCACCCAGCATATTCCAGAACCTCCCATTGCTCCAGTCAGGAAATGGTACCAGGGGCTTGTCACAACCAACAACCCTGCCCAGCCATGAACCAAGTGCTCACGACGATGCACAGGCAGGGCTGCCTTCCTGGAGGTAGGAGTTTTATGATTTCTTTCCTCATCTTTCCAATTGGCCTGCTTAGTGCTTCAGACACAAGGGAGCAAATAACATGAAAGGACAGTAGAGGCCCAGTAGAAGACCCTCAGAATGAAACTATGCTTGCGTGATCATAAAAGCATTTAGTTTCGCTCCCGAGATGTATGCGTGTATGATTGCAGTTGTGTTCAAATCCATCAGATCCCTTCAGCCTCCTCACATTTGCTCCACCTGTATACACTAGCAATGAGCCTCACTCATCCACCTCCTTCCTGTTCTCCATTCTTCCCCCTGTCCTCGCCTTGCCTCCCGCCCTAATCCTCCAGATGGAGATTTTCTGGGAGAACAGAACCAACTGAAAGCACAGACTGTCAATAGAGGTTGAAACGGTACTAAATAATCATCATGAAAGTAATGATGTTTCAGGACAGCTAACCTACTGAGTAAGCAATTCATTCACATGTACTGCACAACACCCAAGATTTACTGCTCAGTAGGAAGTGTGTGTGAGTGAGCTATCAGCATAAAGCAGGGAAATGGAAGCAGAGCTCTGGACTTAGAAGTACTTGATAACCTGTTGGCCTCTGGATAGAGCCGCTATATATTCATCAGTCCGATTCAGGCTCCTATCAAGTTTCTGCCCAGCAAATGAGTCCATTCCTGGATAACCTTGGTTCTAACCTCTCTGCTCCCCCTACCTCCTGCCTGACCTGCTCTAAAATCCAATTAGAGAAACAGACAACGACAGGTAGAGGGCTCAAAGAAAAGTGAAAGAACGACTTGATTGCTCCGTCAAACTGCCGAGCCCTTCAGAATGCTCAGAAGAAAAAGAGATAAAACAGAGGAAAGGGCAGTAGATAAAAGAAAACGAGATGGAAAGATGAATTGGAAGCGTGCAAAGAAGAAATCCAGCAGGGAAATCCTGAGCTTGACCATGCATGCAAAACTGGCTGTTAAAGCCGTCTTCTTTAGGGCAGAAAGCAGAGGTCATGCAGAGCAGGGCTGGTTTTAAGGTCACACTAAGTTCAGGGCACAATCTCCTTCCCATATTTGGCCCGTCCCCGTTGCTCTTAAGGGCTTATGGCAGAAATTTCAAAATGATGAAAAAAGTGAGCTGGAATGTTCATTGGTTGCAGCTGGGCGTCATTGGAGCAATATGGAACTGGGTTGAGCAGGAAGTACAGGGATTCAAGCATCATAGAGCTCTCTGTGAGCTCTTTCTGGTTTCCCCCCGAGCCTAACCCTCCTCTAAGAAGCAAACAAGAAGTCAAATATTTGAAATCAACATAAGAAGTCAAATATCTGAAATCACGCACATTCTTTGCTCGTCTCTTCCAGACACACCTTAAACAAATATGTCTCTCTCCGATGCGAGATTTAGCAATTATTTAGCAATCTGATAAATAGGAAGAATTGTAGGGAGAGAGGGACTGCTTCTTGTCATCCAGTGGATGTCTGGCAAGTAATTCAAAGTCGTGCCCAAGGGCTCACGTCTTTGATTGCAGCTCTCCATGGCGTTAGGGAGAAAGGTCTGCGCAGAAAGAGAACGGGTAGTGGGGAGAGAGGAAGGGTAACAGACCTAACTGCCAATGCCTTAAGTTCCTGTTTACAGGGTCACATCACAGCAGGTTGTAATCAGTGCCTTCCCTTGAGGGGAGACCCTTCTCGTCTTCTCTCTGCTGACTGTCCTTCCACCCACTTCAGTTGTTCCAGACTCCAGGACACAAAACGATAGGAGCTAGTGATAATTCCACAACGGCAGTCAGGCAGACAAACAGCACCTGGCTTTTGTATTCGTTCCAGAGCTGTTTGTCAAGCAAACTGATGATCTCACACTGTGACTCAATTCAATCATTCTTTATTTTAAACTGAAAATGACTTTTCATGTGCAAAGATGTGTAAAGTTCTGACTGATAAATGAAAGAAGGGTTCGAGTAGGGGTTGGGTAGAATGTGATAAGGCATATCAGCAGAGACATTGAGGGACATGTTGTTTCCTAGGGTGGGGAGGGTGTTCCTTTGCTGCCTTCTTTCTCTTTCTAGTACCCTGGGATTCATTAAGCATGGAGCTTAGGAACCCAGAGTCCTCTGGAGAGAAAGGGCAAGAGAGAGAATGGTGTCAGTTAAGAGAGCAAGAGAGAGTTTTTTCATTCAGATAACAAGCTTAAAGAACAATCAAATCTAATTCCTGGGTTGGTTGATAAGAGTGAACAGTTAAATCCCTGCCGTGAAATGTTAGCATTTTATTAGTGTCTGATTTTCACTCCCCTGATGAAAAGACCAGCTTAGCCTAGCACTGACTTCTTCCTCTGAAAGCCTTCAATATTGTGTTGTCAACTCAATGTAACTAGATAAAGTTGCGGTCATATTGTCTTTGTTTTCACATTGGCTCCACCCAGGGCCGTAACCACCATAGACACTAAGGGTCACCCTCCAATAATTAGAAATGGACAAATTGTCCCCACAATATTTGATATTCTTGATGCTGTACTCCATTAGGCACTGTTCTGTTTGTTGTTAGAATGACAAAAAGTTTTAAATGTTATATTTTAGGTTGTATACCATCAGCGGTTTAACAGCGCACATCAATGTCAAAATGGCCAATCAAATCAAAGAAGGCGGGCCTCACTGTTTACAGAAGATGAGCGCAAAATCCAACACAAAGCTTTAGTTTTAGCAGTGAAAGAGTGTGAGATAAGATGTAAGTAGCTATTTAATATTTGACAGCCATTTTACGATACAAATATTCAGTCACCGACAGTAATATCCAGTAATACTCAACCTTTTTATGAAATTTCACCGTTTTGAATTGGAAATATGCTATTATTCACATGATTAATGTAAATTATTCCCCTACATCCCACACACACACAAAAAAAAAAATTGGTCCCCCTATTGTTCATGGTTACGGCCGTGGCTCCGCCCATGTAACAATTGTTAGATAACCAATGGTTCAGAGGTAAATTCAGTCAAAGATAAAATTGTGTGAAATGTTAAATTTGAACGTCACATTACGACCTGCCATATAAACAAACACCAACTTCACATCAGTTACATTCTCTTTAAATTGTTTTTATTTACTTGTTACATTGACTAACATAAATAAACAATTTATTTATGAACAAAAGGCACACAGTTCAAATATAAACAAGGAGGACATATTTACAACTTCGAACAAATAGCAAGTATAGAACGTGAATGGCAGCAATGGGAACGGTGAGTCTTTTGGGGAAAATAATAAGAATGTGAAGCTGCAACAGCCTCAAGTCCGAGTGTCAAGCAATCAACGGGCCTCTTACTAAAGCGTGTTCCAATCCATGGTCAGCCAAGGAACCCATAGCAGAGACACTCGTTCGCACACATGATTCACTCACTAAACTGTCCAGCACAGAGGAGGGACGCCACACACACATACACACAATCCCCATTTGTATTCACAGGGGTATGAGAAGATGGGCACTGAAAGGAAACCCTCACACAGGATTGAGGGTGGGAACCATATCCATATGTATCCCATATGATCCGTGAGTTCCATTCGGAGTGCCGGCGCACAACCACTTCTGTCTCTTTTCGAACTGGCCGAACGTGCGCACAAGTCTCAAGTCTCATGTGCAGGTATCCAGATGTGCAGTGCTCTTCAAATAGCCACTGTATTGCTCACCTCTTCATACTGAATGATGAAGTACGGATAACTCTGATCATCATTAAAGATGACAAAGATCTGTGGGTCCATCCAGTTGTCTACGCAGGAGTCAAATAGGTCACTGGAGGCGTCTCTCGGATTCAGGGGAGGTGGTCGGCGCATGGAAGGGTTGCCCACGGTGAACTTGCCTGTCAAGACTTTGGCCAAGAACATGTAGTGCACACCACGGGGAGAGCGCTTGGAGAAGTTGTGGGAATAGACAGCCTTGCGCGCGAAGTAGCTGCCTTGACCGAACATGGTGGCGTGCTTGCCGCACACACGTGGGTCGAAGTTGTGCTTACAGATGCCCTCCACCACATCCTGGGACGTGCCGTGGAACAGGTGACGTTCGTTCAGCATGCGGTCCATCTCTGTCATGCGCCGTGACATGTACTCCTTCTTCCTATAAAGAGAAGAAGAAACAGACGTTTCAATTAAATATTGATGTAAAAAAGGCAACACAAATAAGAGAGGAGTTAGCAGCCGACAAAAGCAAAGACAGAACAGACACAGATTGTGTAAGAAAACCAGGATTCAAACCAGTTGGCCAGTAACTTTAAGAGCTGCAACATAATACATGGTTTTCATCAAAGTGCAAGAATAATAATTGGATGCAAGTAGATGACTGAAGTAAAAACATGCAAACCATCAACTAAAGAAAACATCTGTCACAACCTTCTGAAGAGTCAAATGTAGCATAATACGTTTATTTAGGACGCTTAAATGTGAATGACAGAGACTAGGGATGCATTATTAAAATTCTAGTTGATACTGATAAGCTGATAGTTCTGACCGATAATCGGCTGATATTAAACATCGAAATAAATCAATAAAACACTAAAGGGCCAGATTTACTAAACAGGGCAAATTAGCGTGAGAGTGCAATTCCAAAAAAGCACCGATGGCAGTTTAAAGTTTTATTGACAATGCGCAAATTAAAGAAAACAGACGCAGTCGGATCATTTCCATAATGACCAATGCAATCTACTAAGAGCAGCTCATGTTAACATCTGGTTTAAGACATGCTTTTTTGGGCATTAAATAAATGGCGCAAATACCAGCAAATTGACTAGTGCAAACCTTAGTAAATCACCTCGCGTGATTCATTTAAATACTCTCCTCCCATAAATTTTGAGTCAGAAAGGCATACAAATGCATATGCAACAAGGTCAGCCACAAAAATAACTGTGTCCACGCTTTTTCAGTGCTAATTTTTTACTGCGTGTCTTTAGTAAATCCTGAAAGTAGTTTTTCAAAGCCAAAAGTGGGTTTGCGCTGGTGCAAGCTGTTAGCAAATCTGGCCTTAAACAATTTAAAATCAATCATTAATTGATTTTAGAAAACATCACAATGCTCACTGCCTGGACAAAAAAAGTTGCTCATTGTATTTTCATACAGTAATTGTCGACATTAGGGTTCAAAATTAACTTTTTTGCCACATCTGCCAATGGCAGGTGAATTGAGAAGATTTACTAGCCATGAAGTTGTAATGGGAAAAGAATGCAACAACATTTCCATCAAGAGGTGCATCAATTTTTGGTCAAGATCTTGTATTGACAATGCAAGAGTCGAGCACTCTCTAAAGTCTAACCCAACCCAACCATTCTTTCACAATTTGACATTGTCATCCTAGAATATGGCCATGATGTGTCTTCCTTCATGGTTGTTTAAGAAATGAAAAGCTACACACTCCATCAATTATGGTTAGAAGAACTGTTCCCAAACATATACTACAATACACTGTAATAATTAAGCATTTGCCTATTTAAATCCAAACAGCGACTTTTTTTTTTTTTTTTTTGGCAGGGCAGTGTATAATCTGAAAATGGATATTTTGAGACTTACTAAAGATTACATTTAACATTTTTCTTAATTATGCTAGGTAAAAAAGCACCCTTTACAACTTCATGGCAAGTAAATCTTAATTCAATTCATCTGCCATTGGCAGGTTTTGACCCTTGTCAACAGTTACTGTATGAAAACTTCTAGGTTAAAAAAACCCCAAAACGTTCTGTTGTGTCAGAGCACGCCAGCTGTCCTTGCACAAAAACAAGAAAACAAGCCAAACTCTGGAGTGCTCAGTCGGTCAAATGGAAACAGAGAAGTGAGAGGGTACAGAAAGGGTGAGTGAACAGATGAGCGTCAGGGACCCGAGTGAACCCAGTCAGCAAGAGGCCTCCATTAGCCCGAGTCTGTGCTTCTATTGTTGTGGGCAGAGGGGACGCGAGGTCAGCCTGGCTGAGAGAAACTCTCTGATCAGTATGTGACACCGCCTGGCCCTAACTGACCTTATGTGACCCTACTGCCACTGACCAGGCCCAGTTGTCACAATCATGGACTGACACGCTCACGCGCACGTTGCCTGGGAGTAGTGACTCCATATGCGTCAGTGAAGTCATCATTTGTTGTTTCAGCTTCTCCTTTCATCTCCTTTAAGCTCTTTTACACCAAGCCACACTGCCATCAGTCTGTTTTGTTCTTGCTTTTACTGATGCAAACAAATCCTCTTTCATGCTGCTTACTCAGTGACATTCTCTCGTTGGCCAACACCCTGGAAATACTCCGAACTATTGTACAAAAGATCTTCACCTGCTCCAGCATATGAACACGCCAACCTTTATTCCTTCAGCTCTCTTTCCCAGGCTCCTACAATAGGTGCTTGCAGGGAAGAACTAATTGTTGGATTTGCCAAACTTTCAGAGGTTCATTGCTTTGAATCTTTGAATGATATTCAAGAGTTTTGTTTGAGACACGTAGTAGCACGTAAATAAAATATCCACACCTGTATATTCAGCTCTCAGCGATATATAGGATTTCAGATTTACTCATCCAAGAAAAGCCAAGCAAAACTATACAGGGATGTTTTGCATATTGATCAGACTATTCCAGTTTAACTGGATGGTTCTTGACTAGAATAAAAGATTTTTTTAGTGTTTAATTTTTTTTAAATGTTTTACAGAATTATTACTTATTCTAGTGATTTTATGATACAAGCATTTCAGTAGTCTGTATTCTATTACCGGCTCTAGTTTTTAACAGAAATAAATAAATAAAATAATTTATGGTTTAATTTTGTTAAAAATGCATATGTAATTGCCCCTTTAAAGGGGTCCTTGATTATGATTTCACTTTTTTAACTTTAGTTAGTGTGTAATGTTGATGTTTGAGCATAAACATCTGCAAAGTTACAACGCTCAAAGGTCAATGCAAAGGGAGATACTTTCTTTTACAGAAATGGCTTTTTAAAGACTATAACAAACGGCTGGTAGGGACTACAGCGAGCTTCTTCCTGGGTTGAAGCCCAAAATTTACTTAAACCCTGCCCCCGAGAACACATAACAAAGGGGGTGAGGCCATGTTGTTATCATTTTGGCTGCGTGATATTCTCCAGCTTTGTTGTTGAAGCGCAAACTGTTAAAGCTCCGCCCTCTTCTGGAAAGGGGGCCGGGAGCAGCAGCTCATTTGCATTTAAATGGACACACACAAAAAATGGCGTTTTTCACACCCAAATAGGGGCAAATTTGACAAGCTATAATAAATGATCTGTGGGGTATTTTGAGCTGAAACTTCACAGACACATTCTGGGGACACCAGAGACTTATATTACATCTTGTGAAAAGGGGCATAATAGGTCCTCTTTAATAGTCGTTAGAAAAAAAAGGAGGGCGTCATTATATTTAAGGGTCCTTGGCTTGAAAAAGTTTGAAAACACCTATGCTAGACTACCAAGATTTAGTATACTTAATCTGTCACCCCATTATTTTATTTACAAACATGTCTTACTGTGCATTTAAAGACAGCAATCACTCCAGCGATGCAGTACTAGACACACAGAAATATGCAAGGATTCATCTAATCGGTCGCATGCTTAACACACCTCATGAGTCAGCAGTAACTCTTTCTTCCTGACTCATCCCTTTTTTGTGACCTATCGTCCGCAGCTGAGAGGGACGAAACCGTATTTCCATGACAATATCTTTTTAAAGTACTGCAAGGCCTCACCACTAGCACCCTTTCCTCTCTCACTCACTTCCTCTCTACGTGTTCCACATTTCACACGCTGAGAAGTTCACCTCACGCACCAACCACAAAAACACATCTGTTTCCGACCAACAAAAACTTAGTAAGAACCGTTAGCGCGGTTGACACCTAGCAGCATGAACGCAAACATCAAAGCCTCAGAGGTGGGGCTAAATATTCACTTTACAGATGTTTATAAAACACAGATTTGTCCTGATAACCTTTCATTGTCTGTCCGTAATGTCAGTGTGTACTAAACACTGCTTTTGCTCCTGGATACATAGTCTAAACAACTTTGCACAGCATAAAGAATAGTTTGAGAATCTACTACCACACCTTTTGTACTTCTCCCATAGGAAGGGGTTTTGGACACGGAGAATCTTCAGGATGCGGAACTTGGTCTCAGACACGGTCTTGTGGAAGAGGCTGTAAACGGTCCGGTAGCTGCGGTCATCCCGGGACACGGGCACCTGCAGGAAGTCCTGACTGGTGTTCATGGGTAACCAAGTCTCAGGGTACACTTTGGGGGGAGTGCTTGACGTCGGAGAGAGAGGCTGGTTTCCAGAACTTTCCAGGGAGGAGAGAAATGTTGAGGAAAGGCCACCGAGAGTCCTAATGAAGAGAGGAAAACATGGCGTCATTAAATGATGGGGAGTAACAGGGTTGGGGAGTAACGGAATAGATGTAACCGCGCAATTAGGATACAAAACGTCAAAAAAGTAATCAGATTATAGTTACATTTTGTAAAAAAAAAAATGGGAATACTATCAGGATTACAATGGTTTCACTTAAAACTAAATAAATTAGTATTTTGACATAATAACGCCACATTGACATTAGTGATGCGCACAGGTTAATTTCGAGCTACAGGCAAAACAAGTGAAAAATGTTGATTTTGGTCGAAATTGAGGTTCACACAAAAATGAGTTCGTTAAGCCATCGTCTAGCAATCCCAAACATCTAAAAGTATCTTTGTTTGTACGTTTTCTGAGAGGAGGACCATGAAAAATCGCGTTTTTCTCTGCTCGCTTCTCGACGACTGGTACAGTCGGTCTTAATATATAGGCTGTCCGTTTCATTAATGTTAATCAAACAGTTGTGAAATCATGGGAAAAAAAGTTGAATATATATTTTTCCTAAAGATATGGTTTTGACTTAATTTGTGCCAAATTTGGTAGTATTACCAGGGATTTTTATCATATTTTAAGGTATGGTTGCGAGATGATTTTGTTTTGGAACCTTTAGAAAACTCAATTTTTCTCAAAGTTAACTTTGCTGACTCTATCGACTTCAAACAGGTGTAGCTCAGTCATTGTTTGTCCAATGCCAACAAATCATACATCATTTTGAAGGTTTTTTCAATAAAGAATTGGAGAATAACAATAGCTCATTTTTGAAAATTTGCTCATTGCGACTCATTTTGCCAGCACGGGTCACATATTGCTTTTTACTTGACTTTATTTACATATGTGACCTTGAAGGAATCCAAAAGTAATCAGATTACAGTACTGTAACTGAATACATTTTTAAAGTAACCCTCCCAACCTTGGAAATAAATGAATAAAAACTAGACGGTTGAATTGTGAAATTAATGTCTACAGAAATACTGGAACTTTAGAGTAGCTGCTGCATTGTATTATCATCCCACAAGAGATAAACTGGGAGAAAGTCCAATTTAAACTCAGGGTATGTTTATGGGAGTCTTGAAGTCGTGGTTAAACAGAGGTCAGGGCTCAGTCCTGTGACTCAATATGATATCTAGCAGGTAATCGTTATCCCTCTAGTCAGTGTGACTACCTCATGAGTCATCCTTTAACTTTTATCTTGCGCTACCTTCCTCTCTTAGACTTGCTTCCTGGTGCTAGAACTGCTGGAATTCACCTACAATATTGTTGAGAGGCATTGTGCAAAAGCGAATGAAAAGAAACGAGGACAATCATTTGAAGAGATAAGCAAACCCTGTTGGGAAAGCAACTGTTAAGGGACTGTTTGTAAAGAGTGTCTGTGTGTGAATGAGAGGGTGATTTATGCTGCTTGCTGAGCATTAACTCAGCCGGTGCAGCCAGCGGTTCGGCCAAATTGTCAATCACACTAATGAGTTCCACCCCTGTGCTCGGGACAATGTGTTCCTGACGCTGCAGGACCCTTTAGATGGGTGGACTGGCCTTGCAGTCGCCTCTACCTGACAACAGGAGCAGATTGATGGGAATAAGATGACATTCCCTCCTTGTCTTGCGACTTGCAAGTGTGAGTGCGTTAAGATGGATAGCATGTCCAAGTTGGTTGAAAAGCATTGGTGAGTTCAGTTTATCTTCATGAATCAGTTCAAACTCTCAGTAAATCAGTTTGAATTGACTCAATGACTCAAAAATGCTCATGGACATCCCACATTTTTCATGTATTAAAAAAATAATACAGTTGAAAAGTTTGGGGTCAGTAAGATTTGTTTTTGAAAGTATCTTATGCTCATCAAGGCTGTATCAAATATTATATGAATAATATTAGAATTTAAAGAGCAAGAGTTTCTGAGCAAAAACCTATCATGATATATACTGAATATTGTCAAAAGGCTGAAAACCACTAAAATAATATTTCGCTCAGTTCTGATTCTGATCCATTAATGCTGGAGCGGACACTACAGCTGGACATATTGACTCTATTGACAAAGAAATGTCAGGGGAAAAGATTCAAAACTGCTGTTCGCCTTCATTTAGCTTTAGGGGAACGTACAGGGAAAAAAATATCTATATATCACAGGCCTGAGTGACTTAGTAAATGTAAAAGATGAAAGACAGGACAGCAAAATGTCGCCAGAATAAAAATCCTGAGCTGGCCAGAAATTGGACTTTCATATGGTCACGTTAAAACTCTCTTAAACGGAGCCTAACAGGTCAGGAACTCACTAAACCCTCCTCCTCTACTTTTTTTTTTTACATCTGCTGCATTCGATGTTTTTCTTTGTCCCTGTAAATAAGCTGACATCATATTCCAGTTGACAACAGATGATAGATATAACAGAGCTCCTTATGAGAATTATGATAGACTAGACTAGGCCGCAGTCCATGTTCTATCTTAAGGTGAGTAGGAATATTATGTTTCAGGAAAGTGTTTTGGAGGCACACGCAGCACTTCAAGCAATTAAAATGAGATACACTTTAAATCTTTCACTGATGGGAGTGAGGTAGAGTTCGATATGTTCTTGGTGAGCAGTGAACCGCTTGTGGGTTATCTTGGGGTTTCGGAACGCATCCAGATGACTCTTTTTTTGGATGTTTTAAAGAACAAAACAATTTTTAACCAAAATGGAGGGGATTGGTGGCAAATTGGTGTTACAGTGTGAAATCAGGGGTGTCTAACAAGACACTTTGTAGGTATTAAAGGTAAATTCGAAGATACTCACTGGAGGTAAGGCGTGAGCATGATGGAGGACCTGAATAGCGGCCGTTTTTTGATCTGCCGGCGGAAACCGAAAACAGCATTTTGCTGGAAGCCCTCGCGAATGTTCAGGATGTACTGATTCTGCAGTGTGATGAAACGGACCTCCTTCAGACCTCGCCCGCTAGCCTCCTCAATCAACCGAACCACCGGCTGTGAGATGGAGAAAGAGAGAGGAAATGAGTTCAACAGAGAAAGAGAGAACAACAGCACACTTAAATGCGCTGCGACTCCCACTCAATTCATCCGGAGCACTGGTCAGAATGTATCCATCATAGGAGATTTTCAGAGGAAATAAAAAGCTTTGTTTCCAAAGGAACGCTTATGCAATGTTCTGATTTCAGGCGCTTGTGAGTAGAACAGGACGTCTTCTCTGGTGTGTGCAAGCCAGTTCGACTTGAGACACAACACAATCACACGAACATTCACTGAGCCAGCCACACACACACACACACACACACACACACTAAAAACCTGCTATTTATGCGTGCAATCTAAGTGCTATTTAAAAAGACTTTATAGATGAAACTCACAAAACTAACTGTTTTTATTAACCAGTCTTCAGTGTCACAGAAAATCATGATTTGCTGCTCAAGAAACACTTATTATTATTATTATCAATATTGAAAACAGTTGTGATGCTTAAAGGATTAGTTCACTTCAGAGTTAAAATTTCCTGATAATTTACTCATCTTTCTTCAGTCGAAAAGAAATTAAGGTTTTTGAGGAAAACATTCCAGGATTTTTCTCTATATCGTGGACTTCAACAGTTACCATTGGGTTGAAGGTCCAAATTGCAGTTTCTACCTACGTCACGTGTGACCTTTCCAATGTGATTACGTAATGCGTGGTGCATCACGGAGCAGTGCAAGACGAGCATTTGTGATTAAAAAGTATATAATTTTTATTTTTTTAGAAAATGGCCGATTGTTTTGCTAGATAAGACCCTCTGGGATCATGTAGAGCTCTTTGAAGCTGCACTGAAACTGACATTTGGACCTTCAACCTGTTGGTAACCGTTGACCACTATATGGAGTTAACCGAAGTCCACTATATGGAGAAAAATCCTGGAATGTTTTCCTCAAAAACCTTAATTTCTTTTCGACTGAAGAAAGAAAGACATAAACAACTTGCATGACATGGGGGTGAGTAAATTATCAGGAAATTTGAATTCTGAAGTGAACTAATCCTAAGCTTGAACGAAAGTGTACACACTCATTTAATTGTTGGCTTATTTAAAAGCATGCAAGGAAGAGAAAGAATGGATCAGATTGGTGTCTCACCTCTGAATATTCCCTCCAGCCAAAGTTATCTCTACAGTAGTACTTCCACACGGACATGCAGTCGGGGGTGGGGCTTGTGTTTGTGGGTGTGGCTGTGGAGCTGGAGGGCGTGGATAGACGCCTGACGAGGTCAAACTCCAGGTCACAAACTCGCATGGCACTGAAGTCCAACGTAAACACTCGACCGCTGTGCGTGAAACAAAAGTAAACAGATGTAAACACATGCAATCCCGAACACATTACAGTCACTTACACAAAATAAAAACAGTTCCCGACAGCTAATAATCTGTTCTTGAGCCATGAAATCAATAAACTCCTTAGCCCTTTGAAGAAAAACAACGTCTTACACCTAATTTAATTTCCACAAAGTACCTTGGGCTTCTTGGAAAACTCTCCCTTGGTCTTTGGGGTCTTCAAATACTGAAAAATGAGGGGTGAGATTGTCCTCCAGACAGAGGGGGGGTGGAATGGTGACCCCCTGACTGCCCCCTGCGTTCATACCCCGGCTTTTTAGGTCACCCTCCAGGGGAGGCGGCTCGCTAATAATGCCCTCATCGATCACACTTACTCTTCAACACAACGAGGATTTGGGGTCAAAGGTGAAATGTCTGGGCAAAGTGGTTCCAATAATGGCCAACCCACATGCAGACACAGTTCTACCAGTGGGAGAATAAAAGGCCTGTATGGGCACTCAATCATCTAAAACATTTGCAAACACACATACCCAATTGACTTCTACTCAAAGCTAGTCACACACATCACAAACCACCCATTATTAATGAGTTCCTGAGAGGTCAAATATGAAACCGCACAAATAATTATTAGAATATATAACACAGAGGAGTGCGAGAAGTGATAACTTATAAATAATCACCCTCTCTCTCAAACATACCTGTAAAGGTCAAAGACCCAGACAACTGCTGAGTGTACTAGACCGAAACTGCCCGACACATTCAAAATCAACACACCAGAGTTTTGAGCGCTAATCTCAGAAGCACACCAGAAGGACATGGCGCTTTGGCAGGATGGGTGGACTGTGGACTGAAAGAAACAGTCATAAGCGAATGTGGCGGACAGACATGAGGTAGACTAAACACTGGAAGTCCAGAGCACAGAGAGAAGATCTCAACAAGCTCACAAATACATATGCACAAAATACAATTAAACAGCACTTCTGAGCATTAACAAGCCTCCAAAACATGGCAATAGTAGACTAAACATGAGCACACTGAGCCAAAACAATCTATGTTGCAATAAATTGAAAAAATAAGAGCATGTGATGATCTCAGTCTTTATGTAATGGTAACCAGAAAGAGGTCAGTTAATATTTGGAGATATTTTGGATTGTGTCTTACCAAAATTAAATTGAGAATCATATTTTTTTTTGCTTTCATATAGAGATTACGCTTCTCCCATGATTCTGAACGGACAACTAAACAAAATAACATGTAATTTACCAGAGGTTCTGACGAAATGTTAATTGCTGCAGTAAATGTTTAATTAATCTGAATGGCTTATTTTACAAAATCGGTTTGAATGAATGATTCAATGACTCACTTATAAATAATTCACTTGTTTCATTAATGGATGAATCAGGCTTTTTGAACAAATCTCTTGACTGAATGATTCAATGGCAATCGTCACTTGTCGCCACCTACTGGCGTAACAATGTAATTGATACAATCGTTATTTGAAGCGCCAAGCTACTGTCAAAAGGTGATTTGCTCTATTATGATTGCTTCCATAGACATCAGTGTTTATATCCAAACTATAAACTTTTATTCCAGTACTTCTGTGATAATTTGAATATTTGCAACACATAAACAACAATACTGTGTGGTTAAAAAGACTGTTTGTGAAGCTGTTTCACGGCCATACATAACAACGGCTCTTTCTGGATCAGCGGCAGCATAAACACAGATTTGAATCTTCCGCTGTGTTATCTGTCAAAGGTTTAATAGACACAGGTGAATTGCTGTCATTTAGGAATGAGATCGCGTGGGTGTTTGATTCGAGATTGCAATCTTTTAACGATTAATCGTGCAGTTCTACCAAAAATGAAAAAATCTATGTGTCTGAACAAAATGTAATAACGTAATGAACAAAAAGGACCTTATAAAATAGGCTTTTTTTTTTTTTCTTTTGATTTTTGGAATATGACCAGAATATTTCAAAGTGAGATCCATCATTTTAAAAAGTGGGGCGAAAAGTATCTGAAAGAGCAAAGTGCAGCACATGAGCTGCCAAAAGTGTCATCATAAACAGAAGATGGCAAAGAACAGAAAGAATCATGCTTACAAAATGACTTACTATCTTTAAAATCATGCCAACAGACACCAAATCTGATATTAAAAAATGCGTGACAAACAAAACCAGGCACAGACTTCACATGCACGCATGTGCGCAAGAGAGAGAGAGAGAGAAAGAGAGGGAGAAAGATGCTTATCATTGCTGTGTTAACTGACCTACTGAACTGACTCACGAACCAAACCACACATATGCATGAACCAGCCACTCACACACAGAAAATGTTTTCTTCATGATGTCTGAGAGGGTTTCCCAGCAGTCCTTGCCAAAATTAAGCCCATTGTGTAAACAAGTGAAATAGTTACTTCATCCAGAAATTAAGTTTCTGTCATCAATTACTCAACCTCGTGTTGTTCCAAACCCCTATGATGAATGAAACTGAAGAATGAAAATCAGTCAGAACTGATAAAATCATTATTGTATGGCTTCAGAAGACTTGATATATAGCACAAAAGTCACTTGATTCAAGGTAAAGTTACTCACAATTGCGAGTTTAGGCCTGTATCTCACAATTATGACTTTTTTTCCTCAGAATTTCGAGTTATAAAGTCAGAATTGTGAGATATAAAGTCAGAATTGGGAGAAAACTTGCAATTGCGTGTTATATTGTCCAATTGTAAGGGAAAAAAGACTCACAATTCTCACTTTTTTCCTCAGAATTTTGAGTTTAGGCCTATATCTCACTATTCTGACTTCATAACATTAATTTGCGAGTTATAAAGTCAGAATAGTGTGATATAAAGTCTTGCAATTGCATGTTATATTGTCCAACTGTGAGGGAAAAAAGACTTTTTTCCTCAGAATTTTGAGTTTATATCTCACAATTCTGACTTTATAACTCGCAAATTAATGTTATGAAGTCAGAATAGTGAGATATAGGCCTAAACTCAAAATTATGAAGAAAAAAGTCAGAATTTTAATTTTAATTTTAGGAAACTATTCCTTTAAGCTATTCTTTTCAGGCCCCAAAATCATCCCAAAACCTTCAGCATCTACAAGAATGGTCCTCACTCTCTTTTTCATAGCGAAAGACACACATTGTGTCTTCTCCAACTGGAACACCATGGGCTTCAATCATACACACCCAGAATCACTCTAAAGCAGCATGTTCGGGACAGCCTGTCTTTCACAGACAGTTCCGGGCACACAAACACACATTCTCCCCCTGGCAAGTGGTCTCTGGCTCAGCCAACAAAAACCAACAGAGAGACCAGTTCCCCATGCTGTAGACCAGAACACAGCACTACCAGAGCCAAGGCACCAGATAAAACCAGTCTAGCAGCCAAACTTTAACATTTGGAGGCGTTAATGTCCTTCAAAACACACTAAATCAAGACTTACTCACACACCCAGTCGCAGGGGGACAAAATGTAGATTGTTTGTGTGTAATCTCACGTCTGGAAAACATTCATTATCTTGTGGGGGCGAGCAAACACGGGGAGAATAAAACTGACAGCTCTAATAAAAAATAAAAAAAAATGGAGAAATCGAAGCAAACAACTTTGTCTCACATTCCGGTAATTGAAACACACAAAACCTGAACATCTAGACAAAGAATGTGAAACTATAAGCCTGTAAATGTTATTACTCAGAGGTACGCCTCACTAGAGGTCAGTTACATCTCCTAAAATATCTATGACACAAATGAGACAATTTATGATAAATAGGACAGGCATAAAGCTATAAGGTGGACTGCATATTTTGGGTTCATTTTAAGCAAGCAATACAGTAATTTTTAAACAATGGTTGAGTTAAATAAAACTACCCAGCAGGTTGAGCAAACATTTAACCCAACTGCTGAGTTAAAACAACCCAATCGCTGGTTTTGTCCATTTTCAACCCAACTTGGGTTGTTTTTAACTCAGCATTTTTTAGAGTGTACCTAAACATTCTGCTTAAACCAGTCTAGGATGCTGGTTTAAACTGGTCTAGGTGGTCTCCAAGCCTGGTCAGATTGGTTTATAATATGGTTTAGCTGGTCATCCAGCCTATCCAACTAAAAAGTGCCCAAAATCCCTCTAAAAACAAGTCAAATGACCAGCCTGAGACAGCAAACCAGTTTAAACTAGTTTCCAGCTGTTTTTAGCATATATTATTCATATACTATTTTAGTATATAATTTAAGCTTTATTTCAATTACAGAGAACTATTTTTAAAACCTTATTTAAGTGGTCCACTTTAGACATTCTACTAACTATAAGTAACTTTGCAACTACATTAACTCTCATGAGAGTGTTAGTAAACTGATAGTAGACTGCTGGGTTAAGGGTTATGTGTTTGTGTTAGTAGAATAAGTACTTGTAAAAAGATACTTCTAGTCAATAGAATGTCTGAATAAAGTGTAGCAGATTAAGCAGACAGTCTACTAATACTCTAATGACTGCTAGTTGACATGTAGTTGCAAAGTTACTCATAGTTAGTAAAATGTCTAAAGTGGTCCGTAGAAATATAGTGTTAGTTAACAACAATAACAACAGCTCAGATAATATGGTCCTGCAAGGATTTGATGAAAAAATATTTGAGTTAATAATGAAATCCTTGAATTTTAAATATAATATGGCAATTCTGAGCACAGACTTGAGCTCTTCTGAGACGAATATAAGATAATTGGGGTCTTTATCTCAAGAGAAAAACATGAGAAGCAGGAGATAACGTGTAGAAGTGACAATGGAGACATTAAAGAGATCTCTTTTGTGATTTTTCTAACCTACAAGTGCAAAATATCTGAATGAATTATCCAAATCCTTCCATTCAATGCAAAAGAGATATATTAAAACTACAACAACAACAACAACAACAACATTATCAGATTCCCTGGAATTTATGTACAAAATGTCTGCTCTGACAACACCCCAGTCCCAGAAATAAAAACGCTGTCTCTTGCACAACAGACGTTCAGTAATCCTAAAATGCAAAACTCAAAATGGGGCTGAGCTGGAGTTTCTTAACAGAAATGCAGCCAGTCATGAGTTTCACAACACAAATATCCTTCTGCAGGAATCACTGTTGCTCTCTGTTTCGCTCCAGGGTGTTGCTGACTCATGCTAAGTCATCTGCGCTCAATACAGAAGCAGAGACACGCTCGACAGTGCCAACATCTCTGACCGGTGTGAGGACGCTGCACTTTCATTCCACCTGCCCTTCTGCATCTAAAGCAGGAGCAGACAAAAGCCATTAACAAGAATGATGGAAACACATGAGAGAAAACTGGTTTGGGTAAATGAAGAGGCTCATTATAACGACAGAAAGAAAGTTTCTTTCTGTTCTTTCTGTCGTTCTTTGTCCAGTACTCACTGCTAGTACAATGAGGTGCAACGAGAAAAGAACAGGGCATTCTGGGATTAAGGAGGAATGGGTGGTAAAGAGCTAAAACAACATGAAATAAGAGACTCCAGAGGATTACACAGCGTCTCAGAACAACCAGAGCTCTCTCGCTTCTCCATTTTTGCACAATGTCATTTACAACGTCATTTCCCAGACCCGGTTATCTGGGAAGTTGGCGGACGGCTTCCATTTCACAACTTGGTGCACTTTAACATGAACACATGTGCATTTGTATAGTGCTCAGCTTGTGTTACCTTTTTCTTTTGGATGAGCATCAAGGTACGCGATACCTAGAAGGCCGTGTTTCACCACATTAGTGCTGGCTTTCCTGACAGACTAGGTTTCACAGTAGCTCACCCACACACACTTTTCATTTTCATACAAGCGCTCGCTTCTTTTTCAGGCCTGGCACGCCGAACCCAAGTTGGCCACCTGTGCACCAGGTAACCAAGGTGACCATTATTCGTGACGGGTCGAGTAATAGAGTGGTGATCACAATAGAAGTGCCTCCCTCGCAGACAAAGCGCGGTCACCGCTTCAAATCCTCTCATCCTTTCTGCCTCCTTCCCTCTCAGAGCGCTAAAAATATCCAGCCATTAAATTAAGTGCAAAGTCTGATTCTCTCTGCGATCATCAGCACAACCTACTTATGATTATGAAGCCACAGGATTTTCTAGTTCACATCCGCAGCAAGTGTGCAAGAGAGGACTGAAAAATTGATAAGTATAATATACACTGCCGTTCAAAAGTTTGGGAAGTCTTTTCTGCTCACCAAGGCTGCATTTATTTGATTAAAAATACAGAAAAAACTGTAATATTTTGAAATATTTTTACAATTTTAAATAATGTGAATATATTTTAAAATGTAATTTATTTCTGTGATCAAAGATCAAATTTTCGGCATCATTACTCCAGTCTTCAGTGTCACATGATCCTTCAGAAATCATTCTAATATGATGATTTGCTGCTCAAGAAACATTTATGATTATTATCAATGTTAAAAACAAATGTTTCAGGATTTTTTGATGAATAGAAAGTTGAAAAGAACAGCATTTATTTGAAATAGTATCTTTTGTAAATGTATAAATGTCACTTTAAATCAATTTAATGCATCATTGCTGAATAAAAGTATTAATTTCTTCAATTTCTTTCAAAAGAAAAAAAATCTTACTGACCCCAAACTTTTGAACGGTAGCGTATAATGTTAAAAAAGCTTTCAATTTTAGATTTCTTTTTTTTTTTTACTTTCTATTCATCAAAAAATCTAGAAAAAAAAATTGTGCACAACTATTTTCAACATTGATAATAATAATAAATGTAATGATGCTGAAAATTCAGCTTTGCATCACAGGAATAAATTACATTTTAAAATATATTCAAATAAAAAACAGTTATTTTATATTGTAATAATATTTAACAATATTAGTTTTTTTTTTGTATTTTTAATCAAATAAATGCAGCCTTGGTGAGCTCTTCTGCTCTTCTCTTCTGAGGTGACTTCTTTTAAAAACATTAAAAATCTTACTGATCCCAAATGGCAGTGCAGATAGAATAAAAGTGAATGGGCAAGCAATAAGCAGGATGGAGAGACTAATTAAAGGCAATGTGGGAGAGAAGGAGAGGGGAGCGGTTGATAAGCCAGTTTCACCTCTCTTTATCTCTTTCTCCACCTGTGAGGTGGAGTTACGGGCGAATAACCTGTTCTGCTCTTCCTGTAAGCCCTGCTAAAGCACTGCGTCACTCTGATGTCCCCCTGACCCAATCATGAGGCAGCGTTCATCTTCACGGTGACCATGACCTGTAACTGCCTGATGATTCACTGGTGTCAGGCGCTGAGATCAGCCAGTGCACACACACGCCCTCATTTGACTCGACTCGGTGAGATGGAAAATTATTTAAAAACTCTCTATCCAGCAACATTAAAATTACCTTAAGTAAGTAAATTATAACATGAAAGGCATTTTTAGAAAGTCAGTATAAAGGTAAAAGATTATTGAAAAGTCAAATTATTGACTTAAGCCAGAAAAATACATGTGCAAGTATGCAAATGTTTTGCCAATGCACAAGTTTACAGAGAAAACTGACCATAAAACGCAACACCACATGAAATAGATAATAAAAGGAGAACTGTTTTTGTTCATGTACTTATGTTTCATGTCTTAGTTTCACAATTTAAAAGCCATGTAAACAACCACATTTAAATGAAGGTTGAAATCCCCTAAATTATTCTTCTGTCTGCAGACAGAAGTCAACAAATATGAGTCAAAAGATTTAGTCAGAATACCTCTAAGAGAGAATGATTTCACTGCATTTACAATTAGTTGTTTAGTTCAATTTCATACACAATTTAGTGCTAATTTGATTCTGAGAAACGCTAGTAACCGTCAGACTTTTCCAAAAGAATGTTTGAGAGTATGATGCAATTCTAACTTCTGTAAAAAATAGCCTGTGTGTACAAAACAAGATTGAAGTCATAATACAATGGAAAGAAATACATCAGAGAGAAATGGATTATAGAATACAACATTCGGGTTCTGGAAGTAAAAACTCCATTCATTTCTCCATAAGGATATTGATTTTGAACAATAACTTATAAACCTTTTAAAGACAGCCCTACTGTGAGCTACGAGGTTGTTAATCGATGGTATTTGCTTCTGCTGAAGCCGTCAGACCGCTTTATTTCAGCTTAATTTTTAAAATAATCATTTAACAGTGGAATTCCCGGTGAAAAACTACATTACCCATGATGCTGTACAGAAATTACACCAATCAGAGAGTCAAAACAAGCAACACTCTCCAAAACAGCTCTTTAGCTCCGCCCACTCCCATGAAGCACTGCGAATGATGTAATCGATCTCTTTACGCTCTCAAAATACTAAAATGTTTGTATATATACACATATTTTGCAATAAACTTAAAATATATTGTTTTTATGCGTATAATCAACGTTCGTAAATGAGTAGTTTTATATTTCTCTATCGTTTTTAATTTGATTATGCTGTTCGCAATGCTTCATGGGATTGTAGTTCTTTCCCTCATTAGTACACAGTCTTGTACCTTTTGATTTTCACAAACTTTTTTGCTTCAAATCAAAGTTTGTAGTGTTGTGAAAAAAAAACTTCCGGAACCAGCGCCTCTGAAAAAGGGGGCGGGGACTGTTGCATATGAGGCGGAGACTTGGTGCTATCTGGTTGTTGATTGGATGGAGGCAGATCTGAATATGAGCTTGCAGCCAATAGTATGAAAGGGGTGGGGTTTAGGCCGACTAAATTATGGGATAAGTCCGGCTTACATCACCAAAGAGAAGTCTGTCATTTCACCGGAAGATTAAATTATGATATTTTGATTCAATTTTATGTCAAAAGTTTAAAAAAATTGAACAGATTCATAGAAGAATCATTCACAAGAAGATCACTAACTACAATAGATGGGGTGAATTTTAATTTCATGCAGACTTTAAGGACTGAGAACAGCGACAAGCATATTTAACTGCTGTGTGTAGGGTGAATTCAGGTTGATTAGGACACTTTTTGCCATTGAGATGCCTGGGAAAAAGTGTCCCATTCAACCTGAATTCACCCTACATTACCAAATTGATTCGATTTTCGGCTTCGGTTTAACTTAGGCCATTCTCGTTACCCAGCACTTCTGCAAAACAGGGGAACTCAAGCCCAGCTGGCACACTAAAACACTATACAGTTCTGCTTTTCCAAAAGCTAAATCACGATTCTGCTGATTCCACCAGCTCTAAACGCACACACACCCAGGGTACCAAAGAGAAACCGTGCTAAAAGGGTCAACGCTAGGGGAGGGAGGCGGCTGAAAGAGCAAGCCAGAGAAAGGGAATGCATGAAGTGTGAAGGATTAGCAGCCCTTAAAAACCTTGTGCGCCACTGAGCATGCCCGAACCCAAAGTCTGCGTCAGGACTGGCATGTTCCACATACAACCACTTCAGAGAGACACGCTCCAATGATTAGCCTCTAACCTCTCCTGGCACATATGCTCCAAACACAGTAAAAAGGCACCTCTGGGCCAGCTGTGGTTTGCTGTGTCAGACGGTCGACTGGGGAAACAAAGCAGACCAGATCCAAGAGAGAGACATTTCATATTTCCACGCTCTACTACCCCTCATTCCAAAGCACCAAAATACAGTGCATTTTCCAACCTTCTTAACCCCATCAACGTAAAACAACTCATTTTTACGTGCTCAGCTTGAGCAGCCCGCATGCCAGCATTATTCACACCCAGCACGAGCGTCACAGTCTGAGAAGAATTAAACAAACACACACACTCACGTATGCACCTGATCACACATTACCAACCCTGAGATAAGGCAGTCACCTCTGCGGGTGGTAAACTCAGCAATGAGACACACTCAGCAAACAGATACAAAACACACACACACACACAATGACACGCAGGGCAGCTGCAGAAGTCATATCAGCTTTAAAGGTTATATGATATATAGTTATACATTTACACACCGAAACAGACAAAACGTCTGACTGTGATACTATTAAAGGGATAGGTCATCCAAAAATGGAAATTCTGTCATCATATACACACCCTCATGTTGTTCCAAACCTGTATGATTTTCTTTATTCTGCAGAATACACAAGAAGATATGTTTTGGACATTCTTCATGTTTTGGACCCCATTGACTTTCATTGTATGGATACAAGAAAGACTAAGACATTTTTTGAAACATCTTTTTTTTTATGTTCCACAGAAGAAAGAAAGGTTTGAAACAACATGAGGGTGAGTAAATGATGAAAGAACAAACCTCATTGGTTCCCGCACATCAAGAAAGCAAGTTTGAGTTTCCAATCGCCATATTTGATGTGCTCTATGCATGTGTGATCTATGTTTATATATGAATAAAAGCCTAAATGAAATAATGTCTCTTCAGAAGACTTGGATTAAACCGCTCGATTCATATGGATTTCTTTCACAATCTATTTATGAACTTTTTGAAGCATTATAGTTTTGGTATTATAGTCTTTCAATGGAGGAACAGAAACCCAGGTTTCATTAAAAAATATCTTGTGTTTCAAAGATGAGGGTGAGTAAATCACAAAATTTTCATTTCTGGGTGAACTATCCCTTTAAATGAATACCAGCAATGGTTAAAGGTTCAACCAGGTGACTTTTGGACAATTCATAGCTTACATTGGCTTATGATTAAGCATTTTAATCCCACAACGCACTGACTGCAGCCAAGAAAAGCTATTCAACAGATGACTGATTCCCATCACAAATATGTCTAACACTTGAAGTTGAACAGCTTAATCCGGCCAAAATACATCACTCCTAAAGTTATCAATGAAGCTGTCTATGCTATCTAGTTTTATTGCATTATGGAAGGATGTACCTGTCACTGAGCTAAAATAATCAGGTGCGAATAGACATTTCTGGCACAAGCGGATTGAGTAAAGACGTGCAAGCTTCCATGACAAAGGTCCAAAAAAACAAGCGCTATCATTTAGTAATAACGTGATATCTACACGAAAACTGTAATAAAGTCTCTAACTGACAGCTGATTATGAAGCGCAAAGGGCTTTCCATTCTTCCTCTTCAAGATGTTTAAGGGAATAAATCAACCTCAATCAACATTCAACTTCTCATTTTTTGTTTCCATTCACGGAGGACACGCTACAGAAGAGCTGAGGGCAAATAAATACTCTCGTTTCCCTCTTGCGTTCATGTGTAGGAGAAGAAAAAGTCTCCAAAAACTCTCAGGATGTTCTGGAGGCCAGGGACTGACGGGACGTGCGCTGCTGGTGCACCATGCAGGACTATGACGAAACTGTTTGTTCAGACAATCCAGGCACTATTTGGCTCTTTTTCTTTGTCTTTGTCCCTCTCAGCAAGAGAGAAACACATAAACATACTTCAGCTGCAAAGTTTGGCAGCTTTTGTTTATGTTAGAAAGCAAATTTGAAAGAGAGAATAGAGCTCTTCATGATCTCACTCACACACACACACACACACACACAACACTTTGATAATTGAATGAAAGAGGTAAAATATACCCTGTAAGAATGCTGTTACAATGGTAAAATGATGGTACTACCATTGTACTTTAAAATATATACAATCCCCCACAGCAGTATTATGAATAGATGACACTTCGATGTATACCATGGTACTGAAATTCATGTATCATGGTATTTACTGCAAGAATACCATGGTAGTATGTCCATGGTGCATTTCTGTAAGTGAAAGTACTTTTTATGAGTGGGCGATATACCGGTAGACACGTTTACCTGCTGGAGATTTTCAACTATCGTCTCTATCACGATTAAGTTCATGTGACGTTGGCGTGATGTGGCATCACAAAAGCTTATCATTTGAATGCGTTTTTAAGCCTTGCAGTTTAAAAACAAACCGTTAAAAC
Source organism: Ctenopharyngodon idella (assembly GCF_019924925.1). NCBI lineage: Eukaryota > Metazoa > Chordata > Actinopteri > Cypriniformes > Xenocyprididae > Ctenopharyngodon > Ctenopharyngodon idella. The sequence goes on along the minus strand of NC_067237.1, from coordinate 16,680,915 downwards.
GTTCAAGTGCAATCAGCAGCGAAAGAGGATTCATTTCGGTTTCTGAGCGCGCACACCTGAAAAACGCACATATAAAGCTGCTGCTCATACAGCGTGCGAGTACTGAACTGATTTCTTTTTGCCGCCTTATTGGGCTTGAACAGTCAAATACACACGCTTATGTGTCAAAGTGGCCATCTTTGCAAGTATCCTTGTAAACACAGTTGTTTATGTCGTAAGTGAACATAAACAGTTGAGAGAGTAAGCACATGTGTATCAGTATATTAGATCAGTGAATTCGGTCTTAAAGTGACAGCAGCCTAATATATCTGCTGCCGTCTGTGCTATTAATGTTAATCAAACTATCTCATTGCTCTTGACTGAACCACTTTTGTAACTTTAATTAGAATAAATGTATATTTAATTTACATAGTGAAGGCTATGCAGTGTTTTCGTACATTTGATTACTTTATACAGTTTATAGTAGCCTATTTCTATGCCTATCTAGCGCTTGAAGTTTTTCAGGTAGGTCTGTTTCATTTGTGTCTTTGTTCTGTTGTAATTAGTTTCTTTGTTCCTGTTTTATCACTGACTGTTTACTTGTCTTCAGTGAGCGTGAGAGGGTTTTTTTTTCTTATGTTAGTTAGGCTAGTATTCATTTTTTGTGATACTGAAATTGATATCATAATAAATTTATTTAAAGCAAAAATAACTATATTGTTATTGTGAAATAGAATTAATCATATCGTGATATAAGATTTTGGTCAAATCACCCACCCCAATGACGTTCATTAACATGCTTCATTACCACAGCACATTCTTAAAAGTGCAAGAGAGGAAGAATCCAGGAAGAACAAATTTTATGAGTCAAAGTGACGTTGAAGAGTAAAAAGTCAAGAGGCCTCACCCATGTGAATAATTTCATGGCCCGTCTAAGGCGTTATCTCCTTTCTCACACACGCAAACACACATGCAAACACCTTGGTTTCAGGTCACCATACCCTTGGTGCACACTGAGATTGTGTGACAAACACACTCATCTCACCCTCAGCTGCTCCCATGGAGACCAAACCGTCAGGTCAAGGGTCACAGCTCTCACACATTGCAGCACAATGACACAAAAATGAAAAACTTTTCATCAGGCATCGGGCTCATCTGTTTGTTAGGATATATACAATAGAGAAGAAAGCCCTTACTGAGAGCCAATGTAAACAGTAACAGCCTGACAAGTGATCTTTTAAAAACAAACCCAAAGTATTTGGACACTTTGGTCACATAACAAAATAGTTAGCATTGCATTTAAAACAAAATGTCAAATCAAGATCTAAGAAGCGATTTCTGTACCTGTTTGTCTTTTGTTTGGTAACCAGAAAGTGTCCAAATACTGTATCATAATTCAAACTGTATATCAAATGATTTTTCTTAAATGTTTTACTTGAAAATTCCTCACCTGCTATTTTTCTTTCAAATAAATGCCAGTATGTTTTATACTGTGTCTTGGCATTCAAAAATACAGTCGCCCCAAAGCATTTAGACACTCAGTCAACAAGCACAATGTCAAACCAAGATATAAGAAGCAATTTTTGTACCCGTTTGCCTTTTGTTTGACAACCAGAAAGTGTCCAAATAGTGTATCCTAATTCTAAACTGATTTTTCATTTAAAACCCTTGCCTTTTTCTAACATATTTCACTTGAAAAGTCCTTGTCTGCTATTTTACTTTCAAATAAATGCCATTAAGTTTAACATTGTGTCTTTGCATTCAAAAATAAAGTAGTATTTGAAGATTTAGGAAGCCATTTTGGACATCTTTGTCTTTGTTCGACCTTAATTCTAAACTGTTGGTGTGTATATGTGTTAATAACCCTTTCACGTGAAAAGTCCTTGCAATTTTTCTTTCAAATAAATGCCACTTAGTTTGATATATTTTAATCTAAAGCAATTACATTCAGTGCCCAATGGCGTCTGTCACATAAACCCTCTCATTTCTGCTCTGTAACATTACACAATGCCTTCTTCTAGAGAGAAAAAAAATCCCCCACACAAACAAAAAAGATGGGGGTCAGCAGAAAAGGGTGTGGTTTACAGGCTCTGTGGGTCTCACTTTACCCCTAAACCACCAAAGTCAGCAGGAGGTTAATGGTCGGCTTTAGCTATTAACATGAAAGAGGTCACCGGGAGCCACAGTTCTGAAAGCACATGGGCTAATCGAGCCAACAGAGACAGATACAGTTAAACTCTGTAGACAAAGACACCCTAAATAGTCAGCTGTCCCACAGGAGAATTTCCATGACAAACCGACAATGCTATCTTCTAGAAGGAAGCAGCCAGGAGCTGCGTCACGGTGAGCATTAAAATCACTGTCTCTTTTGCTTTGTCATGACCAAGTGCACTTCCTTTCGCGAACAGCTTTTGCATACAGATCAGGCTTGGGACCTAAACAAGACTCGTGCAAACAAAAGGGCCCTTTTGTTTAGGGAGAATAAAAAATCTTGCTGGGTCGAAGCCACTATGATTTCAGCTCAGAGGCAAAAATTGTGCCAACGATATCGGGAAGTCTAAGGCTGTTTGTGTGCATGTGTGAGTAAATGATCAATAAAATAAAACAAAGGCATTTACTGAGACAAAATGTGTGTGTGCATAAAAAAAGGCAAATGTGGGTGGGTGAGCGTGTGCATAATTGCACGTGTCTCAAAAGCTCGTTTATTTGCGTGTTTGAGAATCAAGTCTGCGTGTGAGCCCTTCTCTGTCTGAGCGACGAGTGCGTGTGACCGCCCGAGCGCAAGCCGCAGCGAGTGGGAGCGTGCGCGTATATGTGTGTGCGAACTAAGCAGAGGCGGGTCGTGCAAGTTCACGGCTTACAGCTGTCAGTACGCTTCCACATGACAGGCAAGCCAACGGAAGGCTTATAGGAAAGATGCAATCTCTTAGTCACATATACCTCATCCACAACACACAAGGCGACTTCCTGTCACGCACTGCACTCTTTCACTCTCCTTAAATACACATCACTGAAAAACAACAGCCTCAGCTGATTTGCTGGCCTCTCTGGTTGGTTTCAGAATGGTTTTGGCCAGATAAGACCAATCAACCAGACTGGTTTAGGTGGGTTTTTCCAGCAGGGACTCATACCAGTGCACCAATTTAGTCTGCTTTCTCACTGAACTACATGCTTAGCTTTGCTCTACTTACTTGTCTTTATCGGATAAAGCATAAATGATTGAAGTTGCTCAAGAGCTTTCAATGAAAAGCGGCCGAAACCACAAGCACTTACAGAAACTTAAGTCTGACATGTTCGTTGTCAGGGTTGCAATAAAGCCTCTCCAGTTGTTCTTGAGAGTCGTCTGCTATGCTCTGCCAGATCTGCGTATCTGCTCTGCGGATTTGCCAGTGGTAAGGTAAAACAGTGTGATGATGGGCACAGTCACTGCCATAGATGCAAACGCCCTGGAGGAAATCCACACAGATCGATACAGCATCCCCTTGATGCGTGTGATACTGGAGCTGGGTCAGGAGTTCAAACACTAGATCCAAAGAGGCCTCCTCGCTTTTATCCTGAAAGATCTCGCCCTCTTTGATGGCGAGGCAATTTGCACCCTGCAAAGTCTCAGCGGTGTAGATGTCATTTAACTTCGACCCTGAAGCGTCTGAGGAGGGCACCTGCCTCGACGCGCTCCTGGGGTGGGAAGCGACGCTCATTAGCGTCTACTGACACCCTCTGAATATCCGTCACCTTCTGTTCCACCACGAGCTCGCTCGCGGCCACGACGGCGTCCACGCTTTCCTCCTCCTCCTCATCCTCCTCCTTCAGGCACACCTGACTAATCCTCGACTGCTTCTCCACGGCAGCGGTGCATATATTCCGCTGAGGCCGAGGCGGGTTACGTGGAACAAACACTCCGTCCCCTGACACCAGAGCATCTGAGTTTAATAACGTGCTCAAAATAGGGTCCTCTAAAGCGCGTAAGCATTTTGCGTCCAGTTTTCTCTGTGCGTGTTTCTTTTTGAAGTAGGGCTTCACTAACGGGATCTTGTCAGGGAGTCCCATCTGCTGCTCAGCGAACTCTCCAGTTTCCATGGGGAGAGCTAAAGCGGGCTCGGCGGTGTCGACTGCCTCCTGCATGGTGCAAAAAAGTCTCCACGACACCTATACAAAAAACAGAGCAACAAGAGTAAATTGTCTGTAAGCAGGGTGTGAAAACAAAATGGATGGGGGTTCTCAAATATGCATCGTTTTAAGAAATGATTGAGCAACCACTACAGTACTATTAAACTTGTCTTTTAGTGCAGCTAAACAGATACTATATAGCGAAGAAAAGTGGCGTTCAGCAACTGTATTCTGCTGCACTTCCCATTCAGATAAGTATCTGACATCATGTTATCAAAACATTAGCATTAGCCATCATTTAGGCAATCACTTCTATAGATTTAAAGGCACACTATGTAGATTTTCGCCACTAGAGGTCGCCTATTCGAAACAAAGTCATAGCTTGATGACACCGAGATTGAGCGCGGATTCTTGGGAGATGGCGTCTTTACCTCACAGCTGGTGGAACAGAATCGGGACGGGAGATTATTAATGTTACAGCGCTCTTTGTCATATTAGATACATTTGAGTGTGTTGAAAATGATGTTAGTTACTCTGCGTTCACTCGGCGAATCTGCAGTATGCTAGATCGATATTAGTCGCAGTAAATCAAGAAAACGAGATCCAAACAATAAAAACGACTGATAACAATGATTAGTTTTCTGTCTATAAATGTATCCGAACAGTTGTTCCCTTGTCTAATAAAACATAATATATTAAAGCTTCATTGGTGTTTCCATGGTTTCTACAAAATAAAACTGAGGGTAACGTGGGTATGATGTCAGTGATAGGCGACACACGGACACGACCCGTGTCCTATGTAAAAATGACATTTCTCTGGATTCTTGGAAACATCTGGGATAATGTAAGTAGCCTACACACGTCAACAAAATATATAACCATATGTAATGTAAAATATATAACCAATATTTAACCATTGTTAAAGCTTCATTGGATATTTTAATCTAAAAATCGTACATATTGTGCCTTTACGCGTTTTGTTTAACGTGTCTTTATTCTACTTAACTAACTAGAGATGTCAAAAGACACTTTTGGATTGCACGAGATTAAAATGACTAACTGTTTATTTTAAAACCCGACTCCTCAGAAAGTCATTGAATAATTCACACACTGTCTAATTGTATCCAATTGTTGTAATGCATACTATGTATGTGGCGTGACTTGTTTGCGAGTCATGCGCGAGTGTTAAAAATGACACATTAAAACCACCATTACATCGCATTAGTCATTTCTTTATTAGGCGTGATGGCTTGCGCTATCAGCTCATTTCGTGACGGGCATTAACTGATAAATACTCTTTATTGGGCGTAAGCTGAAACCTTTCCTTTCTCGAGAAGAGAGGAGGTGGCATTAGAGAACAGAAAGTTTCTTTCACGACCCCCCTTCCCCCATTACACTGTAAAACAATGTTTATTATTATGATAACAACGTTGTTTCCATCCATTTACCCTGTAACAACCGGTCATTTTGCTCGCTTTAACGCGTTTTAGTCGCTTCAACAAAAGGCTACTTTCTTTCACCATAATTAAATTCAAAGTGAACGAAAAGATGTATCTTACCAATGCAGCTTATATCTTTAAGTTTAATTATACATTTAAAGCAGCAATCAAATTTAAGCTTTCATGTTTCTTTTACAGTGCATCAACACCAACCAAAAGCAGCGCAATTGTGATTTAATGCATCCAAGGTTATAAACAAATAGCATAAATAGCAATATTCGACTTGTTTTATCCTTTGCGAGCGTTTAATTACGCTTCTCCTTGCGATAAAAATCAGTCAAACGCAAGCCAAACGATCTCTCGGGAGTATTTTGATGGCTTGATCTAGATATATGGAGTTGGGAGCGTACGTGCCAGTTGCCAATAGCTGCTCGTTCGAGTTCGCACGTACTGCCTGTGTTAAAGCGATCACTGCCCACTGCGGCGCCTGGCCCCCATTCTTCCACAAACACACGAGTGCGCTACATTACGACCAGATCTACCACTACACAACGATCGGATTGAATTCAACGATTTATTGGGAGCCTTTTACCCGTGCGCAATGCAGAAGCAGCGCTCCGTTTCCACCCAGTGGACTAGACTCGGTTAAACGCTGTATATATTCCAGATCCTTTCCAAATGTACCTGTAAAACTTCCCGACTCCTTTGATGCTACTGTCGAAGCCAGTAGCCCGTCCCGGTGAATGCGCAGTCCTCTCTCATATAGGACAGACAAAGCGCTAATCCACAGAGCGAAGCGTCTACGTCCGTCTCCAGTAGCGTCTGAGCGGCTCGCAGCTGTTGCAGAACACAAGCGCGATAAGACTCGCGCATCCAATCACAGTGCGAAGGGGCGGAGCTTTGGCTTGCTGGAACGGAGGAAAAAAATCAGGAAGTTGTCCGATGCGTGCATGTGTTTTGACTCACCCCACTAGTTTGCTTATGCCAGAATTCGTCAGGTGTTGTGATTATATATGGCTTAAGCTAGTTCGTGTTTTTTCACATACTTTTAATAGAGAAGTGTGAACAATCAAATAGGATCAACCAAACCCTAACCCTACATGCTGCTAATTAATATTACTGAATACTTATTTGCGTAATTACACTGTAACAAGGAAACCATAAATGAATGTAGCCAAATATTGTCCTGGGACATTTGGAAACTCCTGCCACAGATCATGATGTGTCACTGTAATCAGGTGAAAGGTTACTCACTGCATTATGACACAACCTGTTTTCAGAGCAAATGACATGCTACTTTACACCCTCCCTCAAACAAACTGCAAATGAGTTTTGAAACAAGCACCCCTGCACACAATTTAGGACAGTAAGTAGATACACTCTTGACCACAGTACAGAGGGTGTCGTCATTCCCTAAAATTTTCAAAATTATATATGCCTTTAAAAGGAGTAAAAAGACACAATTGCATGGCTACGCCTCTGTGACCAAGTTCACATTGTACCTCGCCCAAAACACGTTCTGTATCTTGTGTATAGACATGTCGGTACGAGCCCTCCCTCACAGCGGAATCCACAGTGAAATGGAGTGACGTCTGTGTGTTCCCATGGCTCTGCCCCTGAGAGCAGCTCTGTTCTTTACACTCTTAATAATCACCATTTGCCCTCTTGGGTTATAAAATCTGCTAACCTGGCATAAAAAAACCAACAACTCCAAAACTAGTACAGATGATGAGAACAATACATATTAATAGCTTCATAATAACACCACATACAATGGAACGTCTTCCATCACAGTGTGTTCCATTACGGAATGGTCGACTTAGCTAATGATACATAATTACCACACATTATAAAGGAACTGGTGCTTATTAATTTGGAACTAAAATCTACTTTATGTGCCACTGAACTTCATAAGTAGGTCATCTTTGACACTGTAATCGCTAATAATAAAGGCATAATAATTGCAATAACGAACTACTGTTGTAACAAACCATTCACATAGAATGCGGTTTTGCCTTCCACTGCACTGCATTTCAGTGTGAACGTGAACATTTTTAAATGCAAAACACATTCTATGTGAACAGCCCCAGGGGATCATGCTAACCATCTGCATTTTTTGAAATGTGCTGTGTCACGTACGAAGACACGAGGGTTACCCTTGATTTTAAGCTGACGTTTGTAATAACTACTAATTAATAACCACATGTTCTTACTTTAGGGTTAAGGTTAGAGTTTGGTTTAGGGTTAGGGTTAGTTACTTGTAATTATGCATAAGTTACGGTTATTACTATAGTAAGTGCATGTATCGTGTAACTATAAACCGACACGGGTCGCAAAAGTCAAATACATCCATCTAGTGTATGTTTACACATAAAAATAATGGAAAAGCAGCACAGTGGAATGCAAAAATGCGTACAGCCGCTACACTCTAAAAAGTGGGGGGTTAAAAATAACCCAACTTGGGTTAAATATGGACAGTGATTGGGTTTAATATTTGTTATTATTTTAACTCAACTATTGTTTAAAAATGACTATATTGCTCCCTTAAAATGAAGCCAAAATAAGTTGGGAATTAACATTTATTAATATGTTTAATAAATCAACATTTATTAATAAGTTTAACAAATAATAAACTAATAAACATTTATTAAATTGCTTATTAATAAATGTTCACCTTTTGATTATTATTGTTGCCTCTAGTAATTATGTGGGTTCATTTTAATCCAGCCATATTGTAATTTTTAATCAATAGTTGAGTTAAATGAAACTACCCAGCAGGTTGGGCAAACATTTTGACCCAACCGGTGGGTCAAAACAACCTAATCGCTGGGTTTGTCCATTTTCAACCCAACTTGGGTTGTTTTTAACCCAGCATTTTTTATAGTGTATTACATTAAAAAATAAATATTGGGAGAAATCAACTTATTTGTAAGCACTTTTTTTTTTCTTTTTTTTTTTGGAATTGAATTAAATAAGTTAAGTAAAATGAACATTATTCTTGCCTTCTCCACCATCTTGAATATTCAATTCTGGGTTAAAAACAACCCAAGTTGGGTTGAAAATGGACAAACCCAGTGATTGGGTTGTTTTAACCCAGTGGTTGGGTTAAATGTTTGCCCAGCGTGCTGGGTAGTTTTATTTATTCAATTATTGTTTAAAAATTACTATGACTGGCTTAAAATAAACCCAAAATAGTTTGGAAATTAAAAATCAGACACATAATTACTAGAGGCAACAATAATAATCAAAAGGTGAACATTTATTAATAAGCAATTTAAAAAATGTTTATTTAATTATTATTCATTAAACTTATTGATAATTGTTCATTCATTAAACATATTAATAAATGTTAATTTCCAACATATTTTGGGTTCATTTTAAGCAAGCAATACAGTCATTTTTAAACAATAGTTCAGTTAATAAAACTACCCAGCAGGTCAGGGTCAAACATTTAACCCAACCACTGGGTTAAAACAACCCTAGTCGCTAGGTTTGTCCATTTTCAACCCAACTTGGGTTGTTTTTAACCCAGCATTTTTTAGAGTGCTGCATCTTTTACTGAACTTGTCGCAAAGCATTCTACACTGTTTCCCTAAAATCTCTTCTTAAACTTCATAAACAACCTACCCATGTCTGCATGAAGGATGTCTGAGATTTTGACCTCGTGACCTTGTCCTTGTTGAAGGCATGTGTGTGAATGACTGCTTGAGGTTTCTCTACAGAGAGATTTTCTTCAGGCCTGTGAGCTCCTGGGATTTCAGTGGGGGGTTTATGAAAAGAGGTGGAGATTGAGAGGCAGGTGGCGGTGGCAGAGCTGACCAAAACAAAAAAAGCTTCCGTAGTGATTTAGCCCGAAGAGGACAGGAAGGAGGGAACAATACCCTGTTCTTGAGTTGCAGCTCTACCTCCCTCCCTTTCTCTGCCCTCTTCTCTCATCTGCACATGACCAGGTCACCCAGTGTGCACTCACAATGTGCTGATCAAAGCCCTGGGTTTGATCTGGCAGGCTCTTGTTGGGGCCACCAGGGATGCAGGAAAATTGAGGCTAAAGGTCGCCTGAAACATCTTCAGAGCCAAAGTCATGTATCTGTTTCTCCCTTGAATGAGGTTCACCTCCCTTCAGGGCTTTTACCTCTGAGGGTTTCTGTTACGCCCTGATCTAAGAACGGTTTCTGCCACTAACGTTCTTATCTATATTTTAGCAAGTGAAAGAGCAAAAGTCTCAGATCAGTGCAAAAGGGCACATTTTTCCAGCACCAATGAAGGGAGATGGACATGAGCCAACATGTAGCTTTAAGTAGCAGAGGAAAGAACAGGAATTTTAATGACCCTACAAAAACCCGCCCAGCAGGTTGTCATCTCACAAATGCCACAGATGTCTCTAAAGAGACAGCAGAGAGAAGTGTAAAAGAAGCTGAAAACTAGCTCTGGGTGGTTTTAAATCAATTAGGAATATGAAACCGAACTGCACATTCTCTTAATACTTCTTCTAATTCTTCAAATAACCATAGCTTTTATATGTTTTAATATCAGGAACTCTGTTTTGTAACAGTTGACATTGACGCCACTGGAACGAACCATAAAGAAACAAGCATGGAAAAAAAGAATGCTAAAAGGGTATTTTCTTGACACGTGATCTGAACTAACGACTCATAACACATTAACCCATGCAATTGATGACAAACCTTCTGTTATCTCAAAATATTTACACCTGAGGTGTTACAAAAGTTCCATAGAAACCTACACTCTAAAAATGCTGAGTTAAAAACAACCCAAGTTGGGTTGAAAATGGACAAACCCAGTGGTTAGGTTAAATGTTTTCCCAAAGTGCTGGGCAGTTTTATTTAACCCAACTATTATTTAAAAATTACTATATGTCTGGCTTAAAATGAACCCCAAATAGTTTGGAAATTAAAAATCAGACACATTATTACTAGAGGCAACAATAATAATCAAAAGGTGAACATTTATTAATAAGCAGTTTAATAAATGTTTATTGTTTAATTATCATTCATTAAGGCCCGTTCACACCAAGAACCATAACTAAAGATAACTATAACGATAACTATATTTGCATCCACACGCTGCGGTTTCAAAGTGTGTACAACATGTTTTTGCTGCATTTACAAAGCTTTAACCATCATGCTATGTTTCGAGTGAATAGCTAGTGTGATCGATTTAATCTAACAGTGAATTTAGCTTACCAAGTCAATATAGTGGAATAAAAACAACGTCTTTTTCACTGCAACGTCAAAGGAAGCTAGACAATGTTGTCGAAACTAGCGCTGGATATCTGAGGTAATACTTCTCACCATTTATTCCGACAGTATGACCGATTGTTTTCAATATATCCATTTTCTTTAAAGTATCCTTGAAAAGGGGGGTTGACTTGTCAAACAGTGGTGGCTTTTTCTAGACCTTGGTGATTACCTTCTCCGATGTCATCTAGCATTTTAAATGAATTGAATTCAAATGGATTCTGATTGGCTGTCAGTGTTTTATCGTTCAAAAACTGGAAAAAATCATTCTGAAAGTGATCCCAACGATATCGTTTCTCTATATCGTTATCGTTATAGCTGTGGTGTGGACAGTGCTATTCTTTTATATTTAGAAAGATTTTTAGAACTATATCTTTATTGTTATCTTTATAGTTATCATTCTTGGTGTGAACGGGCCTTTAAACTTATTAATAAATGTTCATTTATTAAACATATTAATAAATGTTAATTCTCAACATAATTTGGGTTCATTTTAAGCAAGCAATACAGTAATCGTTAAACAATAGTTGAGTTAAATAAAACTACCCAGCGGTTGGGCAAACATTTAACCCAACCGCTGGGTTAAAACAACTCATTTACTGGGTTAAAACAACCCAATCGCTGGGTTTGTCCATTTTCAACTCAACTTGGGTTCTTTTTAACCCTACATTTTTTAGAGTGTATAGAGATGGAAAAATATATACATTTATATATCTAGACGTATGACGTATCAGATGAGTCACCATCTAGGTGGCATTAGTGTTTATTTAGGGAAATGCCACAACACCTTGACTTTCATTTCTCCATATGTACCTTCATAAACTGTTCATAGGAAAGTTTACCAGACACTCTATGACTACAAGCATTGATATGAACATGAGTCTGCTATTTTCCTTTCTCTGTAATGCAGTGAGGCTGTAGGGGTCTTAAGTTTCCTTTCTGTCCCCCCGGTGAATAAGTATGCCCTATGTTCTACTTTCCGTTCATGACTAGTCCTCCTGTGACAGGGGTTGAAGTACGTGGATCGCTTTTCCCGTCATCTACAAGGAATGTTTCTCTTACACCACTCGGAGCTCAACTGATTGTGAAGTGTACACAAACTATGAGTAACTCAGTCAACAAACACATATACAGGGTTTGCTTGTCAGCCTGATGGTGTGGTTTGAGGGCACCTCCAAGGTCAACTTCATATTAAGAAAATCACTGAAATAATCTTCTCGTCCAGACAATGTCCTGTCGTCCCTGGAGATAAGGTTGCATTTACCTGTCTGGGCTTCCCTGAAATGGAATTGACAGATCCAGTGCTATTCAGGGACTAAAATGTCTCCTGTTTTACATATCTGAGGCATCTCTGTCTGACTCTGAATATCCCCCTGGACCCCTGCGGGACGCTTCAAGACGCTGAGCTCTTCAGATCCGCAACAAGCTCTTTCTGACAGAAGCATTGAAATGGGATAGGAAGACAAACCTGAAAGAAAGTATATTCCTGTATTTCCTGGAAAGGAAACCGATTCATGAAATGCAGGAAAATGAAATTAAAAATCACATAATTACTAGAGGCAACAGTAATAATCAAAAGGTGAATATTTATTACACTATAAAAAGTGCTGGGTACTGTATTGCTTGCTTAAAATGAACCCAAAATATGTTGGAAATTAACATGTTTTAATATGTTTAATAAATGAACATTTATTAATAAGTTTAATGAATAAGAATTAAACAATAAACATTTATTAAATTGATTATTAATAAATGTTTTGATTATTGTTGCCTCTACACTGTAAAAATATATATATATATTTGCATAATTTGTCATCATAACATTTTATCTTTTGTCAAATCAACTTTATGTAATTTATGTAGTTCAGAAAACATAATATTTTGAGTTTCTGTTGATTAAACAAATCGCCTTCATTGTATTAACTCAAATTTTTAATTTAAATGAAATAACTTACTTTTTTAAGTTAAACCAACAATTCTTTTTTACAGTGTTGTAATTATGTGTCTGATTTTTTAATTTCCAACCTATTTTTGGTTAATTTTAAGCCAGCCATATAATAATTTTTAATAATAGTTGGGTTAAATAAAACTGCCCAGCACGTTGGGCAAACATTTAACCCAACCGCTGGGTTAAAACAACCCAATCACCAGGTTTGTCCATTTTTTAACCCAACTCGGGTTATTTTTAATCCAGCATTTTTTAGAGTGAACAAATAAATAACGGACACAGAAGACAAAGAGGTACCCAAAGATGATAGAAGGATGACTTAGGTTGATAAAAAAATTTTTGGACAAAACAAAGAAACTATATTCCTGTATTTCCTGGAAAGGAAACGGATTCATGAAATGCAGGGTATAAAGGAAACTGAATGAACCCCAGATGGACAACATGCTTGTGATTTGAGCAAAAATGGGCTGTTGCCATAGCAAAGTTTTCTGGTTGCTTCCTCTTCATTATGGTGCACACTGACCGCAAGTTTCATTTGATTCAGGAAAATGTTGTGTCCCCCCAACCCCTTAAGGACTGGGAATATTCTGACCTGTTTTCAAAGGGCTGACACACTTTGAGCCATGTTATGATTTAACAGGATAAATGTAATGATCACAGGATGAGACCAACATAATCAGTGCCTGATGCATCCTGTGACCTCTTATGAAACACTTTGCCTCCATCACATGGCTTTATATACAGAACTAATTAGCAAACCGTCAGGTCAGGAGAGGAGTAATTTAATAACACAGGACATCTGACAACATACACCTCTTGCGTCCTGAAGGATTACATCACACAAAGCATGATCAAGATTTGCAAGTGAGATCAACATGTTCCAGGAAACCAGATGGAGAAAACAATCCTGCCATCTATTGGTGACTTGAGGTCATGTAAGAGGGGGAGAAAACGATCAATATAATGTGAGCTTTTTAAATGTTTCATATCTTTTCTAACCCATCTAACCACAACCAGAAAACATGTATTAGCTGGTTATAAATCGTTACGTAGTTATAAAAAGACAATTTTGGTTGGATTCAGCAATGCATTGCTTACTGCACAGTATTTCATGACTCTTGAGCAACCTATATTAACGTACAGGAAACCTGTTGGTGGATAAAAGGGAATGTAAGAGCGTAATTCCAAGAAAGCGTTAACACGATAAAGATGCTCCAGCTACTGGCACGTAAAGAAAGTGTACGACATGCAGCTGCTTATGGCTCGCCTAACAGACACTGAGCCATCTGGCGTGCAGATGTAAGCCTGGGCGTGTCAATTCGCCTCTTCTTGCTCAAAAGATTCTCAGAGGTGCTAGAGCCAAATTCAAGAAAAAACATTTTTAATAATAATAAAAAAGCTTGTTTTTGGAACATCATTCCGCCAAGTTGTCTTATGAACGATCGATTCTCAAATTAAAAATTTGTTCATAAAAGATCAATCAACCTAATCATTTTTAGCCAAGTAAAAGGTCAGCCATCATACTGCTCCGGCTAATGTGCACTGTGAAGAGTTGATGTGCAAATAACCACGTCCCTTTTGCATTTAACATGGGATATTTGGGATATTTTATGTGGAACGGGTTCCCCAAGTAGTACTTCACCCCCCTCTTTCCACATCCCACGTTATCTGGCTCCCAGGTTTCCTCTCTGCCATACATGCATACATGGAAACACACCCACACATGCACTGCTCACTTCCTATTCACTAATCTCACTTACACGCAACCAGCACTGAATTAGAACAACAAATGGAAACTGCTGCCCAACTCAAAACTGTCCCATAATTCCATTTTAAACCTGTTTCCATAATTAGATAATCTTATAATAACTAATAATAAGATCTCTTTATATGACATATTATTATAAGAGCCCTGTGTGATCTGACTCAGCATAACACCGCCATAGATGAAACAAAAGAGGCCATTAGTGACCCATTTCAAATATGTGAGATTCTGAGGTCAGATGGGACCTAGACAAACTATAAAATATGTATTGTGATAGTAGCCACATTAAAATTTAAATTCCCCCCGTAGTCAATAATTTTATCCCTTAAAACTCATCTTTGATCACCAAAATGACACATTTAAACATTTTTCCTGTGAAAACAAATTCTTCATGCCTTAAAATAGCTAGAATGTAACTTAATTTATCCATGAATATGCAAATTAACCCCGCCTCCACTCACTCACACCAGCTCAGAGACCCACTCGGTCAACTTTTATTCAAGTTACTGTAGTAAACGCCGCACAGAGGTATCGCTATTTATACAAAACGGTAATTAATATGATTAGCCTTTTGCTTGACTACGTTATCAAACAGCTAATAATGTGTTAATGTTACACAAACCATGATCCCGTTCTCCATCTCAGTCTGCCTTCCAAAAATCAGTATCCTTATAAATGCTTTGAACAACTTAGAAAGTCAGTGGAGAAAGGCATTTAGTTCATCATAACATTATAATATAGCTTACATCATATACATAATTCACCTGCTATACTGCTAAAAGTACCCGATTTTTCATATCAACAGAAAAATATACCGGGATAACCTTCTCTTTGAAACTCCTCGACTCCCCTGCTTCAGAGCATAGTTAATGATATGCTAAAGCCCTGCCCGCACTTTGAAGTGATTGGATAACAAGGTAGTTTTTGATGTAAAAACACCATCTGAGACTGTCTTTGCTTCACTGCAGTTTTAAGGAGAAAATACTCAGCAATGGTGTTGACATATGAATTTGTTTGAAAGCTTATTAAAAACATTATATAGACATAATTCACCACAGGGGGTCTTTAACATTGCCTGTGTAATGTAGAGATAATAGTCTAAAATGATCTATTTTGACCCACATTTATGTAAGTGTATTACTGCAGTCCATTATAGAAATGAATTTTAAAAATGGTTAACTAAATATGAAAACAATTCGTCCACATGATTCATGGATTCACGGAATGGCAGATGAAAATTCCACTTACACACCAAATAATGACATCCACATACATTTTAGGATTAAAAAAGTAGGACTGTGTATACTGTATGAAAACCTTGTTTTGAATTTCTTTTTAAATAGCTTTTATACGCAAGCTTGTTTCCACTACTAAATAAAAAATAAAAAGGTAATTGTGACTTTTTATCTCACTTTTTTTCTCGCAATTGAGTTTTACATCTCACAATTCTAACTTTTTTTCTCAGAATTACAAGATATAAACTCACAATTGCGAGAAATAAAGTCAGAATTGCGAATTATAAACACAATTCAGACTTTTTTCTTGTAATTGCGAGTTATAATGTCAGAATTGTGAGTTATAAACCCACAGTTGTGAGATACAATCTCACAATTGTGAGAAATAAAGTCAGAATAGCAAGTTATAAACTCACAATTCTGACTTTTTTCTCATAATTCTGACTTTTTTTCTCGCGATTCTGACACTATAACTGACTTTATACCGCAATTACCAAAAATGTTCAGAATTGTGAGATATAAACTCGCAATTGCGAATTATAAAGTCCAATTCTGAGGAAAAAAGACAGACTTTTTTTCTCAGAATTGGGAGTTTATATCTCACATTTCTGACTTTAACTCACTATTCTGACTTTATAACACGCAATTGCGACATTATATCATGCAATTCTGACTTAATAACTTGCAATTGTGAGTTTATATCTCGCAGTTGTGTTTATATCTCGCAATTGTGAGTTTACATCTCGCCATTTTGACTTTTTTCTCAGAATTGCATCATATAAACTTGCAATTGCGTTACAAAGTCAGAACTGCGACTTTATATCATGCAATTCTGACTTTATAACTCACAATTGCGACTTTATATCACACAATTCTGAGAAAAAAGTCAGAATGGCAAGATGTAAACACGCATTTGCGAGAAAAAAGTAAGAATTGTGAGATAAAATGTCACAATTACCTTTTTTATTTTTTATTCAGTGGCGGAAACAAGCTTCCATACTTTTAAATAAAATATCTTATTGTAGTAATTCATTATTACTGCATAATACAAATATTAGAGAGCAAAATCTGTAGTTGCTAATTAGACCTATTTATGATTCTGAGATCCTATACACACATTTCTCTCTTAACTGGTCAGATTTAATTGTGTAATCACAGGGTGTTTCCAAGCTCATTTCAAATAAAGTAAATAGACATCTACCACTCCAGAGTTCAGAAGGAGGGGGAGGATCTGTGAGTGCAAGTTCATAATGAAGTTTGGGAGGAGAACCTTGAGAGCATGTGCAAGGTCAATACATGTATGACACACATTGATACAGTTCAAAGCACATCAAATACATCTCTCCAACAGAAGGTCTTTCCTTCAGTGCAGCAGATAATGAACAGAACTCTCATTCATCTCATTCATTGTGCACATGCCAAGCTGCATTCATGTAGTGTACTTAACAGTCTACAGCAATCGAGAGGGAGTGGTGCTTCATTACAATCCTTGGTGTTGATTCACTGGGAGCAAATGTGACATGCAAGCTCTATCACCGTTGGCATGGTCACACCAGTAAAGCAAATCTTTCAAATGTGGAATGGGGATTTTCCTACCTTTGAATGCTGAGCAAGTACAGTTGTAAATACACCACATCTGGACATACAAAGGTTTTCTATGCAATGACAAAATTATAATTTAAAGGGGTGGTTGATTGTTATTTAACTTTTTCAACTTTAGTTAGTGTGTAATGTTGCTGTTTGAGCATCTGCAAAGTTTCACCCTCAAAATATCAAAGGAAGATATTTTCTTTTAAAGAATTCACTGTTTAAGGACTACAACAAATGGCTGGTAGGGACTACAACAAGCTTCTTCCCGGGTTGGTGACATCACTAACCCTAAAATTTACATAAACCCCGCCCCCGAGAACACACAACAAAGGGGGTGAGGCCATGTTGGACTGCTTTAGAGAAGAGGAAGAGTTGTTGTAGTAGAGTGTTGTTATCATGCCGTCATTTTACACCGGACTGCTTCACAAACGAGGGTCAATTCAACACTGGATTTGCAGAAAAGATTAACATGACGGCACTTGCTAGTCAATGAGTTGAATCAACTCCACAGCAACTACATAAATCTATCCACTAACCATTCAGAAACGTCCAGTTTCATTCTAAAAGTTGTAACTTCTTCCTGAGTCTCTTCATCAGTGTCGACTCCGGTTTGAACAATGTAAGGCTGAACACCGTTACTGACAATCCTCATTTTGGCTGTGTGAGATTCTCCAGATTTGTTGTTGTTGAGCAACGGAAGCGCAAGCTGTTAAAGCGCCGCCCTCTTCTGGAAAGGGGGCTGGGAGCAGCAGCTCATTTGCATTTAAAGGGACACACACAAAAATGCCGTGTTCTTACACCCAAATAGGGGCAAATTTGACAAGCTATAATAAATGATCTGTGGGGTATTTTGAGCTGAAACTTCACAGACACATTCTGGGGACACCAGAGACTTATATTACATCTTGTGAAAGGGGCATTACAGGTCCCCTTTATACATAGGAGTAGACAAAATGGGAAGATTATTGACTGCTCTACTGGCATCATTTACACAATGTAGCAAGATGTAGAATATGATTCGCATCCTTATTGATCCTGGAACAACATTCCTGTCCAAAAATTTAATCCTAAAATATCATATCCCTACCCCTAAACCCAACCCTACCCATAAGTTATTCCATAAATCAGAGGGAAATGATAGGTGAATAACACTGATGTGGAAGCACCTAACCCTGGTTATAAGCCTAAACTTGGCATAAACTGTAAACTTGTCCCTCAAATCTGATTGGTTGATTGGAATGTTGTTCCAGGATCAACAATGTTTATCCAGTCACATGTTGGACTTGGTGAAGAGGGAAACATATAGAGAGATTGATTATGTTGGTCAGAAGAGATAAAGATGTCAAATTTGTCGTCACTCCCTCATCGGTTGTATTAGAAATACTCTCGCAGCACCGTTAATTCAGGGTTTTTTTTTTTTTCATTACTGACAAGGTAATATAGTGAATGTTTTATGAGCGGTAGGATAATCTTTCTCTCTTTTTTTAGTTATGAGAAAGAACAATATTCATCCGCACAGTCAAGCAGAGCCGAAGCACAACCAAAACAATGTTCTTCCGCAAAATGCATGCAGTTTTGTTTTTTAACCACTAGAGGGCCAAAGTTACATTGTGGACCTTTAAGAAAAATTGCCTAATTTATTTACTTTACAGATACTGTGATACAATGAATCTGGAATGATTCTGATCATTTCCGATTGTATCGCGATTCTCTCTCGAATCGATTCTGAGCTCAGTTTTTAACAGCAGATGGCACTATGTGCTTTAGAAACATACATACTCTTCTAGCTTCCAATTCCTTTACACACACCAATTAAACTTAAAATAAACATTCATAAAGTTCGAAAAGGTTGAAGTGAATTACAAGGGTGCTCACAGTGGGCTGTTTACATTAACCTCACGTCATAAAAGCATTCTGAGCCGAGGTGCAAGTATATTTAACCACTTACATGACCAAATGCACAAGCGCTCTCCAGCGCTCTTCTTCATGAGCATTTAAGTGTGCGGTTAAAAACTAGCCTAGAGCGTCATCTGCTGTTAAAAAACTAAGCTCAGAATCAATTCGAGAGAGAAAATATCAGGATTGTATTGCGAATCGATGTATTGTCCCAGCCCTAATGTTAATACAATTTTGTATTTTGCCATCTTCCCATTAATTGTAACTGTGATAATTATAGAAATACATCTTTATGTTCAGAGGTACTCATTTATGCTGTGTACTGTATTTACAAACAGGCCTGTATCCTGTAGCCTACTTCTCATTTCTTTTCTCTCTCTCGCTCTCTCTTTTTCACACGTGTATTTGTTCATGATGGAGTATTTTGGGTGTTAACCAAACCCTTAATCTGGAAGACTCAAATGAACACCAAACCAGGGCTCTTGCCATATGAAGTTCTGTATGAAAAATGTGTCTGTTTATGCACAATATGTGTTTGTTCAGCATATTGGCCACATAATCATAGCTCACACAAAACCATGTGTTCTTCTTTCCTCTGGTGTCTTCAAAGATGCACAAACAGTGAAGTCATACTGGGCACACAGACTTTGATGGCCATAATGTCAAGCTAACTCAGCAGCCATTATTTCCTCCTCATTCTGTCTCTTCTTCAGTCTTTTCTTAGATGAAAAGGTCGGTTTTAAAGTCAAAGAGCGGCTGAGTTTTTATTTTTTATTTAACCCTCCACCTCCGCTCTTTGTTGGAGTTCCTGCTGTGCTGTTTTTGCTTTTTGAGTGGTCACACCAAGTTTGTTTTTCCATCTCCCGTGTTCTTCACACGCAGGGTTGACGCTACACAAAATGCAGTGACCTTTCAGATGCAGATAGACGAATGGGCTTTCCTCTCCTGCCAAAATGTCAACGTCTTGAGTTTTTCTTTTCCTCTCTTTTCGTTGTTTGCTTTTGCAAGCGGCCTTGGCAGGTCGCTGTGACCCTCGAGCCTTTGGCCTCAGGCTAAACATGTGCTCTGTGCTTCTGAAGAACATTATGACCCCCATTACAAACAAAAAAGCCTTTTCAGACTCTTATTTAGTATAGACTTCTATTACAGGACACATTCAATTGACTAACATCATTCCTAATAATTGCTTATTAGTAGTAGTGTTTTCTAAGGCAAGCATCCGTTATTATTGTTCATACTGAGATAGGGATTTGAACAAACCCCTCCTTAGCTAAATATTAAACTTAATAACTCACACTGTTTGTGCTACAGACATGCATGATAACTTAAAATGTGCCGTTTCTTGAGAACAGGTGTGCTTTATTACAGGCAATTAGACATTTTCGAACTTGGTGATAAAACAGGCGAACCACCTTGATAAAACAGTTACCACCTTCAGCAACCTATCAACTGCAGAGCTACGCACAAACAATCACTTACAACACCATAGCAACTTATTAAACAATCTTGTTTAATAATGTATTGCATGTATTGTAAAACCCAATGCTTTTAAATTGAGGATTACCTCAATTCAGTTTAGTTTAGAAACCAACAGCTTTCTGTCATATAGGCAAACAGACACAGAACAACACTATTCTCAGATATCGTCTCTCAAAGTATAAACATATGTTTGGCAATGAAGGATACTAACGTCCTTCCTTGTCATATTTCATCTATAGAAAATAAATTAAAAGGCTTAAAGGGATAGTTCACCCAAAAATGAAAATTCTGTCATCATTTACTCCCCCTCAAGTTGTTTCAAACCTGTATAAATTTCTTTGTTCTGCTGAACACAAAGCAAGATATTTTGAAGAATGTTTTTAACCAAACAGTCGTGGGGCACCCATTGACTTTCATAGTATAGTGCCCCACAACTGTTTGTCTCACTTTGTAAATGTCAAAAAGGCAACTGTAAAAAAATATATAAAATATTTAGATGCATCTTTATATAAACCTGTACATGGGCATGATGATTAGTGATTTAAAGGGTCAGTTCGCCCAAAAATTAAAATTGTCATCATTTACTCATTATCATGTTGGTCCAAACCTGTATGATTCTCTTTTTTTCTTTGAAACATAAATATATTTTTGAGAAATGCTGTTGAAAGTGGATCTGACTGAGCAGCACAACACACTTGCAGCCAATCAGAAGTAGGGGCCGTGTCCTTACATGATAGGGGAGGAGAGAGACTGAGACAATCATCAGTAGGGGGCGTGTCCTCTCATGATGGGGGAGGAGACTGAGACAATCATCAGTAGAGGGCGTGTCCTCCCATGATGGGGGAGGAGAGAGAGTGAGCCAATCAGCAGTAGGGGGCGTGTCCACTCATGATGGGGGAGGAGAGAGAGTGAGCAAGAGGGAGATTTGAAGAAAGACTGCACTCTAAAAATCTTAGGTTATTTTTTTCTACCCAAGTCATGGGTTGAGCCATTTTTTGGGGTTATTTTTCCAGGGTTTTGGGTAGTTTTTGTGTTACCCAGCTCCAGGGTCAGACGTAATAACCCAGGGGTTATTTATCGTGGGTTTTTTTGTGACCTCCTCAGGAGAGAGCAGTGCAACTCCATCAAATTGGTGCACGTCTTCGGTAAAATACAGGTTTGTGTACATTTTATTTGATCTAAAAATTCGTTATTGTGCTGTATATGGTTTAATAGTATGCAAAGCAACATACAGGGGCGCCATGTGAGTCACCTAAACGAGTCTCGCGTCTGTCTTTTCGCGTGATGAAAACACCTGATGCCTTGCATAAAAATTTATTCAAAAAGATACAAAATATAAAGGATGTTAAAATGTATTCTCAGAAGTGTACACTGATTATTCATGGACAGGTTATGGAGTCAGTCACAGCATTTTTCGGCTACGAGTGAAACGCAGGTGGCGGTCTGAAGTTAGCAGTTCCCCCGCCGAACGCGAGCGATCTCGGCACGAGACAACAGAGACTGGTCGATTACATTTGAATTACTTTTAAATGTTTCATTTTTACTTCTAATATTTGTTAAATGAGCTTAAATGTATAGGTAATATGTATTAAAAACAAGATAAAATATTCAATACTATAAAATATGATCGAAAATAAAAGAATTATCATGCAAACCAGTGGTTGTGAGGAGTATTTAAAAAAATGTTTAGAGGATTTAAGTTAATCTGTAAACATTAATTTATGCATGAAGTAAAAAAAAAAAAAAAAAAGCTAGTATTATAGTAAAAATGAATCAACCCATTATGCTGGGTTAAATAAACAAAATTAACCCAACATGTATTCTGTCCTATATTTACCCAGCCCTTGGGTTGTTTTTAACCCAGCGTTTTTTAGCGTGTGTAGAAAGAGATGCCTGAGAGACATTACAAAAGAGAAAAGCTCAGAGGAAAATCACTGGAAAAAGAAGGATTATGATCAGGCAAGCACTTTAGGACCTGCGTTAATATTAGAAAAGCTTTCCAGCACTGGAAAGTTTCGTTGTTTCTGCTCCATACGGGAGTAACATTGGTTTTGCTATGTTTTAGAGAGCCAAGATATGCTGTTGTTGTAATGCTGTAGCAACAGGACAGTTTTTAGTGTCACTGAAGCATATTTTGCTTCGCTTCAGCTGTGATAAAAAGATGCCCACTCTTGAATTGCGTGTTTGTGCATTTTGGGGGCAATGAAAGGAGGAGTGTGTTTGTTTGGGTTGATTTCAAATATCAGCAGTGTTTCTCAGAAATCGCTTACTGCATCTTTAACAGGTAAGAGAATACAAAAGTTATGTCACTGTTTGTGTGATATCAAACTGCTGACACAACCAAGCAGGTTCTTTGGTCTCTTCTTTGCTTTTTGCATTGCTTTTGAGCTCTGTTTGCATCTTTGAATCATTATTTTCCTGTTTATCCATGTAAAGCTGCTTTGAAACAATCAGTATTATAAAGTGCTATAAAGATGACTTGACTTGACATAGTCATTATGTTTTCACCTGTCTTTCTATATAGTTTAACCTGCCCATCCCAAATCTTTTTTTTTTTTTTTTTTTTTTTTTTTTTGCATTTGGCACTAGCTTTTAAACATCCTGTAGTGAGTTTTAAACACACGCCCCATATCTAAAAATGGCAGGCGGAACAAAAAGCAAGTCCTGATGACAAAATACACAACATTGTCATCAGTCATCATACGCAACCTAGTAAAGTTGGGAGCTTTCAGATGAAAGCACCGTCACATGCATATCTGCCGTTGAACGGATCCACCCATTCTCCAGAATGAGGTGCAAATGTGATCAAACCAGCTGCCATGACTGGGCTGCCAGTCATTCTGATGCCAAAAAAAGAAACAAACCCTGAGGTCTACACCCATGTCATTTACTGTCCTTTGTTGACCGGGGAAACCCAGGATACCTGAACTTTGCTCTGGTGCTTTCTGCTTTCCTTTATCATCTTCAACAATTGTGCAATGTCAGCTAATCCTCCATTCACTCCAGTATGACCACGTCTTCCAGATCACAGTTAATGTCTTATCATCTTCTGTACTTCTGCCTTTGCACACCCAGCTCAAAGTTGTCAGAAACAAGGGTTAATGAGGTAAAGAGTAGTTATCAAAAGTGGCGTAGTGGTAGAAAAGTGTAATTTATTCTCCCAAGCAGAGTACAACAAAAAAGGGTACCTAAAATCTTTGTTTAATGCCCATAAAAATAGTATCTGTCCCAAACTGTGCTTCAGAGAGGTATGATGTCTCAGACATTGAAACAATCTGCTTTTCTTAAACATTTAATGCTGGTTGGACGCAGTGTTGGGGGAAGTTACTTTTACAGTAATAACACACCTCAGGCCTCAGGCTGAAGGAAATGCAAATTAGATATAGATACTTTTATAGCCAAAAGTATTTCCAAACTATTTCCATAAATTTTAATAGGCTATTTGTCTCCATCTAGTGGTGCACAAATATTTATGCGTTTCAAATATTTTTTTTTTTATAAAACAAACTTCTAGGTTTCAATAAATTAGACCTGATTCACATTTTCTAAAGACATTTTCAACATTTCAGAAATCATAATATATGCATTATCATGTAATAGGCTAATTACAATATACTCAGGGTGTTTTTTTGTCTTTTTATGGGGGGTCACTATGAACTGTTGTTATTATGGCAAAAGGCATATAACACTATACATGTATGAAACAACATGAGAGTCGGTGCGAAAATAATGACAGAAATTTCATTTTTAGCGAACTGTCTCTTTAAATGCGCGTGACCCTCCCGGACACTAGTTGGCAGCAGCTCCGCGCGCCTCCGTGAGCTCTGCGCGCATCATTTCTACGTCACTGTTTGTGCTGACGCGGCGTAAGCGCTTCATCCATCCGGATCACATACGTGTCTGTCTCTTTTCACCCAAACCAAGGATCGGACCGGAGGACAGACTGGAGACATGGCACCTAAAAGCAGCAACAAACAGCAGTCAGAGGAGGATCTTCTCCTGCAGGACTTCAGCAGGAACCTGTCGGCGAAATCCACGGCGCTGTTCTACGGCAATGCGCTAATCGTGTCCGCAATCCCCATCTGTAAGTTCCTCATCTGTTCCTGCTGTTGCTTCTGACATTTAGGTTGTGTCTAAACATTGAGCTGCTTACTTAGACAGTAAGCTTTTATGTTTTACTTTATCTGAGACTAAATGGTCTCCGTTATTGTCTTACTATTTTATTGTGATGCATACATAATCTTCTGTATTTTGTTCTTACCTGGTTCTTGTATATGTGTCAGGGCTGTTCTGGAGGATCTGGCACATGGATCTGGTCCAGTCTGCGGTGCTGTATGCAGTCATGACTCTGGTCAGCACTTACCTAGTTGCCTTTGCTTACAAGAATGTCAAATTCGTCCTCAAGCACAAGTAAGAAGCTCACAGGCTGTCTCTTTTCTTTTCTCTCTGTCTCCTAACACTTGGGTTTTGTCAACTTTACTAATTCAGAAGACTGTATTGATCAACTGCTATTACTTTCAGGGTTGCTCAGAAACGTGAAGATGCTGTGTCCAAGGAAGTGACTCGCAAGCTCTCTGAGGCAGACAACCGCAAAATGTCCCGCAAAGAGAAGGACGAGAGGTATTAGTCTTAATTATGAGGCATTCTGATTGGCTTGTCTGATATTATCATTGTTATTTTAGTATTATTTATAATGTATACTATATATACACACTATATAGGGTGAATTCAGGTTGATTGGGACACTTTTTCAAATTCATCTCAATGGCAAAAAGTGTCCCAATCACCCTAAATTCTCCATAATTTTTAATTTTTTATATTTTTTGTATTTCCATTTTTATTTGATTTAGTAATTTTGTTGTGCTTTTGTCATTTTGTATTAGTTTTATATATTTCTATATAGCTTTAATTTAGTTTTATTTTAGTACTTAAATTATTTCAGTTAGCTGCCAAGGCAACATTTCTTATTTTATGAAATATTTGTACTTAAATAAAATACAAATATATAACATGAAAAAACTACTTAAGTATATTTATTTAAGTACCCGAAAACGAATACTATTTTTAATAGTATTCGATAGAGCTGCACGATTCTGGGTAAATTGAGGATCATGATTTTGTTTTTGTTTTTTTTGTTTTTGTTTTTTTTTAAACCAAGATGTAATTTTCTAGAGGTTCTGGCAAAATGTTAACTGCTGCAGTCTATTCAAAAATGTTATTTTTAAAAATTGGTTTGAGTGAATGATTCAATGACTCACTTATTTAATTACTGGTTGAATCAGGGTTTTTTTGAATGAATCTCTTGAATAAATGATTCAGTAAAAAAAATACATTTTTTTCGCCACCTACTGGTGTAACGATGTAATCAATACAATCATTATTTGAAGCACCAAGTTACTTAAAAAGGTGATTTACTCTTATTTTGATCGCTTCCGTAGACATCAGTGTTTATATCTGAACTATAATCTTTTATCCCAGTACTTTTGTAATAATTTGAATATTTGCAACACAGAAATAATGATACTGTGTGATTGTGAAGCTGTTTCATATCTATACATGACAACGGCTCTCTCTGGCTCAGCGGCAGCGCAAAATGCAGATTTGAATGTTCCCCTGTGATTTTATTAAAGGTTTAATAGACATAGGTGAATCTTTGTCATTTCGGCATGAGATCACATGGGTGTTTGAATCGAGATTGTGATCTTTTAAGGATTAATCACGCAGCTCTAGTATTCGATTTAGTTACCAATAACAACACTGGCTATTATTGAAGATAGAAATTAAATGAACCACTTTAGATGTATCCTGTTGAGCCGATGTTTTAAATATGGCACAGGACATACCTACTGTTTGAAGTACTATGTTGTTAACAGTGATTCTTTGCCGCAGGATCCTTTGGAAGAAGAATGAGGTCGCCGATTACGAGGCCACAACTTTTCCATCTTTTATAACAACACTCTCTTCCTCTTGCTCGTCATTGTCGCTTCTTTCTTCCTGCTGAAGAACTTCAATCCAACAGTGTAAGTTTACTGTAGTGTTTACTCTTTAAGTGTGATGATTGGTTCAGATGTCTAACATTTACCTTTTTGTGTTCGTCACAGGAACTACATTCTGTCCATCAGTGCCTCTTCAGGTCTGATCGCCCTGCTGTCCACTGGGTCCAAATAAAAGACTGATTGCATCAGGAGAAGAAGATTGAGGAACAAACAAATGAGAGGATTATGGGATTGGGGGGAGGGAGGTGTGGAAATGTGTTAAAGGAGGTTTGTTATGTTTTGGGAGGGCGTTTATCATTTCATCTGTTAATGTTTCATGAAATTCATGATCAGTTAAGGCCTGTATGGTCTTCTCTTGTTTTTGTTTTGTACCAATAAAAGACTGTTTACTCATGTATCTCGTCATATTTTATTATAAGGAATTGGGGAGTCCAATATGACCAAAATATTACATCACGATATGAGTAAGTTTATTTCACAATAAGTTTATATATATAGTTATTTCTGAATGAAATAAGGTTTTTACGATACTAGTAGGACAAATAAATCAGAACAAAAATGCAAAAGAAATAATCAATGCATTAAGTGTTTCAGGTACAGTAAGTCTATATAACAGTAGTATTCAGGCAGAGGTGTAAAGAGTACCAAAATCAAAATAAAACACCTCAATAATACAATAAATCGAGGTCAACACACAATTAATATCACTTATTTTCTAGCAGACATAAACTGTTGCAGAAAAATGTAGGTGCCATGCCATGAAAAATATAATGAGTAGCCTAATTGCATTACTCAACACAAACGTATTGGAGTAAAGAGTACATATTCAAAAATGTAGTCAAGTATAGCGTAATGCTAGTGCTAGTGCTAGATGCTAATATCTTTGATACACAGTAAAACTACAATGTAGCCAAAAATATGGTGCAATGTGTACATTTTAGGAGGATCTATTGACAGAAATGCAATATATGAAAACTATGTTTTCAGTGGTGTATAAAGACCTCACAAAATGAACCATCATGTTTTTATTACCTTCGAATGAGCCATTTCTATCTACATACACCACAGGTCCCCTTACATGTTAAGTCGCCATTTTGCACTGGCGTATGTTTCTACAGCAGCCCTAAATGGACAAACTGCTCTACAGAGCACGTTTGCTTGACCGGCTCCTCTGGGTACTATAGAGTACCTCAGGGATGACATGTTTTTGTAGGCAAAACCCGTAAGCGAGTTAGCATTTTAGGACTTCCGGTTCCATCGACCCGAAGTCAATGGGTTTTTTGAATGGGTTTTTGCTAAATCGCCTGAAATAAGGTGTGTGGTTAACAAAGCCTCTAAATATTTTCACATTTTGATCTATGACATAAAACACACCAGTTATAACCCACTTGTGATTTTTTAAATCTTTATTGTGCCTTAAAAACGGCGGTTGCTAGCAAATTGCTAAAAGGGACTACTTCCTTTGGCGGGGACTTTAGATGTCATCATGACAAACAGGACATTTGGACAGCATTTCTCATGAAAAAGTGGATAAGTATTCATACACAGCGCAGATCATAATCAGCGAGCATTTAAATAAAGTTGTTTTATAAATAAAGTTTGAGGAAGCTTGGTGGTGGTGACGTTGATCCGCGACCATGGTGTGCTGTAGTCCGTTTATAGCCTACTGTTAGCTTTTTATATCTGACCACTTTATTTAGGCTTCAAAATGTATAAATATTGTGTTATCTTGATAGACAAAACGTGTAAGTGTTATAACCCTTTGTTAATCACAGTGCTTATTTTTTTGCGATTTTCCAAAAGTCTATGGGAAAAAAGCATAGGCTTTCAATCGAGGGAACCCGTGAGCCGCTAACTTCCGGGTTGGCCTACAAAAACACGTCATCCCTGAGGTACTCTATTGCTCAAACAACATATTTGTCCTGTGTTGGCCACCGTAGCATCTCTATATTGCAGATCGCAAACTCACCGCTAGATGCCGCTAAAATGTACACACTGCACCTTTAAGTACAGTAACTAATTACATTTACTCAAATATTTTACACCACTGTATTCAGGTAAGAAAACACTACAGAAATAAAAGTAATTTGTTGATTTTCTACCTGAGTTATTACATCTCAGATCATCATTATTTATATACTCTTCCTGAATTGTCTCAATTCCTCATCATACCAAATATTATTTCTACCCTCATTCTGGCCCTCTGTCTGAAATTATCCGATTTTGAACCTGCTTTGTTTTATTACAATGTCGGTATATGTAAATGAACAGTGTTCACTCGTTCTCCGTGTCTTTTGACAGCTGCAGGGCTTTCGTGAAAACTAGATTATACTACTTCCGCGTTTTGTATCCCCGCCCACGGACACTCGGGTCGACAGTAATTAACAGAACTGTTATTGGAAGGGTATGTTTATCACTGAAAATTGTATCATATTATGTTTATCTTTAAACAGCATTATGGTAAAAAAATAAAAAAAAATAAAAATGGAGCACTGTGGCAACAGCTTTCTTACCTGTATGCAATGGAGTTTTGCTCCGTATTTATGATTCTTTGCAGCCTTTATCCAGTGCCTTCAAACGCACTGGATCCTTCGCTGGAAACCGGAAGTAGGCCTAACTCACTCCCGCTAAACGTTTACTCTTTAAATTCTTGCACCCGAGAACAATACAAGTCAACACCATTAAGACTAAAAGTTTGCTAAGAAGTATTTCCTACTAAAGCAAGGCTAGTATTTATTTATACTAGTATTTGACTTGTATCCAAGCGTATCCATAGCAGACTGGTGGGCGCGGCCTTGGACAATAACATGCTAAGTGCATTATGGGTCTTGAAGTTTTCCTACTTATTTGGCAAAAGGGAAGACAACAGCCTTTTTTCCTCAAACTTTTATTGGGCTTTCTACTGTATAGGCAGCCAAGTTCTACTGTTCACTGAAAGGTTTTTTTTTTGGGAACCCAAAATGATTCTTCTATAGCATTGTTGTGAAAATCCTCTTTTGGAATTTATTTTTAAGAGTGTAGTTGGCTGCTTCATCTTCAAACGTTTCTGAAAATACTCTGAACAAACTTAATCTTCTGACTGACTTGATCTGAGACTCATTTAAAAAGAAACCATCTACTTTCTCCTGATGCTCACAAATCCCACAACATCCAAACAATATCAAACAATATCCAAACGAGATTTTTGAAGCTTGATTAAATAAATTCTTTGTTTATAATGAGGACATTTTAAGCTATTAATCTGCCAAAAGACCAAGAGAAATTTGATTTGTCATGATCCCTTTAACATTTTGACTTCCACTTTAAATAACAGGGTTGCTTTACAAATATTCTTTATCTGTCATTTTTACTGAATGAGCTGTACATTTTCTGTCATGCTCTATTTTTATCTGTCAGGAAAACGAGACACTTGGTATTTTTAATGCAACGATTTGTTTGTGACAAAAGCTCTTTTCAGTCCTGAATATTTTCATTTTTCTTTGTATTTTCATTGTATTAATATGAAAAAAGTTTATTGTGTCTACCGGTATATCACCCACCCATAATAAGCAAACACACACATGGGTTTACTGGCCTTATGTGTTTTTATTTCAAGCATATATTCTACCTCTATGTACTGTTTACATATTTATATTTACAGAAGTCACTGCTGCCATACAGGGAGAGAGATGCATGATATGATAAAAGACCCTGATGCAGAGATTCAGAACAGCCTGTGTATCCAACAACTCCTCTTTTCTCAGAAACAACGTTACAAACGTTAGAAAACAATAGTCACCACATGGTGTGATTTCTTCGTTTTTGTAAAATACTTCATTTACAATTGAGAAAAGCTCACAGTATTACACTCATGGACCCATGGGAGAATGGGCAAGCCCTAATGTTCATGCAGGTGAGAATCAAGGCACTCCGCAGGGAGACTAAAGGTACACTATGTACACACTGTGTTCCTCTGAACACTATTGTTGAAGTTTCTCTGTACAGAGCCATCTTGTTTCCTCAAGCCAAAATCCATCAGGTTTCAAGTGGATCTAAAAGCTCAGAGAAGGTAAATACTACAGGGTAAAGCAGCTCGTCAGTCTTTAAAATATCTAGGGCATGATAAAGTATGGCTTTCAAGTAGGGCAAGCAAGAGCTAGAATCAAACATGAGGCACCCGCAAACAGTCAATCAAATTCACTCCCATTATATCATAACGCTGCCATGCAGATTAGGAGCTCCTTGATCCTTAAAGGGACAGTCCACCCCAAATTGAAAACTCTCATCATTCACAGACCCTTCATGTTGATTCAAACCTATATGAGTTTTTCTTTTTAAATGTCTCACTTTTTTTCTTTCAATACAATGAATATCAACGATGTCCTACAGAGGAATAAAATCATTGAGGTTTGGACCAAAATGAGGGTGAATAAATGATGACAGGATTTTCATTTTTGGGTGAATTATCCTTTGTGAAAAAGAAGTACACTTTAGCATACTTTTAAAAAGAGTACTTATTATGGAAATAATATACACTCTAGAAAATGCTGAGTTAAAAACAACCCAAGTTGGGTTGAAAATGAACAAACCCAGCAGTTGGGTTAAATGTTTGACCAGCGTGCTGGACAGTTTTATTTAACTCAACTATTGTTTAAAAATGACTATATGGCTGGCTTAAAATGAACCCAAAAGAGGTTGGAAATTAAAAATCACACATAATTAATAGAAGCAACAATAATAATCAAAAGGTGAACATTTATTAATAAGCAATTTAATGTTTATTGTTTAATTATAATTCATTAAATTTTAATTTCCAACATACTTTGGGTTCATTTTAAGCAAGCAATACAGTCATTTTTAAATGATTTTTGAGTTAAATAAAACTACCCAGCAGGTTCAGCAAATATTTAACCCAACTGCTGGGTTAAAACAACCCAGTCGCTGGGTTTGTTCATTTTCAACCCAACTTGGGTTGTTTTTAACCCAGCATTTTGTAGATTGTACTTTAAAAGAATAAACTTAAGTAATATTTTTGGTAAGTTAACCGCATGTTAATTCAATGAAAATGTATCATTAAATAAATGTATGAAATTTACATTAAATGCATATAGCTGAACTTTAGAGTATATTTTGACCCACTTAAGTAGGACTTAAGTACATCTTTTATATTATATTATATTATTGCCTTTGAAATATAGTTAAAGTGTACTGCTGAATGTCCCGACAAGCAATTATGGTAAACTTAAATAATAATTTCATACAATTTCTATTCAAACTTGTATGTCATGAGTTTAAATATATTTTTAATTCCACATTTGTAAAGGATGAAGCTGTAATTTAGTACATTTAAAATATAGTGACTTAAAATGTAACACAATTATAATCAAGTACTTTAGATGTGCTTTAGTATGTTAGTGAACACATCAAAAGAAGTGTACTTCTTTAAAACATGACAAAAGATCATTAAAACCTAATGATTTAAAATATATTAAAAGTCCAATTAAGTGTTATGAAACATGAAAGTGTACTCTCTTTAAGTACATGTAAGTGGCCTTTTATTTCATTGAAATTAGAAGTAGTTTTTACTTTTAAGATTTCAAGTACACTACAAGTGCACATTCAATGCAATTAAGCACACTTCTTTTTCACAATTTCTTCCTTAATGCCACTAAGGGAAAATCAAGTCACTCAATTATAATCAAACATTACCATAAATGCATTAGGCTGCTGGCATTATATACTCTATGCATGTCAGATCAACTTTAATACTGTATATTATACTGCAGTGCGGATTGAGGTCGGTTTATAATACAGTTGCATGTTCAATAATCACATATGCTACCCTCATTCAAGTAATTTCCTAGGTCAGAGGTGTGCATTGAGTTATTTTTCCACCACATGTACCTGTGGCTCACATTATGAAACACACATATACACCTTAAAATATCAATATAGTCCTGCACAGTCAAAACATCTCGAATCTTTACGAATGCACATGGTTCCACTGAGTCAGCGCTCTACAGTCTGTGAAACAGATTTGCAGTTGCTGCGTTCAAACACAAGAGGGCGACATGCTCTGTTCCTCCACTCTGTGTGCTAATACCGCCAGACATCCCAGTGACTGATGGTTTTGAGAGCAGAGGTCAAGCATGGGTCATGATGGGTGTTTATAAGGTTCATAAGTGAGTGAAGCTCTCCTGCAAGGTGCCGTAACAAGGTGACACCTGGACACCTGTCATGGGTGCGAAAGCACACCAGCAGAAACTGAAGGGATGCAGGTACAGGTTATGGAGGACGGCACTCTAAGGCTTCAGAGAGAGGTCAGACCGACGATGGAAACAGATTTGGAGCAGGAACCACTAGGGCACGAACACTGCTACACACACATCTCCCTTCACCCCGAGCGTGTGTCCGGAGCCCCTAGGACCGGTAGTCCTTCTTACCGTATGGCCTGTTCCCAAGTATATGATCAATGTCTGAGACTACATGGGATGTCATCTTTGGAAGTACCTGAATGTGCAAATAAATTAGTTAGGAACGTTCTGGAAGTTAATAGTTAGTAGAAAGTGAATAGATCTCACCTGTATGGCTCCCAGGTTTTCAGTCAGCTGCTCTGCATTTGAGGTTCCTAATAGTACCGAACTCACTCCCTCGTTCCGCAGACACCAGGCTGGAGAGACGAAAAAAATGCTTCAAAACAATGTTCTTGGCAGATTACAATTTGTGGATATTGTGGACATTTGGTTGGTTAGCATGAGCTAACCATCATTGTGTGGTCATAAATCATCTTTCTTTTCATGATGGCCATTCACAAGTACTTCAATCTACACTACCGTTTAAAAGTTTGGGGTCAGTATGATTTTTTTTTTCATGTTTTTGAAAGACGTCTCTTATGCTCACCAGTGCTGATACAAAAATATAGTAAAAACACTTAAATATTATTACAATTTAAAATAACTGTTTTCTATTTTAATATATTTTAAACTGTCATTTATTCCTGTGATAAAGGCTGAATTTTCAGCATCATTACTCCAGTCTTCAGTGTCACATGATCCTTCAGAAATCATTCTAATATGATGATTTGATGCTCAAGAAACATTTCTGATTATCAATGTTGAAAACAGTTGAAATCTGCTTCAGATTTTTGTTAAAACCATGACTTTTTTCAGGATTCTTTGAATATAAAGAATCAATAGAACAGCATTTATTTGAAGGAGAAATATTTTGTTACATTGTAAATGTTTTTACTGTCACTTTTGATCAATTTACTGCATCCTGCCTAAATAAAAGTATATACACAGATCAGGCATAACATTATGACCACCTTCCTAATATTGTGTTGGTCCCCCTTTTGCTGCCAAAACAGTGCTGTCCCGTTGAGGCATGGACTCCACTAGACCCCTGAAGGTGTGCTGTGGTATCTGCACCGAGATGTTAGGAGCAGATCCTTTAAGTCCTGTAATTTGCGAGGTGGAGCCTCCATGGATCTGACTGGTTTGTACAGCCCATCCCACAGATGCTTGATTGGATTGAGATCTGGGGAATCTGGAGGCCAAGTCAACACCACAAACTTGTTGTTTTGCTCCTCAAACCATTCCTGAACCATTTTTGCTTTGTGGCAGGAGCATTATCCTGCTGAAAGAGGCCACGGCCACCAGGGAATACCGTTTCCATGAAAGGGTGTACATGGTCTGCAACAATGCTTAGGTAGGTGGTACGTGTCAAAGTAACATCCAC